>NC_047107.1:32403790-32716290 GCF_902500255.1 Thalassophryne amazonica
TGGTGTGGAGGGGGGTGGGTGACACACTTGCATGCCACATGTGTTGCGGGGGGGGGGGGGGGGAGCGACACACTCGCACACCACATGTGTTGCGTGGGTGGCACACTTGTATAATATATGTGTTGCTTGGTAACAGCACACTCGTGGGGCAGTTAGACATTGTGGCAGTCGGCTCGAATGTGGTTGCGTGCCTTCTACTCTTGTGCCGGCTGTACGAATAGCCCCTCCTCTTCTAAGTGCCCCGCAAGTGGTGTTGGATGTTGGACTCCGGCCGACACTTGCTGAGAGGGGGTTGATTGGGCACTCGCACGGCACTCGCAGTCTTTTGGCCGCTGGTGTTAACTGCCTCGATCACGTGCCGCACGATATATCCAACCTGCGTACGACATGCCGTGCGAATATTGTAAAGATGATCAGCTGGCTATGTAACCTCATCTTGCCCACGATTGAAATGCTTTACAGGCGCAAGCAGCACGGAATGTAGAGTGCATGTGCTCTGCGCGAATGGTTGTGGCAACAGCTGTACGAGGCGTATGAGGCAGTCCAGTGGCAGCTACTGGTCTGTCAAAAAAGAGAAGCTCATTGTCAGCTTACATCATAAAATTAATCAATTTATTTATATCCAAATTCAAATATGTAAAATGGTCATAACAGTCCCTAGTTGCACAAGCATTTTACCATTTAGATCTCCATTACATACAATATTTTATGATGGGACAATCACATTAGATTAGCACTTTAGAGCCTGAGCCTGCGCAAATTTGCGCAGGGAACGGTACCCCCCTCTACTCCAAGAGCCCATCACTGTGGCACAATGATTCATTAACGAGCTATTCACTAGCCCAAACATATGTTAATGCAGCATGCAGTCCCCAGTCTGCATAGACAAACAGACTGTATGGGGTTAGAGTTACCTGATGTATGTGGGCGTATGTGTGACATTTTGACTATAAAAGCAGACACACCTTCAAGTCAAGAAGACAAACATCACAATGGCAGCAAGACAGTCAAGCAAGAAATACAATCATCTGGAAGCCTTAGCTCTTTTGCAAGCACTCCCAGATCTGGACTCGGGGAGTAGTGATGAAGATTCCTTCGTTGGTGAATCAGAGTTCATCCCCTCTGATTCCTCCTCTGATGAGGACATGCCAGCACCAACGGATTCACAGTCAAAACCTCTTCACACGAGACTTGCACATAAGTGGACTAAAAGACTAATAATTGTTACAGAGGAGGACGATGAAGAGAAACCTTCATCTGTGAAAGGAAAGTCTTCTCAATTCAGAAAAGGCAAACAGCATGCTGAAGACAAATGGTGCTAAAAACGCAGGCGCACTGGAGAAAAGTCTTCTTCATCCCAGAAGCGCAAGTGCACTAAACAGAAGTCCCAGAAAAGAGAAGGCCCAGAAAAGCAAGGACGCAAGCGAAAACTCCAAGATATTTATATTTTGCTTTTATATTGTAGCATTGTCTGTGTTCACATCTTTCTGTTTATGGTTTTATTTATATATGCTCCTAAATGCAAAACAGTTCTTCCCTTTTGGGCAATAGAGGTTTCATCTTATCTCATGTTATCTTTAGGCAGGACCTTGTGAGACAGCGGGACATGCAGTGGTGGGCACACTTCCGATAATCCGATAACAGATCATTATCGAAGATAATGTTTTCATTATCGGATTATCTTTTTAGATAACTTTAAAAACCATTATCGGACTAATGATCTTCTGATGAATTGTCATCCGATAACTTTTAGACTGATAACGTAGTAAACCAAGCTGAACAGCAGCAAACATTTTTAAAATTTAAAATCAGTTGAGATCTACCTGTTGAAAGTTTCCTAAGAGATGTATAGTTCTACCCTCCGCAAACAGAAGCGAGCTAGTTTCAGGAGAAACCACTCTATCCTCTGCAGGCAAAGAAGAACTGGTCACACACACACACACACACACACACACACACACACACACACACACACACACACACACACACACACACACACACACACACACACACACACACACACACACACACACACACACACACACACAAAAAACATTTCCATTAACACCATACTGATATTTTGGCGATATCACCCAAGTCATCCAGAGCATACATTTTTAACTTATGGTTCAAATTTTAACCAAACTAATTTTGGACAAGTTATTTAAAATTACTGTTATGCCAACACACGACACACGTCACATTAAGTGTTGGCTCGTTGTATTCACACAAAACCATAAGTCAGCATGTCTTTATTTTTCAAGACCTCTGCCTGACCGGAGCATTGTGATTGGTAGAGAACTGGTGTTGTGGCTGCTCTCAGGATGCTTCAGTGCTGTAGCCATGTAGCTTCCAGAAGGGGGCAGCATATTCAAACACAGAAGGGCTGACTCATTGTTTGGGTCTTCTTGGTGTTTAAACTCAAACTCAGCTTGTTAGTAGTTGCAAATGTACCAGAGACAATACTGGAATTTATCGGTTATCAGTTATCTGTAACTTCCCATACATTTTTGGGTGGTTCATCGGTTTATCTTTATCAAAGATAATTTTTCAGTTATCTGATTATCTGTTATCGAAGTTAATTTTTTGGTTATCTGTGCCCACCACTGGGGAGATGGAACTGTTTGGGTTCAGCGACAAATTGAGGACTTCAGCACCATTCAGCCAACACAGACAACCCAGACATCAGTCAGCAATACAGAACCGACGGAGATTGCAAGACGCAACGTGGCTAGTCCCTTGCAAAATCGTCCCTGAAAGCCATCTGAATTTTCCGAATGGTGTCCACCTGGAGGTCTCTCAGTTTCTGGAAAAAATTGATGCAGCAAAGCTCCAAATTGTTCAGACATTTATTCGCAATAAAAATCCGTCGAGACGGGTGGACCACTGCTCACACAAAGCCTGCTCACAGGCGAATGACGCAACCGACAGGCGTGAAAAAACTCACGCATGCACACGAAGGTTCAAGCTTGGCTGATGCAATCACACGTGATGCAAATCCATATGGTTTTTGAAAAAAATTAAAAGGTCGGATACTTTTCTAACAGACCTTTTATTTTATATTATTATATCTTAATCAAACATGCCCCATTCACGCAATATTTGAAAGTAAGGTGCAGACTGGTACTCACTATCACCTGACAGTTTGATCTGGTGTCACTGACCAAACAGTCCCTTCTAAAAATTGGTCCACCCTGCCTTCACTGTGCATGCATCTGAAACTGACTCTCTGAGTCTGATGCTCTACCCAAAGCAATTAAAGGGAATAATGTGATTATTAACCATCAGATGACAAAGTGAAACCTCTTAAATCATTCTAGTCAGTTATAAGCAGAAATGAGGCTGTTTTATGGATGGATGAGATTTATTGTCATTGTCATTACAAGTGCAACAACAATGAGATTACGTCCACACTCACATTTCCACAGACAAGATACAGCAATTAATCCACAATTATTACTTTTTTACTGTAATAATGGCACACATCAGAGTTAAGACAACACATATACATACATTTGACATTGTTTATGTGCACTAAACTTGAAACAGTCCGTTTTCCAAATTGAGGCAATGTGAGTGTGTGGTAGCCGTTACAACAGGAGTCGCGCCGCCGCTAGCTTGGGGGGAACAGGGACCTGTCGCAGCTAAAACCGTGCAGCCCCCGGAGAGGAGAAGGGGTGGCGTGAGCAGTGGCCGGGATGGGGTGTGTGATGGGGGGCAGGAGGGGAGGTAGGAGGGAAAGTGGAGCATGTGTTTTGTCCATGTCCATGTGTGAGTCCTTGTGTACTGGAGTTAGAGAGATAAGGAGGCAGCCAATATTCTCAAGGCCGTAGAGATTCTTCTGGAGGAAAAACAATGGGCATTTTATCCTTGAGAGGCTGATAAGCCTGCCGTGTCTGTGGCTGAGCAGTGAAAAACACTTTTCCAGCTTCACATGAACAAACCAGATCCAAATTATGAAAATTCCCCGGCCTCTGAAATCTTCACCTTCTCCTGCAAGGTGCACATTTGCTCCAAGATGTTATCCAATTTGCGTCTGAGTTCAAGGGTTAACGCAGTCTGAGAATGCATCGCCTTGCCCAACTCATTAATCATGATGGACAAGCGAAGGGTCGTGGTTTTGGCGGCAGCCATCTTGCCAATTTTCTGGTAGGTCTTGGCAGCACATAAGCCAATAAGTACCAGCCCTCCTACTATGAAACCAAATATGAATATGAATAAGCCCATTTGGTGTACATTTTGAATTATATCTCAATCAAAAGTGCCTCAATCACTCTAATTTTTCTGTTATGGATTTACCCACACCACCAAAATTAGACAGAGGTTTCCATTTTATGCCTGTCTATCTTCCAGTTATCAGTCAGAAACCAAGTGCCAAAAAGCAATGACAAATTGGTCATAGCAAAGATAACCAATGTCTTACTAAATAAAATCACTCACCACACTCACGCTTTTAATATAGTATAATTTTGTGGAATTGGAAACGAGTGTTGGCAGAGGTTTGTGTTCTATGAGCGTAGTGCTCTAGTTACTTATGTTAACTTAAAATTATTATTAATATTTTTTTTTTCTCTATGCTGGTGACATTATAGCTGCTAAAGAGATGCTGCCAATTGGAATTTCATTGTGTTTCTTGTACAAAGATAATAAAGCTTCTTCTTCTTCTTTTACCTGATGGAGTTTCTTGGACATGTAATGGGACGTGCTTGTCTTTGTCAACATCAGGCCGGGCGAGGTATTCTGGCACAGGACAGGACTTTCTGGTGTGAAATATCTCCTTTTTCTCTGATCCTGCAGTGAAGAACAACAGTGACATTTTATGTTGTATGTCATCATCCAAATGACGTCGTCCACGTGAGATGTGGTTCCGAGTGTAAACTTACCCAGTAAGAAAACAGAGCAGGTCTGTCCGTAGATATCGATCATGGCCCACAGGGGTTTGCTCAGGTCCACTCCCGTCAGAAGCTCCTGCTGGCTGCTCTTGTTGCTTGTGAAGTACAAGGAACCACCAGAGGAAACCCAAAACTTCAGTTCTGTACCAGGGCCACAGTGGACTGCATTTATGGCAGCGGCCCAGTGACCGGGGGTGTTGGTGAGTTTAGGAATGGCCATGTTGGGCAGAGGCAGCGTTCTGGATGTAGGAGGCACGTTGGTGAAGCCCACACACAGGGATCCATGCCAGTTTTGTAAAACGTTTTGTACTCTGAGACGAACCTTCTCCTGAATCTTCAGTGGGCGACTGCTGAACACCAGACCGTCCTTGAAGTTCTTGTTACTTCTCTCTGCGAATCGATCACCCATGCTGAGGCGGATCATGTCCCCTACAGCCTGAGTGTGGAAGGACAGAGGACCTAAACAGGACACTCCACACCTGTGTGTCCTCTCTGGACAAAAACACAAAGGGAAAAAATGGTTTAATTAGTGGTGAGGACTGATTCTTCATAACACATTTCCTCAAATCATTTTTTTTCATCCCAGTCAGGCAGATTACATCAACGTATCCAACATAAAACCTGAAAGTATAAAATATTCTTCATCATTTCAGTTCTGCAGACAACAAGCTGTGCTGCTGTTAGTCAGGTTGAAAAAAGAACAAAAACTTTCTTCTGCCTTTATGTCAATGTCAGAAAAAATCTTGGAAAAAATCCCTATCCTGTAACAGTGAGTGCATTTTCAAAAATGCATAACTCTGTCAAAAAAGATCGGAATTCTTTCACATTTAAGAGTGTTATGTCGGATGATTTGCTTCATCGACTGACAAAATTCAACCTGGATCTGATAGAGACTACAGACTTTATAGCCATTTAAATTTATCATTGAAAACCCCATTTAATATGTCTTAATCAAACATGTCGTAATCACTCTCATATCTGAAAGTGAGGTGCAGACATGGCGTTGACTATTGCCTGACATAGACTGATCTTAATCTGATCAGGATTGTGGATTTTGTGGACATCTGAATTTAACCCTCTGGAGTTGTTCACTGCAGATATGTGTCAAAGTCACATGACCAAATTAAGCATTTCTCCCATCAAATTCCCCACACTTTCACTTTTAGTCTGAATGTTTATTGAAAGTGCAGACTTCAACCTACATACCAGTTTTTAAATTTTGTTGATAGACCCAGAAAAACCTGAATAATGACTAATTTATTAAGCAATATATAGCACTGTGCTCAGGACAAATTTCCCTTTGGGGACAATAAAGTTTTTTTTTATTCTATTCTATTCTATTCTATTCTATTCTATTCTATTCTAATAATTTTCACCAGGCATTTTCCTTTATTATTATGATAAAGTATGGAGCATGTGGAAACAAAATGATAAATATTGTTTTTCTGTTAACTAAATGTTCTGTTTGACTGCTTGTGACCCCATGCTCAGTATGCAAAACATCTTCAGCTTTACAGCATCTGAATGACCCCTGGGTAAACATCTGATGAAGTCATCCCTTGAGTCTAATCACACAAATGACCTCTGAGTGACACAAACTGCTGCAAGCAAAAATAACTCCACATTGTGATCAATCACAATACAGAAGAAAAGGCACTGTCTAAAATAAAGACAGCTTCACAGTGGGACTTTGGTCACAACCTCCAAGTGAACTCTGAAAAAACATTCTCTCAGATGAAACGCACCCTTTAATCACCACAGTACTGTGAACTAGGGCTGCAGCTATCGATTATTTTAGTAATCGAGCATTCTATCGATTATTCTGGCGATTGAGTAATCGGAAAAAGTACTTTTGCATTTTAAAACATTAACAGTCCAGGGCTCTCCCTAAGTAATGGCACAATGTCACTGCGTCATCACGGAGATTGTCAAATTTACTGTATCCCTTTCTGTTTTCCTGGGTAATTATTTATTTTTTCACATCTTTACAAGTTTTGGATCTTTCCTGGTGTCAGGAGCTCAGCCAAATTCAGGCCAAAGTCTTGACATTTTGCTGAAATGGCAATGGGTTGTGGCTTTCTGTTTTTTGTTTTCCCCAACTTGTAAAATGTAACCATTTTTATTTATTTATTTATTAAGGTGGTGGACTGGGTCCAGCGACGCCGTTCGTCATAAGCAGACTACGCAGCCTGCGTGGGGCACCAACCATGTTGCACTAGTTTGCAGGGCCTCCAATTGACTGAAAAATGTGTTGAAATTATTACATTATTACATTTCAAAATCAATATGAATTATTTATGAATAGGCCCATTGTTTTTGTCTTTAAACATTGAGTAGGCCCCTACCCCATTACTTAATTGGGGCAAATTAACAGTTTTTTTCCTAATATAAAGCCCCCATCCACCCCTGCCCCGATTCCCTGAAATGGTACAGCCCTGTTCGCGTCTTTCTCTGTTCGCTGTGTCGCCTAACCAGGGTTGCCAGATGTGACTATTTCCAGTCCAATAAATGCTAAAAAATGCATGGAGGCACTAAATCCTGCGCAATTTGAACTGATTTTTTACAAAAAACTCATCCAGTGCCATATTTTTTACCCTAAACAAACCAATTGGATGGGAAAACACCCAATCTGGCAACCCTGCACCTAACTGAAGTAGCACTGCTAGCCCACATTTGATTCTGACACAAGACGACAAGTTGCCACTATGCCACAATTAAACAATGAAGCGATAGCAGGAGTCTGGAGCTGAAAAACGGAGGACAAAGAAACAAAAAGATGATGCCCGTGCATCCCTTTCTGGTAAGTACGTGTTAAAGGTTTAAATTGTTTTGATTACTTAATGTTCAGTGGTGGTAATTCTAATGCTGCTGTTAAGAAAGTTATTTATTATTTATACATTATAAATGGTGCTGCTGTTCTTTACTGTTATTGGCCTTACTTATTATAACATTGTAAATGTTCATTGCTATATGTGTATTTAATGTGAATTTTAATAAATAGTAACGGTTTGAGTAGAACTTTTGTGTGTGGGGGGGGAGGGGAGGGGGGGGGTCTCTTGTATGGGGGTGGGGGGGTGGGGGGGCTCCCTGACCAGTTATGCTTAGGATGTTGGGAAAGTGTAGTGACACGGACCCACAACAGAGGGCACAAATGAACGGACAATAGATGAACCAAAATACAACACTTTACTGTTGTGAAAACGTGCATAACGAAATACAGACAAATGCAGAATTTGGATTAGAGTCAAATGTACAAAGGGGACGTGTGGGCAGGCTCAAGGATAGGAGACGTCCGTCCAGAGAAGAGCCGGAGCCCACACGATTTCCACTGCCACTGAACCCGGAGGATACTGGAGCCGCCAAGTCCTGAGTCCCCAGGTGGCCACCGTCTCCGGCTGTCGGATCTGGTACTGCTGGCAGGAAACAAGACAGAAAGCGAGGTGAGTGTGGTGACACTCAGCAACTCCTCGCACACAGTTCAGGGATTGCAGGTGGGAATTACACCTCCACCTCCGCAAATACAACACAGTCTTTCACAGGACCTGAAACAAACCCTTGTCTTCACGGGTCGGGAAGGGTGCGGTTCGTCACCCTGTCATCCACGACCAGCTCAGCCTCCAGCTGACACAAGCAGTCAGGAACTCCTGTAGTAATCAGATAACAGTTAAGTGCGATACGGCACAGAATATGGCTGAGGAAGTTAGGTAGGCGATATCTTGGCAGCGGGGTGGAGATGTTGTCCGGCTTTTATGGAGTGTTGATGATGTGGTGATAGATGACAGCTGTCATGAGTTGATGAGTGACAGCTGTCACTCCCGGCCATTCCCGTGAGGCGGCTGCGCCCTCTTGTGCCTGAAGCCCGCACTTCAGGCAGGGCGCCCTCTGGTGGTGGGCTAGCAGTACCTCCTCTTCAGCGGCCCACACAACATAGGGCCTCCAAAACCTTAGCAGCGGCCCTGACTGGGTCCCTGCACGAATTTCTTTTTAACACTCTCTCTGGGATTCAGCCAGTGCATTTCATTTTCAGCTGAAGGTTGAACATGCAAGACTCGCAGTCACTGTTTTTTATTATTATTATTATTATTATTTTATTTGATTTCCCGTGTTTGTGAAGCATTGTGTGTTGCCCAAAAAAGCGAAAATTAAAAAGCGAAACACTCATTGCGAGTCTAAGCAAAACACAGAAGAAAGAGTGGACTTCTTCCAGAGACTGTCTGTGGCTGGGACAGTGCTGTGTGAGGTCAGTGCTGAGCCGCTCACACCGGGCAGAGAGAGGCAGCAGCTGGCTGCCGCACGTAGAGCGGCCAGCGGACGAAACTGTGTTTAAAAAACAAACAAACAAACAAACACACTGCTTTGCTTTAAATGCACAGTAAGCTATTTCAGATGATTAGCATGGACCGTTTTTTTTCCTAAAAGGCTTTATTTCATTCTATTTGTCACGCTGGAAAGCTGTAGCTTTTGTGCTAATTTGATTTGCGCTTGCTCTAGTTTTCTTCTGTTTGTTTTTCTGGGGTCATTAAAACGCCACACACAGGCCTGGCATATATACTACAATGTTAAACGATGCTTCGAAGCACAGAATTTGCCTCGAACATTTTTTGTAATCGAATTATTCAAATTACTCGACTAATCGTTTCAGCCCTAGTGTGAACCACAAACACGGTGACAAAATCCATCATTCTTAGATACAAGGGATAATCATTAAGCTTTTCAGGTGGAACTCTGTTTTAACAACCTGTTTTTGAATTCACTGTTTATGTTTTGATAGATGCATTCTTTAGACACTGTATTCATGATTGCCCATACGTGGGCTCCCCTGCTCTGTCATGTGCATAAAAACAGAGCCCAGAGAGTTGGACTTCACTCTCACTCATCAGATTACTACTGTATGCTGTATGAATGAGTGTCCGAAGCTTCGTATTAAAGAGTCTGTTATTTTGACAAACGGTCAATATCTTGACTCTTTCTTTCCACAGACAGCCTGAAAATCCTTTCGCCTCCACAAGTTGGTCAGAACAGTGGGATGCTCTCTGGACTGTCGGACCGGATCAGATGGATTGTCAAACAGATCCAGTGATCTGCCTCGTACCCGGCTTGCACTTTAATGGACAGAGGACTGACCGGTTTGATCGTCGGTGCAGCATTTCCATGAACCATGGATGTTGTACCAACAACATGGTTGAGAAAGGCTGTCATTTTGTTGTGGAAATTACAATTGATTGTTTGTCAACAGAAATTGTAGGTTAAAGTGAAATTTATTTTAACTGAGTTCGGGCCCTGGTACGGGAATTTTTATTCTCTTAGTTTGTAGGAAATGATACTACATTGTGTTATTTCTGAGGAGTGTAGGAGAATATTTAATTCTCTGAGTTTATGTAGGAGCAAAGAAAAATTCTTTGACTCTGAGTGTTGTAGAAATAATAAACACTGCGGTGTGTTATTTCTGAGATTGTAGGAAATAAAAGACCTTTTATTTCTGAGTTGAACAAAAATAAATATTTTTTCTGAGTAAAATGGGACACAAATCAGGAAAAGAAAAAGGGAAAAAGATGAGGTTGACTGGTCTTCTCTAATTGTATGGGGAATGAAAGGAAAATATGGTGAAGATTGCCTCTCTCATTTACAGTTATGGGTGAGAGATGTGGGGTTCCCAGCAGGAGGTAGCTTCGGCAGAAATGAAATGGCCAAACTAAAACAATCCATGGGTAAGAAAAAGGGGAAAATGTCAAAAACGAGGGTAAGGACAGTGAATGTGACATACATAGAAGATTGTTATACAGCGTATAATGTGTGGTTGACTGAATGTGATTTAAGAAAGAAAAGACAAAGAAGGAAGAAAGAATGTTGAAAAGAAGGAACCAGATGGGGAAAAAGACACACACACACATACACAAACATCCATGGCTCAGACATCAAGGCTTAATAATCTCTTCCCTTCTCCACCCCCTATCCATCCAATTCCCTATATCCAATTCTGAATGTGCCCGACATTAAAGGTCCAAGTCCGTGAAGGGACGACTAGTGTCCTGTGTTCCGCCAACCTTGACTGCCGCAGCAACCACGTCAGCAGTCTGCTGTTGTCCAGCCAGGTCCGTCAGCTCCACCACAAGATGTGCCTTCACCACCATCTCCACCAGATGATCCACCAGGCGCTGTGGAAGGACAACCATCTCCATCAGATGATCCACCAGGCCCTGTGGGAGGACAACCATCTCCACCAGATGATCTACCAGGCCCTGTGGGAGGACAACCATCTCCACCAGATGATCCACCAGGCGCAGTGGTAGGACAACCATCTCCACCAGATGATCCACCAGGTGCTGTGGGAGGACAACCGCAAATACAAGCTGAGGGCGTGACAACCCGATCCTGCACTCAACTGAAGGCACAACAGCAAGACCTTGCCATGCCAATGATTGAGTTTCAAGATGCCAACAGTGATAATGTCCTTGTTCACTGCCATAGGTGGCCTGAAATTATGTCAGCAGCAAGAGATTATTTCCCTCCACTCACCTGGGGAGGTGAAGACTTTGCTGAAAAGTTGAACTCATTTTGTCATGCCTGGAGACTGACAGGTGAAGAATTAACCAGCCTCCTGAAACATCTCATTCCTGTCCAGCTGTATTTAAAAATTTAAGCAGTTGTTGAGACACCCGGAGCACAAAGACTGAGACAACAGACCATCACCTGGGATGATCAAGGCAACTATGCAATCCATGTGTAGCGTGTCTGTGATGAAATTAAAGCAAAATGTCCACCTACTGTGGACATGGCTTCAATCCAAGCCTGCAAGCAAAAACCTGATAAGACTGATCGACTTTTTTGTCTGGCTGGAGAAAGAGGGCATTGCACACAGTGGACATGGGAGAGGTGATGGAGCTTACAATGCAGACAAAGAAACACTGGTTGAAGCTGTTCTAAAGTCCTGCCTGGTCCCTGTTCTGAGACCTGAAGTCCGTCAGGGGGTCGAACAAACCCCGATTGGAGGATGGGCTGACAACCGAGTGAAAGACATTCTGAAACATGCATGTCATGCTGAAGAAAGAGAGGTGGGGAAAACCACCAAGAAGAATGACAGTTATCGTCATATCATGATTATTGCATTAGAGACATCTTCAGCTGCTCTCACCATGATGTCTGTTGAGAGAGGACGTCCTCGTTAACATGGCCGATAGAACTTTGACCAGAGGCCGAACAACAGAAACTGACCCAGAGACACTGAAGATCCAGACAGCTGTTTCATTTGTGGGGCATCTGACCACTGGACCACAGAGTGCCCACAAGGCCACCCAGGGCAGGGTCACGGACATAGAAGGTTTGTTCGTGGGTGTGGTTGCAACAGAGGAGGACCATGTCCAGTTCAGCAGAACCAGAACAGCTTCGCGGACTGACCACAGCAGATGCCCAGTTCAGCACATGTTGAATCAAACACACTCAGCACAATCACACCCACGGGACAGCACACAAATATGAATTTTAAGAATAAAATAATTGATTATTTGAATAAGAAACAAACGCAAATACCCCCGGAGGTGCGACAGTTGATTTTAAATAAGATTGCAGATTTAGAGAAGCTTCCTAATTTATATGATGTGTTTTTGAAACTTGAACCTTTTGAGATATTGCCAATAGCTGTATTTACTGTCTCCCGTGACCAGTATATTATCAAGGACAAAGACATTGCCCGGTACGGCGGAGCCGGGACCCCACCCTGGAGCCAGGCCTGGGGTTGGGGCTTGCGCGCGAGCGCCTGGAGGTCGGGCCTTAGCCCACGGGGCCCGTCCGGGCCCAGCCCAACTGAGCAACGTGGGCCCACCCTCCTGTGTGTTCACCACCTGGAGAGGGGGCCATGGGGGTCGGGTGCAGAGAGGACTGGGTGGCGGTCGAGGGCGGGTGGCCCGGCGGCCTGGTCTGCGCTCACAGCCTCTGGTTGTCAGGACGTGAAATGTCACCTCGCTGGGGGGGAAGGAGCCTGAGCTTGTGAGGGAGGTTGAGAGATACCGACTAGAGATAGTCGGGCTCACCTCCATGCACAGCTTGGGCTCTGGTACCCAACTCCTGGAGAGGGGCTAGATGCTCCACTTTTCTGGCATTGCCCAGGGGGAGAGAAGGTGGGTGGAGGTAGCATTGCTCATTGATCCCCGCTTCAGTTGCCATGTGTTGGAGTTCACCCCGGAGAATGAGAGGGTCCCGTCCCAATGCCTTCTGGTTGAGGACAGGTCTCTCACTGTTGTCTCGGCCTACGGGCAGAGCGGCAGTGCAGAGTACCCGACCTTCTTTGAGTCTCTGGGAGGGGTATTAGATAGTGCTCTGACTGGGGACTCCATTGTTCTCCTGGGGGACTTCAACGCCCATGTGGGCGGCGACAGTGAGACCTGGAGGGGGGTGAATGGGAAGCATGCCCTCCCCGATCTGAACCCGAATGGTGTTCAGTTGTTGGGCTTCTGTGCTAGCCACAGTTTGTCCATCACGAACACCATGTTCGAGCACAAGGTGTCCATAAGTGCACGTGGCACCAGGACACCCTGAGCTGGAGGTCGATGATCGACTTTGTAGTCATATCATCTGACCTTCGGCCACGTGTCTTGGACACTGAAGAGAGGGGCTGAGCTGTCGACCGATCACCACTTGATGGTGAGTTGGATCCACTGGGAGGGGAGGAAGCCGGTCAGACCTGGCAGGCCAAAACATATCGTGAGGGTCTGCTGGGAATGACTGGCGGAACCTTCTGTCAGCGAGGTCTTCAACTCCCACCTCCGGGAGAGCTTATCCCATATCCCGGCGGAGGTTGGAGACATGGAGTCCGAGTGCACCATTTCTCCACCGCCATTGTCGATGCGGCCGCTCGCAGCTGTGGTCACAGGGTCTCTGGTGCCTGTCACAGCGGAAATCCCCGAACCCGGTGGTGGATGCCGGAAGTAAGGGATGCCGTCAAGCTGAAGAAGGAGTCCTACTTGTCTTTGTTAGCAGGTGGGACTCCGGAGGCAGCTGACAGGTACCGACAGGCCAATTGTGCTGCAGCCTGTGCAGTCGCAGAGGCAAAAACTCGAGTCTGAGAAGAGTTCGGGGAGGCCATGGAGGACTATTGGTCGGCCTCGAAGAAATTCTGGCAAACCGTTTGACGCCTCAGGAGGCGGAAGCAGCTCTCCACTGGCACTGTCTACGGTATGGGTGGGGAGCTGTTGACCCTGACTGGGGATGTTGTCGGGCGGTGGAAGGAATACTTCAAGAATCGCCTCAATCCCATCATCACGTCTTCCAAAGAGGAAGCAGAGACTGGGGACTCAGAGGCAGACTCATCCATCACCCAGGCCGAAGTCACTGAGGTGGTCAGAAAGCTCCTCAATGGCAAGGCTCCTGGGGTGGATGAAATCCTTCCGGAATACCTTAAGTCTCTGGATGTTGTGGGACTGTCTTGGTTGACATGTCTCTGCAACATCGCGTGGAGGTCGGGGACAGTGCCTCTGGATTGGCAGACCGGGGTGGTGGTCCCTCTGTTTAAGAAGGGGGACCGGAGGGTGTGTTCCAACTACAGGGGGATCACACTCCTCAGCATCCCCGGTAAGGTCTATTCCAGAGTACTGGAGAGCAGAATTCGACTAATAGTTGAACCTCGGATTCAGGAGGAGCAGTGTGGTTTTTGTCCTGGTCGCAGCACACTGGACCAACTCTACACCCTCCACTGGGTGCTCGAGGGTTCATGGGAGTTCGCCCAACCAGTCCACATGTGTTTTGTGGATCTGGCGTTTGACCGTGTCCCTCGAGGCAACCTGTGTGGGGTGCTCCGGGAGTATGGGGTCCAGGGTCCTTTGTTAAGGGCTATCCAGTCCCTGTATGACCGAAGCAGGAGCTTGGTTCGCATTGCTGGTAGTAAGTCAAGCCTGTTTCCAGTGCACGTCGGCCTCTGCCAGGGCTGCCTTTTGTCGCCAATTCTGTTCATTACCTTTATGGACAGAATTTCTAGGCGCAGTCAGGATGTAGAGGGAGTCCGGTGTGGGAACCACAGAATCTCATCTCTGCTGTTTGTGGACAATGTGGTTCTGTTGGCTTTGTCAAATCAGGACCTTCAGAGTGCACTGGAGCGATTTGCAGCCGAGTGTGAAGCGTCTGGGATGAAAATCAGCACCTCCAAATCCGAGGTCATGGTTCTTGACCAGAAAAAGCTGCTTTGCCCTCTTCAGGTTGGTGAAGAGGGCAACATATACCCTCATATATACTCTGAACATATACTCTGAACATATACCCTCTTGTCTCTTTCTGCTCCTGTCACCCCTGGGGCGGATCTTGCCTTACTTTCATCTTTTGTGACTCCTGCTGATGTCTCTCCTTGGTGCAAAGCTGGCGCTGAGAAGGTTGATGGGATTTGGTACGGTCCACATCTCTCTTCTGAGCCCTCTAAACCTTGCTTACCGCATGCACTATTTCGTACTTATGCTATTTTGTCACATGGTCAAGACCACATGTCAAAACGGGGAATGTGTGCTGCCATTCACAAATTTTGGTTTACTGAAGGCTTTGTGGCCTATGCAACTGATTTTTGCAAAAGATGTTTGATCTGTGCACAAAACAATCCAGGTATTGACTTCTGTAGGTGCACACCCTCCCCCTCAAGGCCCCTTTCAACACCTCATGATGGATTTCATTGAATTAAGCCCAGCAGAGGGGAAGAAATATTACCTTGTGGTTATGGACATGTTTTCCAAATGGGTTGAAACTTTACCAATGAAATATGCCTCTGCAAAAACTGTGGCAAAGGCTTTAATGACAGACATTGTTCCAAGAAGGGGGTGCCAGAAAAAGTTTCTTGAGACAATGGCACACTTTGTGAATGAGGTGATCAAAGAACTCTGTGCCATTTTGGACATAGAACTGAGGTATCATTTTAGTTATCATCCTCAGTCTGTAGGTGCTGTGGAAAGTGAAATGGCACATTACAAAATAAATTGACGAAATTCACAGCCAAAACAGGCCTAAATTGAGTTAAATGCTTATCCTTGGTCCTGATGCAGATGAGATTTCACACACAACAGCATAATAACCTGTTACCCTTTGAAATCCTGTTTGGAAGACCACCCCACACAGGACTCCATCCCAAGGTGTTGACAGGGGAAGATGCAGTGTTTGTTGATCATAGCCTTGTGTCTTATCGCATTAAGCTTTCACAAGTGCTGTCTGTGTGCAGGTCCCGTGTGAAGGAAGTCCTTCCATTATCAGCCGAACAACCACTCCACGATATCCGACCTGGAGAGTTTGTGATCGTGAAGAATCTGAGGAAGAAACGTTGGAACGATTGTTGCTGGATAGGCCCTTTCCAAGTGCATTGATGACGCATACCACCATCAAAGTCGCAGAAAGGTCGACATGGATACACACAACCCACTGCAAGAAAGTACTGAAAGAACGAGCCCCTGTTCCTAATTCTCTTTCCTCAACAAGCTAAAGAGACTTTTGACCATTCTCATTCCATCCATCATGGCTCATTGGCATCAACATCCTCCAAATGCTAAGGTTGTATATCTCCTCCTTGGTTCTCTGTTCTTTCACTGAATGAAGGGGAGAATTTCTAAAAGTTGCAGAATCTACAGGGTCCACTGAAATTTGAACTCACTGGATTCAGGGTCCAAACAACTACACCATGAAACTCCCAACATTTGGCAAATGGTCAGACTTAATGTGTAGTTTTTCTCTGATACATTTCACCAGTTTCAGAAAACATTTCTAAAGGTTCTGAAATGTACAGGTTCCACTGAGATTTGAACTCAGATTACTGGACACACACACACACACACACACACACACACACACACACACACACACACACACACACACACACACACACACACACACACACACACACACACACACACACACACACACACACACACACACACAGGCTTCTTGGCTATTATAATATTGATTAATTACGTCATTTTAATGTTAATTTACTGTCTTAATGTATTTATAAATTGTTTAGGTTCTTGTTATCATATACGTACACACCACTAGTATTGTTATTGTGGTTATTTTATTTTTAGTTCTATTTTGTACAAGTAATTAGATTTTTAAATCGAACACAATTGAAACAAGTGTTTTCACTTTCTTGTGTCATCCATGTTTTTTTAATGTATTGACTATTATATTATGCATATATATTGAACTTACTAAATAAAATCACTCACCACACTCACTTTTAATAGAATATAATTTTGTGGAATTGGAAATTAGTGCTGGGAAGGTTTGTGTTCTATGAGTGCAGTGCTCTAGTTACTTAAATGTTACATTAAAATTATTATTATTTTCTTTCTCTATTCCTGTGACATTGTAGCTCCTAAAAGAAATGGTTCCAAATGGAATTTCGTTGTGTTTCTTGTACAATGATAAAAAGCTTCTTCTTCTCCTTTTACCTGATGGAGTTTCTTGGACAGGTAATGAAACATGCTTGTCTTTGTCAACATCAGGTGGGGCGAGGTATTCTGGCACAGGACAGGACTTTCTGCTGTGAAACTTCTCTTTTTTCTCTGATCCTGCAGTGAAGAACAACAGTGACATTTTATCTTATGACATCGTCCAAATGACGTCGTCCACGTGAGATGTGGTTCAGAGAGCAAACTTACCCAGTAAGAAAACAGAGCAGGTCTGTCCGTAGATATCGATCATGGCCCACAGGGGTTTGCTCAGGTCCACTCCTGTCAGAAGCTCCTGCTGGCTGCTCTTGTTGCTTGTAAAGTACAAGGAACCACCAGCAGAGACCCAGAACTCCAGTTCTGAACCAGGCCCACAGTGGACTGCACTTACAGGAGCAGCCCAGTGCCCGGGAGTGTTGGTGAGTACAGGAATGGCCATGTTGGGCAGAGGCAGAGTTCTGGATGTTGGAGGCACGTTGGTGAAGCCCACACGCAGGGATCCACTCCAGTTTTCTAAAACGTTTTGTACTCTGAGACGAACCTTCTCCTGAACCTTCAGTGGGCGACTGCTAAACACCAGACCATCCTTGAAGTTCTCGTTACTTCTCTCTGCGAATCGATCCCCCATGCTGAGGCGGATCATGTCCCCTACAGCCTGATTGTGGAAGGACAGAGGACCTAAACAGGACACTCCACACCTGTGTGTGCTCTCTGGACAAAAACGCAGAAAGGGATAAAAATGGTTGAATTAGTGATGAAGACTGATTCTTCAGGACACATTTTTTGAAGTCAGTTTTTTTTTTTTATCCAAGTCAGGCAGATCACATCAACCCATCCAACATAAAACCTGAAAGTATTGAATCTCCTTTATTTCACTGGTGTAAACAATAAGTTGTGCTGCTGTTAGTCAGGTTGAAAAAAGAACAAAAACTTTCTTATTGTCTTATGAAATTCTAGTAAATACTCATCCAATGAAGTTGGAGGAGTTAATGTTTTCGTCCCTGTTTGTCTGTTTGTGAACAGCCTGGAGCCACACAATTTTTCATATATCGTTATGAAATGTTTACTGAAGATTCATATCTGGATATGAAAGAACTGATTCAATTTTCAAGGTCATAGGTCAACGACAGGAAAAGTCTTGGAAAACTGGAAGAATCCCTGTTTGACATTGAATGAATATTCAAAAACTCATTACTCTGTCAAAAAAGATGAACGTTCTTTTGTACTTGAAAGCCTTACGTAGGATGGTATCCTTTTTTTTGTCATCAAATTTTTATTTATTCATATGATGTTATAACAAACAAAAATGAACCAAAATGAAACACCAGAAAAAAACAAACATAGTAAACACACCCAGGCCCAGGATAACTGTTGTGAAAGTGTAGGAACACGGACCCACAACAGGGGGCGCAATGAATGGACAATGGAGGAAGTAAAAAACAAGATTTACTACTGAAACAAGCACGAGTAGTATAACAAACACAATGTTTAGGGTCGAATCCGCTGGTGTCGTGTGGGCAGGCTCGAAGATAGGAGACGTCCGTCTCAGTCGAACCGGAACCACCCAGATCTCCACTGCCACCGAACCCCGGAAATACTGGAACCGCCAAGTCCCGAATTCCCAGGTGGCCACTGCCTCCGCTCGTCGGATCCGGTACTGCTGGCAGGAGAGAGCAAGAACACACAGGAGTGGATGAACGCACCCAGTACAGAGAGGGGAGAAGCCGCCTCCACCTCTTGGCAAAGTTCAGCAGGAAGGTGAGTACTTATCCAAAGAAGGAGGGTCTCAGTAGTCACCAGTCCTGAAAGGTTTAACAAGTTTATCAATCACAGAATATGCTGCAGAGAATGTTACCTTGGTCTTAGGCGATATCTCGGCACTGAGGTGGAGACGCCGTCCTCCTG
Source organism: Thalassophryne amazonica (assembly GCF_902500255.1). Taxonomy (NCBI): domain Eukaryota; kingdom Metazoa; phylum Chordata; class Actinopteri; order Batrachoidiformes; family Batrachoididae; genus Thalassophryne; species Thalassophryne amazonica. Next base: position 32,422,995 of record NC_047107.1, read on the forward strand.
ATATACCTCGGTGCTGAGTAGAAACAGCTGTGTTTGGTGATGGGTGACAGCTGTCACCCAGATTACTCCCATGATGCGGTAGCGCCCTCTGGTGCCTGGAGCCCGCACTCCAGGCAGGGCGCCCTCTGGTGGTGGGCCAGCAGTACCTCCTCTTCAGCGGCCCACACAACAATAACATCATTTAAAATGCCACAGCACATTGTAGAACCTCAGCCTCACACCAAAAAGGCTTTAAGATCAACCAATATCATCCTTTATCGACTGACAAAGGTTGATCCGGCCCTGGCGTGAGCACAGTGCTCTTGTTTAAATTGTTATTGTTCATATATGAGCTTTAATTTTCATTAATTACTAACTGTTGATCATCAACCTAATTTTAAGCTAATAAATGATTTTTAAAGGGATCCTATCAAACATTCAGTCAAGAATGAAGACATCATCTCACCAGAGTTCCTGTTATTGTCTCTCTGCTTCACCATCCTGATGAAGAAGATTAATTTTCTTCAGGTGTTGAAAAATGTGTTCTCTCTGTATCTTTCTTCAGTTCTGACAGAAGTGTGACTGTTGGCTGAATATAAAGACTTCAGCACACATGCACAGAAAGAACACACACACTGAATGGGGAGGGGCAAAGGGAGGAAGACAAGTTACATTTTGCTGACGTGCCCATGATATCAGACAGTGAACATCCAGGAACCACAGACATGAATATGAGAACGAGGCTTCACAGTTTTGTGTTTTGTTATAAGTTTCATGATGTTGTGTCATGATTTCATGTTATGAGATTGGCAGCATCATGGTGTTGATCGTGGAGGGTCTGAGCATTATTTGAAGAATTTCTAGTTGTTAAGATGTATTTTATAATGTACAAAACGTGTGCAGTTCATGTGTGGTTGCTTTTGTTTTGAAATGTCGTTTTTGCAGCAGGTGCAGCACAGTGCGGAATGTTCCGATGCAGTTTTGATTGTGTGCTTGATCAGAAATTCACATGCTGTGACTCCGCCCTCCAGCCCTCATGAACAAAATGTTCTCTTTGCTCGACAGATGACCCACTTGATAAAATAGTTATTATTGGTTTATGTCATATTCAGCATAAGTGTGAATTCTCAAAAATCTTGGTGACTTCATCTTATAAACAACCCATATGTTGTAATTTTAAAAACTAATTTGTTGGCACTCAAGCCAAATGTGTAAAATGTGTAAAATTTGTTATCAGAAAAGAAGTAGTTTTCTTTCTGTACTCCACTGGATCCATTTTCCTGCTTCCTTTCATTGGTGGGTAACTTGCATTTTGAACGGGATGGGATGGATTCTTCTCTGAAAACTAAAAAATCTCCAGAGAGCAGCATTACAAAATTACAAAATGTTTACCGAAATGTTTGAACACGTGTGCAGCGACCACTGCACTCGCAGACACAGCTGCTGAATTATGAACAGAGCACACTGAGGACTGCGTGAGTTAAATGCACAAAATAGTATGTATTGTCCATTTGTCTTTATGAAAATGCAGTTTGGGGTGTGCAGGAGGGAACATGCAAATAGGTGAGGTTTGCACATGCAACATGATTTATCAAGGTCCAAAGGCAATTTGTATTTCTGCCTGTGTCATGTTAATTCTGCATTTATTCTTGTAAATCTCCCGCTAAACTGCCTCCACCCCAATGTGCAAATTTTGGATTTCCCAAGTAATGTAACACTTGTTATCTCGGACCTTAGTCAGATGCCCCAGGGGTCTTGCAAAATCCAGTATGTCCACAGAATCACTTAAAAATAAACACACAAAAAAACAATTGTGTAATGTTAGTATTTTTATTTTTTATTTTTGCCTGATGGATGTTGTATATTCACAAGCAATAATGATCTCATTTTGACATTTACAAAGTTTTGCATGTTAACTCTTCACATGGTATTCTAAAACGAGCTAAGGAGATGAACCATGTTTATGTGGGCAGACACTGAAGGCTCCTGCAGAACTGTATGATCTATGGAGGTGTCGAATATGTGAAGCCTAACCACAGACTTGTAGTTTCCTCAAGCCCCGTCACACTTAGCATGAATGAGCCCCCCGCCTGCGCTCGTTGCTTAAAGTGGGGATCAGCTCGCACACACCAATTCCACTCTTTAGGCAAGGTGGCACTCCACAGTGCCACAGACAAGCTGAGATGGCTGTGGCGACCACCAGGCTGTAGGTTTTACATCAGAGTGACCTTCTCCTAGCCTCTGGCTAAAGAACCTTCCTCGGAGGCACGGGGGCAGTAACCCAGGCTGGGGGTTTAACATCAGGGTTTTCCTTCCCCTAGGTGGACCGCCTTAACAGGGCTAATGAGTCCCATCTACCCACTGCTATAACCCAGTCAGCTGGGAGGCTCGTGATGGCGGGAGCGCCTAGATCCCGTATAGGTCATGGACCTACCACTGCCATAGCATGAATGAGCACACTCTAAAAAAGGAACTGCTGTCTCAATGAGAAAAACTGTTGTAACAATTTGCATCAATTTTTTAAAGTAATTTTAATTTAGTTATCTCAACTGTCAACTGAGTTTATCCCACAAGACTTCTCTAGTTCCTTCACACTTTGAGGAACTCCTGCATCAGACCGGAGCGCTCTCTATAGTAGGTGCAGAGCTGGAAGCTGATGGAGGATTTTCAGCAATTTCCAAGGTGGAAGTCACTGAGGTAGTCAAACAACTCCGCAGTAGCAAGGCCCTGGGGGTTGATGAGATCCATCCAGAAATGCTGAAGGCTCTGGGTGTGGAGGGACTGTCTTGGATGTCTCTTCAGCATTGCATTACGGTCTGGGACAGTGCCTAAGGAGTGGCAAACTGGGGTGGTGGTCCCCATATTTCATGCTTTCATCAGCTCCAGACTTGATTATTGTAATGCACTTTATTCAGGCATTAATCAGTCATCTCTTGCACGTCTCCAATTGGTGCAGAATGCTGCTGCTCGTCTTTTAACAAACACTTTTAGACGTGAGCATATTACGCCTGTCCTGTACTCACTCCACTGGCTTCCAGTTTGTTTTAGAATTGCTTTAAAAATTTTAATGTTTCTTTTTAAAGCTATTTATGGCCTTGCACCTCCCTACTTGTCTGAAATTTTAACTTTGCACACCTACAGTAGGACATTAAGGGTGTCTGGCCAACTTTACTTAGATGTTCCAAAGTCAAGATATACATGCTGGGGTGATCATGCTTTCGCAGTAGCTGGCCCCAGACTGTGGAACAAGCTACCTCTTGAGTTACGTACTATTCCTGACCTAGCACTTTTTAAATCTAAGTTAAAGACTTATTTATTTAAACTGGCTTTTAACACTTAGTGGGGAGGTGACATGTTCTGTTTTTTTTTTTTTTTTATGTGCTGTTTTAAAATTTTATTCTATACGAGGTCTATTAGAAAAGTATCCGACCTTATTATTTTTTTAAAAAACCATATGGATTTGAATCATGTGTGATTACATCAGCCAAGCTTGAACCCTCGTGGGCATGTGAGAGTTTTTCACGCCTGTCGGTGACGTCATTCGCCTGTGAGCACGCCTTGTGGGAGGAGTGGTTCAGCCCCCTCGTCGGAATTCCTTTGTCTGAAAAGTTGCTGAGAGACTGGCGCTGTGCTTCATCAAAAGTTTTTCCAAAACTGTGAGGCACATCCGAGTGGATACCATTCGACAAATTAAGCTGGTTTTCGGTGAAAATTTTAATGGCTGATGAGAGATTTTGGATTGTTTCTATCGCTGTAAGGACTTCCCATGGAGCGGGACGTCACGCAGTGCTCCGAGGCGATGTCGTTGACCCAGGACGTCGTGAGAGAACAGAGAAGTTTCAGAAGAAGTCGGGATCAGCAGTTTATCCGGACATTCCACTGTTAAAGGAGATTTTTTAATGAAAGACGTGCGGACGGATTGGCGCGTCAGCTCGCAGCCAGTGCAGCGGACAAGTTGGGACATGCCTATCTCGGCTTTCAGTGCTTACCAGTCGAGTGAGTATAAGAGAAATTGTGGAGAGCTGGGCATGTCCCAACTTGTCCTCTGGCACTCTGAAACGGAGGTGTTCCTTTGTCTCGCTTCATCAGCGAATCGGTCGTGACGCGCGAAGCCTCCGTGTGGCTTTCCATGACAAAATCTCTTGTTAAAAGTGAAATCTGCCAGAAAATGGCTGATGTCCAGCTCTTGTGATAACCAGAGAAATTGCACACGACGGTCCCGGCTCCACACAGCCATCCGTTTAGAAATGATGTGGTGGTTTCTGCCTCTCGATGGCGGCTCGGAGCGCGGCGCGCCGTGCGCCATTGTGGGCCGTCCTTAAAGCTGTAGTAACACTCCTTATTCACTGTGAAGCCCGTAAAATTTTCACCGAAAGCCAGATAAATTTTTCGAATGGTTTCCAGCTGCCTGTCTCTAACAGTTTCTGAAAAAATTCTGATGGAAAAAAAAGCCCAAATCATTCCGCCATTTCCTCGCAATGAAACAACGAAGAGAGGGGTGGACCAGTGCTCACTCAAAGCCTGCCCACAGGCAAATGACGCAACCGACAGGCGTGGAAAAACTCACACATGCGCACGAAGGTTCAAGCTTGGCTGACATAAAAACATATGAATCAAATCCATATAGTTTTTGAAAAAAATAAAAAAGGTCCGTTACTTTTCTCACAGACCTCGTACTTCACTGAATTTTCATGCACACCTACAACCGTTAATACTGGTGAGGCCACCGGTAATAGCCACCAGTCGACGGTGTATCACATTACTGTCATACACCATTGACTGGTCGACCCATAATCAGAGGACTCTGGACGACATATATCATTCGATAACATACGTAATCCAGAGGGGAGGTAAGGCAGGTCCTGACAGTAAAGCATTAGACAGCGGCCACACACAACCCCCCCATCACACATGCTCTCGCTATCTCTCTCTCTCTCGCTCTCTCTCGCTCTCTCTCGCTCTCTCTCGCTCTCTCTCCAGGAAATCAGCTTCATAGCGGACAGTGGGGCATCCCATCCACATTGCAGGGGCGTCCCATGGTCATCGCTGTGTGCAGCAGCTAGACAGCAGGATGCCTCGCTGTTTGCTATGAAGTTGATATCCTGGAGAGAGTAAGAGAAAGTGGGACAGACAGAGAGCGAGAGAGAGAGAGCGAGCAAGCGAGCGGCAAGCGCTGTCTTTTATCCAGACTGACAGCGGGCATCTGGCTGGATGCGGCATCATATGGAATAATTTTTTCGTAGTAGATGACACATTTGCTGTCGAATCATGGCTGGTGTCCCCACCTGATGCAGGCCCGTTGCAACAAGGCAGCGGGCCTGCCTGGGGCCCTGAGACAATAACAATAACATTTTTAATGTATGTTTTATTTAGTTACTGTGCACATTTTTGAAGTATTTTGGATTTTGTCATTACTACACAATTTGCACTCTCTTTATATGTTGGTTATTATCCGATGGTGGCGGGGTTTTTATTCAAATGCACTGTCAAAGAAATATTTTTGATATAAAGTGTGAGCTTAAATGGTGTGTCTATGCTGTGGTTTGTGTAGACTTTGGGCAGACCGGGTGGGGTGGTGAGGTGTAGGCGGGCCGCCAAGTCCATTTTGATTGGAGCCTCCAAATGCCTTGAAACGGCCCTGATTTGACGCTGCTCCCAGGAGAACACAGATTTCACCATAGGCTGCAGCGTGGCTGGGATGTGGTGGGAGACGCATCTGGAGCCGTTCCAAAGGTGATGATTTATTCTATTCATACTGTAGAGCAGTGGTGTCCAAAGTATTCCAGACAGGGCCAAGAAGGTGCAGGTTTTCTTTGCAGCTACTGACTCCAGCAGGTGATTTCATTGATGAACTCATCCTATCTGCTCAGAGTGATTGACTCACAGCGACACACTGTGTTTTCGGTATAATTTCGCAATGCTGACATCTACTTCACAAAATGGATGCATGCCACAGACTTTGCACATTACAATATTTCTTTGGCGCAGCCAAACGGGATGCACGAGGAATGCGGTCCGGGACATGCCGGCAGGATTAAACGTACCTGACCATGGTGAATGTCTCTCGAGCATGATCAGACTGTTCCGAATGTTGTTTTGATGGCATGAAAATATTTACAATGCGGTCAGAATGCAGTTAGAGGCCACCTTGACTGCCGTTCGATATTTTCCACCTCAAACACCCTGAGAGTGCATGTGCTCTACATTCGGGCTGGCCGCACAACTGTACCTGACAATTTGGAGTGCACTCAGAATGCTGTCGGAAGTGTCCGATTGTGCCTCAACTTTGCCCAAATGGAGGTCAAATCTCCATTCAGACGGCATTCGGGCTGATTCGGCCTCTAGCGTACTGGAGGTTTAAAGGATCCAGTTGAAGTCCGAAAGACTCATCTCCTCAGATTTCCATACTTAATGTCCTGAGACTTCATCAGCTTCTTTTGCAGGATGTTTCACACAATTTCAATAGAGAACTTCCAGATTTAGACAAAAGTGGTCACCCAAATACAATATGAGAGTTCTTTGGTGATGAAACCCTGAAAGGTTTCACAGATTGCATTGGGGTCCCCATTGTTGATCACTTTTTCCATCTCTGAGGACACTCTGAATACTGTCCAAAGCATTTCTGGTGCACATCTTTGTGGAGATTCCTGGCTGTGTAAGTACCTGAGATAGCAGGCTGTGATGGCATGCAGGGTAGACAAAGAGGCATTCCTTAGAGGAACCTGTGTGCAGGTGACAACATCTGTACTCCAATGACTCTCAGCCTACTTACACAAGATTCAAAGCACTTTGTTCCTCAAATCTATACCTTGTCAATCACAATCATGACAGATTACTGCTGCACTGTCCTGTTGGGTTGCCTACTTTGAGCAGCTGTATAAGGCCCATATTCATGTCTCCATCTTGATCATTCTGGCTGTTGGACATCACTGGTGCTATGGCTCTCATGGCTGATTCACCAGCAAACCACAAAATTTCAGTGAGACTGTAAAGATTCTGAAATTGTTAACAGTGATAGCTGCAAGGATCAATGTCTGAATTCCTCCAGGCAGCTTGTTTCCAGAGCAGAAGGTTTTGGGTCAAGGCCACCCATTCCTATTATCCATGTAATGTGGTGTTGCATCTGGCATAAAAACCTTTGCCAAATCAACATGCAGTTCCATCTTGGATTTGTTGTGGTGACCATGAATGAAAAAAGGAGAAGTGGAAAGAACTTACTGCTCCAGCTATGTGGAAAAGATGGTGAACCTCCAGCATTCCAAGAAATCTTTGCCTCCATCTGTGAGACAGGCATCGTGACACCAGACGAGAGGAAAATGTGTGATGTTGCTTTCTGGAAAAAAAGGTGATCACACAGATCTGGAGTTAGTCTGGTGCAACTTGCATATAGAAAAATGATGACTCCGTACATTTTCATGACAGTGGAATTGAGAATTGCAGCATGAAACCTGCCTTTTTGTTTTGAATAAATGAGAGAGAGAGAGAGAGAGAGAGAGAGAGAGAGAGAGAGAGCGAGAGAGAGAGAGAGAGAGTAATCAGCTTACTTTCAGCATGCATTTAAAACTAAGCTGCAGCGCCCTCAGCGCCCCCTGCTGGCAATGCGTTGTAGTTGCAAGGGAAAAAAAAGAATTTTTAAAACAGTTTTCTTTTATTTTAGTACTAGCACAGTAGTGGCATCAAAATCAAACTTGAATTTTTTATTTTTTTTTTGTGTAGCCTATGTGATGCACGAAGAGACAGATGACAGGGCTTATGAACAAAATATATAATTTGATAAGTTGCATTATTTATTGTTTTGTCCTGTTGTTGTCCATATACAGTGGATCTGATCAGGACAAAACCTGCAGTCCCTATGTGAAAAAAGTCCAGTTCTATCGACAGTTTTAAATCTAACCTGAAAACACTTTTTCTCAACTGTCTACAATTGTTGATGCTGGAAATTATTTGATTGTTTTGTGTTTTATTTCTGTTATTATGTACGTTCATTGTTTATTTAATTTTAGTTCTTATTAACGAATGATATTGTGTTGTTTTTATTGTGTTTTGTTCTGTGAAATACTTTATCAGGGTTAAAGTTCATTCTTCAAGTACAGTAGTGTTCAGAATAATAGTAGTGCTATGTGAGTAAAAATATTAATCCAGGTTTTGAGTATATTTCTTATCGTTACATGGGAAACAAGGTACCAGTAGATTCAGTAGATTCTCACAAATCCAACAAGACCAAGCATTCATGATATGCACACTCTTAAGACTATGAAATTGGGCTATTAGTAAAAAAAAGTAGAAAAGGGGGTGTTCACAATAATAGTAGTCTGGCATTCAGTCAGTGAGTTTGTCAATTTTGTGGAACAAACAGGTGTGAATCAGGTGTCCCCTATTTAAGGATGAAGCCAGCACCTGTTGAACATGCTTTTCTCTTTGAAAGCCTGAGGAAAATGGGACGTTCAAGACATTGTTCAGAAGAACAGGGTAGTTTGATTAAAAGGTTGATTGGAGAGGGGAAAACTTATACGCAGGTGCAAAACATTATAGGCTGTTCATCTGCAATGATCTCCAATGCTTTAAAATGGACAAAATAAAACAGACACGTGGAAGAAAATGGAAAACAACCATCAAAATGGATAGAAGAATAACCAGAATGGCAAAGGCTCACCCATTGATCAGCTCCAGGATGATCAAAGACAGTCTGGAGTTACCTGTAAGTGCTGTGACAGTTAGAAGACGCCTGTGTGAAGCTAATTTATGTGCAAGAATCCCCCGCAAAGTCCCTCTGTTAAATAAAAGACATGTGCAGAAGAGGTTACAATTTGCCAAAGAACACATCAACTGGCCTCAAAAGAAATGGAGGAATATTTTGTGGACTGATGAGAGTAAAATTGTTCTTTTTTGGGTCCAAGGGCTGCAGACAGCTTGTGAGACAACCCCCAAACTCTGAATTCAAGCCACAGTTCACAGTGAAGACAGTGAAGCATGGTGGTGCAAGCATCATGATATGGGCATGTTTCTCCTGCTATAGTGTTGGGCCTATATATCGCATACCAGGTATCATGGATCAGTTTGGGTTTGTCAAAATACTTGAAGAGGTCATGTTGCCTTATACTGAAGAGGACATGCCCTTGAAATGGGTGTTTCAACAAGACAATGACCCCAAGCACACTAGTAACCGAGCAAAATCTTGGTTCCAAACCAACAAAATTAATGTTTTGGAGTGGCCTGCCCAATCCCCGGACCTAAATCCAATTGAGAACTTGTGGGGTGACATCAAAAAAGCTGTTTCTGAAGCAAAACCCAGAAATATGAATGAATTGTGGGATGTTGTTAAAGAATCTTGGAGAGGAATAACAGCTGAAAGGTGCCACAAGTTGGTTGACTCCATGCCTCGCAGATGTGAAGAAATCATGAAAAACTGTGGTTATACAACTACATACTAGTTTAGTGATTCACAGGATTGCTAAAAAAGTAGTTTGAACACAACAGTTTTGAGTTTGTAGCGTCAACAGCAGATGCTACTATTATTGTGAACACCCCCTTTTCTACTTCTTTTTACTAATAGCCCAATTTCATAGTCTTAAGAGTGTGCATATCATGAATGCTTGGTCTTGTTGGATTTGTGAGAATCTACTGGTACCTTGTTTCCCATGTAACAATAAGAAATATACTCAAAACCTGGATTAATCTTTTTAGTCACATAGCACTACTATTATTCTGAACACTACTGTATGTGCAGAATGAGGTTTTGCATTGTCTTGTTGAAAAATGCATGGACGTCCCTGGAAAAGTTGTTGTGTTGAAGGCAAAATATGTTTCTCTAAAATGTAACTTTTCTGCATTTATGAAGACATCACAGAAGTGTTAATGACCTTTGCCAAGGGCTTTGACACAACCCCATACAATGACAGACCCTGGCTTGAGACTTGTTGTTCATAATAGTCTGGATAATAGTTTGAAGTCTGAGTCTGAAGTCGCAGAGAACCAATGTGTCATTTCATTCCTCCACCTTGACACAGTGGAGGAATGTATTAGCTCTGATTCTAACATCCGGTTCCTGGTTCAGCTGTCATCACCTGCTCCTGTCTCAGCTCTGTTCTGGCTTCCTGGTCAGATGCCTAATGTCTGCCTGATCTTGGTCCCATCTCCTGTCTCCTGCTACAGGTCTCTGTAGCCATCTGGCTCTCTACCATCTTCTCAACTGGAGCCTTGCTTTTTTTCTGAACATTTGAAGACATTATTTTTTGGTTTCCACCTGGATTTGGTCTTTATTGTGATAATTTGGGCGTTTTCTTTACTGGTTGGCAAGAAGCTGGACTCTCTGGTGACAGTGGCAGAGAAGAGAACACTGGACAAACTGCTGGACATTATGGACGATGCCAGTCACCCTCTGTACGCCATCATCAGCAACCAGAGGAGCCTCTTCAGCCACAGACTGCTCTTTCCCAAGTGCAGGACCAACAGACTGAAAAACTCCTTTGTCCCTCAGGCCATCAGACTGTACAACTCCTCACTTGTTTGGGGGGAGTAACAGGAAGACTGGGGACGGGAAGGAGAGGAACAGTAGTAGCCAGTAGTGAGCAGTATTTGTGATATTTATATTTGTATTTACATTTTGCAAATAGTTTTTTACTTCTTTTGATACTGTGTGGTTCTTACCCTGTGTGCTGCTATACAATGCTGCTGGAACCTCAATTTACCTGAAGGAGTCTTCCCAAGGGATTAATAAAGTTCTATCTAATCTAATGCTTCTCTCTGTTTCTTTAAGTGTATGTGCTGTGGAGTGTGGTGTTCTTCTCTCTCTATCTGCACCTGAATTTTATTCCGCTGGTAAACTCATCTGTTCTACTTTTCTTTTTCTTTTTCTTTTTTTGCCACACAGTATATTAGTCCCTGCTTTTCTTTCTCTTTTCCATCACTGTTGACCTAAGATGAGTCAGCTCTATTAGTGTTTGGATGAGACACGGCTGCACTGTCATTACTCCACCCTGATTTGTGCCAAATAAATGTCTCTTGCTTATGAAGTCCATGTTTGTGTCTTCACACTCCCGACTCATCACGTTTACGCTTGGTCTGTGTCCCTTTCAGATGTGTTGAGTTTGGGACCCACGTTGTGTAACTGAATGTGTGAGGAGACATGTTTTTTGACAGTTGTGTCATTTTTCTCTGACAGTGCATGGGACTATCTGCTAAAATCCATGTCATCAGGGAACATTTATCTATGTTTTTGTAATACTTAAGGTTGGTTAAGGTTTATGGTTTTCCTGCACATCACACAGTGTCACAACAGGGGTACAAAAGTTGTCGAAAATTGATGTGACATCTTTGGTGTGACTGTGTTGTGCTCCTGTATAGTGGAGCACTTCATGATCCCAAATGTATTATAGTTTGATACAGTAGATGGGGAAGTTGCTTGTGACACCTTGAACATTTTGGAGATGGCTCCAGAGGAGGAATCTGAAATGTTAATGTCCACAGTTTTTCTCCTGATGCTTAATTTTCATTCTTTTGATTATGTGATAGCTCAGTGGGATAAGGAGTTGGCTTCTGGAATATTGGAATGGAATACTGTATGTACATCGGGGTACTGTTCCCGGGCATGCTAACTGTCTGAGTCTTTGAACAAGGCACTTTTCTGAGCATTGTCTCAGTCCATCCAGCTGTAAATGGAGTTGTAGACTGTCATCTGCTTCAATCTACAGAATCCAGGAATAAATACCAACACTAATGAGGTTCAGGGCCTATACTGGGCAAACGTTCTTTTTCTGGCTAGTCTGAAAACAAATATGTCCTGCACCATGGAAGGTGAACCCAGGCTGGAGAAAACAATCAGATTTTCTAGATAAATATCAAGTGAATGAACAGCAGCAGAGAACATTTTGTTCATGAGGGTTGTAGGTGGAGAAACAGACTTTGGTTACATGTAGTGAACGCCCTTCTGTCCAAATACTTTAACTGGAAAAACCACCTGCATGTGATGAAACTAATCACAACATAGTGTACCTGGTGAAAGAATGCAACATCAACCACAAATCTGTCTTATGGGTTTTGTTTAGACTGATCTGGGAGCGTGAGCTGGTGCATGCATGGATAATGTAGGTCTGGCCTGGGGCATACCTTTCAACCACCATGGGTTCTGGTTGGCAATGATACAGGCAGATGACTAGTCCTTACCCACCTCATAAAGGTAGCCATCTGTGCGCCACCACCAAGGTGCTCACTTGGCCTTTTCCAGTTGCTATAATCCTCAGAAATGAGACACATACCGTATGTGCTGGATAGCACACAGGGAAACTTCCTAGTCACAATGGAGTATAGAGTCAGACATAGGATGGTAACCTCCTTGAGACAGGAAAAATGTTGATCGCCTGGTGATTGTAGGGAATCTTGTCACTGCTGGTGAACAACTGCAAGGAGCTGCAGTGCCCAGCTGGTCGTGCAGAGGTTTAGCATGTGGCATCTTCAATCTACATGCTACCACTTTGAATCACAATGTGATTACACAGATCGCCTGATGGCAGGCATCAAATATCCAAGAACCCCAGAATCACAACCAAGGATCTGATGGAATTTCATGAAGCGAGCACGCCATCACCGTGACTGTACAGTCTGCTGAACAAGGATGGAGCGATTCATCCAAAATAAACATAATCAACACAAAATCTATGATGCTGTGTTGTATGGATGTCTTTGTAGGCCAAGCAGTTGCTTTAACAAGAAGACATCTGGCTTCACATCCAAACATTCCTATGTTCTATCCTGAATCATTTTGAATAGAATCATTGATCTTTAATCTGTTAGTCAAAAAAAATCTCATTTTTGCATCATCTTAACCAGTCCCAGTTGTCCAAAAACAGTTATGCAAATTCCATCAATTTATACATCTACAAATATCATCGGTATTATATTTCTCCCATCATTTCGTGGAAAGACTGCACATATAATTGTGTTCATATTCTTAACACTATAAAAACACAGTAGGAAATTAAAACAGAAAGACAGCATGATGTTTGTTGAAAAGTTTATTGTCACACTTCACTACATTTAATATAAAAGTATAGTATGTATAAAAACAGACAAGTCTGGTTTTAAGTTAAAATCTTGAGATATTTTGCTGCTCAACACATTATATATATATATATATATATATATATATATATATATATATATATATATATATATATATATATATGTGTGTGTGTGTGTGTGTGTGTTGGGTAAGTAAAACATCATTTTTACAAAAGATCGTAACATGCCTTACGACAGACAGCCTGGTGTCCTGCCCGTGGTGTACCCTGCCTCTCGCCCTATGACTGCTGGGATAATTGAAGTAAGCAGGTATAGAACATGGATGGATGAATGAAAGACTTAAATTAAATTTCAGCCATAAGTTCTGATGTTTTCTAAAACTAAAGTGTACAATTTATTTCCAAAGGGTGGGCTGCAGTCCCCTGTTGGAAGGTAGTTAAATTTAAACTAACCAAAAACAGTGCTATTTTTTAAATGTAATCAGAAGTCATAAAAGAAGCACATGACATTCAAATGATGCATTATTCTTCATTTTCTAGTTTAATTAACGCAAACACAAAATAATACACTGTAAAAAACATTTAGTTGAGAATACTTCAAATTTGCAGGCAACAGTCTGCACTTAGACTTTTATGTTGTGCCGATGATGAAATATATGTTATAGAATGTGGTTCATCATCGGCACAACATAAAAGTCTAAGTGCAGACTGTTGCCTGCAAATTTGAAGTAGTCTCAACTTTTTTTTACAGTGTACTTTTCCACATTTTCTTCAGTCTTTATTTGTTGCAGTCACTCAACAGGTTGTCTGTACTGCTTGCAGTGGTGGGCACAGCTAACCAAAAAGTTAGCTTTGATAACCATTAAACCGATAACTGAAAGGATATCTTTTTATGACGCTAAACTGATAAAATGATCTTTATTACAGATAACCAATAGCTTTTTTCTATTGATTGGGACGCGGTCACATCAGATTACACTGTCGGCTTCTGACAAACCAGTTTCTCTTTCACTTTTCTCTGCTGGGTAAATTCAAGGATCACAAACACATAAGAATGCACAAAAAATGAATGAATAAAAAATTGAAACCCCAAACACTGTCATCATCTTTCAAAAGCAGTAAAACACAGTATTAGAAGTCAGTTTATCTCAGCATTATATACACCGTCATTTATGAACTAAAAAGCTGCTGCTTTTTTCACACACTTTCAACCCTGCAGCTTAAACTGAAAAACGTCCATGAATGCATTGATTGGCAGAGTAAAAGACACAAAGTAAATATAAATTCATACCTGTTAGTTTCAGTGTGATTCATCTGAATAAATAATGCACATAAAGTGTCCTTTTTAAAAAAATCCAAAACAGTGTTCAAACGTGAAGACAAGTCCCTCTGTACACACAGCTGTGCCGTGAGAGCTCCTCTGCCCCACTGAGTCTTGGTGATTACATTACAGCCACATCCATAAATCCATCCATCCATCCATCCATTTTCTTCCACTTTATCCGGAGTCGGGTCGCGGGGGCAGCAGCTCAAGCAAAGCTGCCCAGACCTCCCGATCCACACACACCTCCCCCAGCTCCTCCGGGGGAACCTCAAGGCGTTCCCAAGCCAGCCGAGAGATGTAATCCTTCCAGCGTGTCTTGGGTCTTCCCCGGGGCCTCCTCCCAATGGGACGTGCCCAGAACACCTCTCCAGCGAGGCGTCCAGGGGGCATCCGGAAAAGATGCCCAAGCCACCTTAACTGACTCCTTTCGACATGGAGGAGCAGCGGCTCGACTCCGAGCTCCTCCCAAGTGACCGAGCTCCTCACCCTATCTCTAAGGGAGCGCCCAGCCACCCTGCGGAGGAAACTCATCTCGGCCGCTTGTACCCGCGATCTCGTACTTTCGGTCATGAGCCAAATCTCATGACCATAGGTGAGGATCGGAACGTAGATCAATCGGTAAATCGAGAGCTTTGCCTCCCTACTCAGCTCTCTCTTCACCATGACGGTCCGATACAGCAACCGCATCACTGCAGACGCTGCACCGATCCGTCTATCGATCTCACGCTCCATCTGTCCCTCACTCGTGAACAAGACCCTGAGATACTTAAACTCCTCCACTTGAGGCAAGGACACTCCACCGACCTGAAAAGGGCAAAGCACCTTTTTCCGGTCGAGAACCATGGCCTCGGATTTGGAGGTGCTGATCTTCATCCCGGACACCTCACACTCGGCTGCAAACCGCCCCAGTGCACGCTGAAGGTCCTGATTTGATGAAGCCAACAGAACCACATCGTCCGCAAACAGCAGAGACGAGATTCTGTGGTTCCCAAACCAGACCCCCTCTACACCCTGGCTGCGCCTAGAAATTCTGTCCATAAACATAATGAACAGAACCGATGACAAAGGGCAGCCCTGGCGGAGGCCAACGTGCACTGGAAACAGTTTTGACTTACTACCAGCAATGCGAACCAAGCTCCTGCTGCGGTCGTATAGGGACCGGATAGCCCTTAGCAAAGGACCCTGGACCCCGTACTCCCGGAGCACTCCCCACAGGGTGCCCCGAGGGACACGGTCGAACGCCTTCTCCAGATCCACAAAACACATGTGGACTGGTTGGGCGAACTCCCATGAACCCTCGAGAACCCGATGGAGTGTGTAGAGATGGTCCAGTGTGCTGCGACCAGGACGAAAACCACACTGCTCCTCCTGAATCCGAGGTTCGACCATCGGTCGAATTCTCCTCTCCAGTACTCTGGAATAGACCTTACCGGGGAGGCTGAGGAGTGTGATCCCCCTATAGTTGGAACACACCCTCCGGTCCCCCTTCTTAAACAGAGGGACCACCACCCCAGTCTGCCAATCCAGAGGCACTGTCCCCGATTGCCACGTGATGTTGCAAAGGAGTGTCAGCCAAGACAGTCCCACAACATCCAGAGACTTAAGGTACTCAGGATGGATTTCATCCACCCCAGGAGCCTTGCCACCGAGTAGCTTTCTAACCACCTCCATGACTTCGGCCTGGGTAATGGATGAGTCCACCTCTGGGTCCCCAGTTTCTGCTTCCTCTTCGGAAGACGTGACGATGGGATTGAGGAGATCCTCGAAGTACTCCTTCCACCGCCCAACAACATCCCCAGTCAGGGTCAACAGCTCCCCACCCGCACCGTAAACAGTGCCGGTGGAGAGCTGCTTCCGCCTCCTGAGGCGTCGGACGGTTTGCCAGAATCTCTTCGAGGCCGACCGATAGTCCTCCTCCATAGCCTCCCCGAACTCCTCCCAGACCCGAGTTTTTGCCTCTGCGACTGCACGGGCTGTGGCACGCTTGGCCTGCCAGTACCTGTCAGCTGCCTCTGGGGTCCCACCTACCAACAAAGATAAGTAGGACTCCTTCTTCAGCTTGACGGCATCCCTTACTTCCGGTGTCCACACCGTGTTTGGGGATTGCTGCCGCGACAGGCACCAGAGACCTTGCGACCACAGCTACGAGCGGCCGCATCAACAATGGAGGTGGAGAACATGGTCCACTCGGACTCCATGTCTCCAACCTCCCCCGGGATCTGGGAGAAGCTCTCCCGGAGGTGGGAGTTGAAGACCTCCCTGACAGAGGGTTCCGCCAGTCGTTCCCAGCAGACCCTCACAATACGTTTGGGCCTGCCAGGTCTGACCGGCTTCCTCCCCTCCCAGCTGATCCAACTCACCACCAGGTGGTGATCGGTCGACAGCTCTGCCCCTCTCTTTACTCGAGTGTCCGAGACACATGGCCGAAGGTCAGATGATACAACTACAAAGTCGATCATCGACCTCCGGCTCAGGGTGTCCTGGTGCCACGTGCACTTATGGACACCCTTGTGCTTGAACATGGTGTTCGTGATGGACAAACTGTGACTAGCACAGAAGTCCAACAACTGAACACCACTCGGGTTCAGATCGGGGAGGCCGTGCTTCCCGATCACCCCCCTCCAGGTCTCACTGTCGCCGCCCACGTGGGCGTTGAAATCCCCCAGGAGAACAATGGAGTCCCCAGTCGGAGCGCTATCTAGTACCCCTCCCAGGGACTCCAGGAAGGTCGGGTACTCTGCACTGCTGCTCGGCCTGTAGGCCGAGACAACGGTGAGAGACCTGTCCCCGACCCGAAGGCATAGGGACACGACCCTCTCGTTCACCAACACATGGCGACTGAGCTGGGGAGCAATAAGCAATGCAACCCGAGCTCTCCGCCTCTCCCCGTGGGCAACGCCAGAAAAATAAAGCATCCAGCCCCCCTCCAGGAGTTGGGTACCAGAGCCCATGCTGTGCGTGGAGGTGAGCCTGACTATCTCTAGTCGGTATCTCTCAACCTCCCGCACAAACTCAGGCTCCTTGCCCCCCAGCGAGGTGACATTCCACGTCCCAACAGCCAGGGGCTGTGAGCATGGACCGGGCCGCCGGGCCACCCGCCCTCGACCGCCACCCAATCCTCTCTGCACCCGACCCCCATGGCCCCCTTTGCAGGTGGTGAACCCACAGGAGGGCGGGCCCACGGGCTGAGTCCGGCCAGGTCCCATGGGCTAAGGCCCGACCACCAGGCGCGCGCAAGCCCCAACCCCAGGCCTGGCTCCAGGGTGGGACCCCGGCTCCGCCATATCGGGCGACGTCTCGGTCCTTGATCTTTCACTGGTCATGGATGTTCTGAGCTGCCCTTAGTCTGACCCGTCACCTAGGACCTGTTTGCCTTGGGAGACCCTACAGGGAGCACAAAGCCCCCGACAACATAGCTCCTAGGATCATCCGGGTACACAAACTCCCCCACCACGATAAGGTGGCAGCTAGAGGGGGAGATTACAGCCACAAAGAAATATTATTTTATTTTATTATGTTATTTTATTTTATTTCATTACAGCCACAAAGAAATAAAATAAAATAACGTTAAAATTAGTCCGTTTTGTTTTGTGTTGAGCGGATGATAACACTCACTGTAACGTACAAAGTGAACCTGAACTACACTACCCACAATGCTCCCTGCGTCGACTGGCCAATCACATTTTGCGCTTAATGATGACGTCATCACCAAGCGACAGGCAGCCAGTCTGCTACAAACACACAACAGATGGACTAAAATGTTTGATTTTAGGGTTTACAAATGTTTTTGACCGTTAAACTTTGCTCACTTTACCAGCAAAGAAAAAAAAAGTTATCAGCCTGAAAGTTATCGGAACTAAATTTATCGGAAGACAATTGGTCCGTTGATGATTTTAAAACTTATCTGAAAAGCTAGTCTGCTAGCAAAAACATTAGCTTTGATAATTATCTGTTATCAGCTTAGCTGAACTGTGCCCACCACTGACTGCTTGACAATGTCTTGTTGTGTGGAACACACAGAGAACACACCTCTCCCCCTAGTCTATGGGCCGATTCCAGAAAAGGCTCTAAAAAATGAGTTCATTGCACCCCCCTTGTAACTTTGGTTTGATGGTTTCAGGTGATTCCCAGGTCATATAAGATAACATTTCTACTTGTTGTCATGCGCACAAACAGAGCGAACATTTTGACAACAACCATTTTTGACGGAGAGGTCGGCAAAAAAGCTGATTTATTGTTTATCATGATTATATCAGTCCTGAGGACTTAAACGTGTTTTTCCTTCTTTTAGATGCATTCTGGCGCTTAGAAATCATAATACTTGTGTTTTTGCATATTTGAACCAAATTTGGTCTGGTTGTTGGGTGGCAATATATGATTTATTGATCAATTTTCACAAATTCCGTCAATTTTTATAATCAAGTTTGCAAAACTGTGCTATCATAGTTCCATTTGTCTGTTTTTTTAATGATGTTTGATGTTAATACAATGTTTGATACTATTCCAGTTGTTTTATTGAGAAGACAATACCTTCATGAGGTGTAGTCAGATGCCACGCACTCCATAATACCTGGCGATTTTGCTATCTTTTTAGCTTTCTATGCAGATATTGCATTTATAGTCAAGACAATATTTGGATGAACTGTGTACAGGCCAAGAAGAAGCAGATACCCGCATGCTGCTACATGCCAGCCATGCATCATCCAATGGACATGACTGTGTTGTGATCAAATCACCAGATACCGATGTTGCTGTACTAGCCTGTACTTTCAGCCACCAAATTGATGCCAGGATTCTCTTTTGTACTGGAACTAAGCAGCGAGAGAGGTACACTGACATGACTGCTGTCGGAGAATCCTTTGGTCAAGACATGTGCCAAGCACTACCAGGATTGCATGCATTCAGAGGATGTGATAGCACAAGTGCTTTTGTCAGTAAGGGAAAGAAGCAAGCATTCCAGCTGATGGAGTCAGACGCAGGTCTGTGCGAATCCATGAAGAT
This sequence comes from Thalassophryne amazonica, assembly GCF_902500255.1. NCBI lineage: Eukaryota > Metazoa > Chordata > Actinopteri > Batrachoidiformes > Batrachoididae > Thalassophryne > Thalassophryne amazonica. Next base: position 32,442,315 of record NC_047107.1, read on the forward strand.
GGTTGGTAACTCCTATGATGACAATGATGCCCTACAGCAGGGGTGTGCTCAGTTTGTCTGCTCTCTGTATGGACAGAGTGGAGAAGACACAGATAGTGTACGCTACAAACTCTTCTGCAGCAAAAACGCACAAACCAGTCATCTACCATCGACCAAAGATGCTCTGAAGTATCATGTCAAACATGCCAACTACCAGGCATGCATTTGGCACAGGTCTCTCCAGGCACATGCGCCAACTCCCAGTCCAGATGGGCATGGCTGGGATTTGACTGATGGACACCTCTCCATCCATTGGATGGATCAGCAACCAGCCCCAAAGGTACTCTTAAAGATCACTGTGTGGGAGGTCGGTGTTCATGCCATAAGAACGCTATGGCATGATGCCTGTGGGTGCACAGAGTGTACTAATGCCAAGGACACTTGCTCTGATGATTGGAGTGATGAAGATGATAGTGATTGACATTTTTCTGCTTGACTAGTGACTATTATAATATGAAGAATTGATCTGTTTATTTAAACAATGTGTTTGAATGTGTAAACATTGGTGTTTTAGGCGGCTTAGCTTAAAATAGGGCTCAATGAGTGAAAGAATTAGCTTTTTGTTGAAATATGATTCAGTTTTTGTTTCAGTACTCTGACTTCTGTTTAAGGATGCATTATGGTTGTCCAAGTGTTTCTGACAATGCTACAAATCAAAAATCAAGTTCCAGGTTAATAGAGCCCAACCTGTATTGTGGTGTATTTTCATTGAACCCCCCCCTTACAAAGTGATAATCATGGAATGCCTGGCATCTGTCACAACCTCATGAAGGTGTTTTATTCTCAATAAAACACCTGGAATAGTATCAAAACATTGTAGTAACATCAAACATCATTAAAAATGGACAAATGGAACTATGGTAAAAATTGAATGAATTTGTGAAAATTGATCAAGAAATCATATATTGCCACCCCAAAACTAGACCAAATTTGGCTCAAATATGCAAAAACACATGTGTTATGATTTGTAAGCACCAGAATGCATCTATAAGAAGGGAAAACACGTTTAAGCCCTCAGGACTGATATAATCATGATAAACAGTAAATCAGTTGTTTTTTTGTTTTTTTTACCATCAAACCAAAGTTACAAGGGGGGTGCAACAAAAGTGCATCTTTCTGGAATCGGCCCTTAGACTACCCACTGATGGACTCTGTATCGTCAACAGTATAGAAAATGAAAACAAATAAACAGTGACTGACATTTTACTTCATATACATCCATTCTTGCATTTCAGACCTGCCACATTCCAAAAAAGTTGAGATTTCCCACTTTGTGTTGTAATGTTGACATTCCTACTCACAATGCTTAGGCTGTTTTGACATTGAGGACACATATTGAGGATGCATGTCAGTTGTAAATTTATCTCATTTGCCCTGCAACCACGTCTTAAGGTGTGCAGCAGTACTGGGTCATATTGTTGCATTTCAAATTCCTTCACACATTCTCTAATGGAAACAGGTCAAAACTGCAGGCAAGCCAGTCCACTATCTGTCCCCTCTTCTCCCACAGCTGTGCCTTTGTAATGTGTGTGGAATGTGGTTTTGCACTGTTTTGTTGAAAAATGCCTTGACACTCCTGGAAAATTGTCAACTTGAAGGCAGCATATGTTGTTCTAAAATCTCAGTGTACTTTCCTGCATGAATGCTGCCACCACAGAACCATAAATTACCTTTGCCAAGGGCAATGTTACAACACTATAGTATGACAGACCCTGGTGTTTGAACTTGTTGCTGATAACAGTCTAGACAGTGGTTTTTCTGTTTGATTTGGAGAACATGGCATTTATTTAAAAAAAAAACAAAGAATCTGAAATAGGGATTCATCTGACCATATACATGTTTCCACTGTGTGATGGTCCAACCTAAATGTCTCTGATCCCCGAGAAGTCGACGCAGCTTCTGAACAATGTTAACATAAAGCTTCTTTTGTGCACAGTGAAGTTTTAAGTATCATTTGTAAATGCAACGTCTTATTGTACTGCTTGACAAACGTTTCCCAAAGTAATCCCAATCAAGATGTGTTTGTAGTCTACAGTCCTACTCCTTGTCAAGCGTATAATAATCATATTAATAAAGGAATATTGTGCATAAAAACAATTACTTTTTACTGCAGGCTGGTACCCATTTTCACTTTGGTGGATTGGGACAATGCAGATGAAGTGTTGTGTCCAAGAACACAAACAGATTGTCTGAAAAATACACCAGATTTCAAATCCAGGTGTGTTTTTATTTTTTATATTTGTAGTCCAACTTCTATCCTACAGAGAGACTTGCTCTGCCCGTGCTCTTCTAAAGGCCACAAAATGGAATGATCTTCAATGGCCAGGTCAGTCACCTGACCTTAACCTAATAGTGCAACCTGTTGACTTACTGACAGAGGTGGGAGTAAGTCACTGTCAAGTCACTCTCAGGTCATCAATCTACAAGTCCCAAGTCAAGTGTTAAGTCATCTTGCAAACAATTGGTGGTCATTATGACTTGAGACTTGACTTGGGACTTGCTGATTCATGACTTGAGAGTGACTTGATGGTGATGTACTCCCTCCTCTGCTTACTGAAGACAAAGATGATGACAGAAAGACAAGCAGGAACTGAAGGAGGCTGCACTAACGTACTGGCAAAGCATGTTAAGGGAGGAAACTTGCCATTTGGTGCTGTCCAGGTGTTCCATACTTCAGGCAGTCATTGATTGCAATGGATTTTCATCCAATAATAAACAACAACGACCCATAAGTGTTAACTTGCTCTAAAAATGTTGTCACTTCCTCAGTCCCTGACTGTATGTTTAGAGAAGTAAATGAGTCATTGGACTCCAAAAAGGCTTTTAATTGTTTTAGGCTTCGTGTGGGAAGTACGAATTCAGCAAACCATTAAACCATCAGATATATAGATGGCTGAAATTTGGACACAATTGGATGTTATAACAGCACAAGAGCTCCAAATACACATCAAAGCTGGCTGTAGAGTGAATAAATCAGGTTGACATTAGGCTTTTGGAAAGGCCTTCCCAAAGCCCTGTTCTCTGTGAAATTTAAAATATGTGGCCCATGCTTAAAAAGAGTGGACAAACATCCAGTCAGAATTCTGCCAGACGCTTGTTGGTACCTACTGCACGGGTCTGGTCAAAGTGAAATTTAGCCAAAATACAAAGTGTACTGTAGGTATAGTTCTAACTCTGTCTGCATAAATTTGTTCCTGTGTTTTTTTAGAATAGTGCAAAATAAATTTAAGTGCCACAGGGGACGCTAGCCTATCCCAGCAGTCATTGGACAGGAGGCGGAGTACATCCTGGACAGGCCATTACAGGATTCTTCTTCATTGTTATTATTATTATTATTATTATTATTATTATTATTATTATTATTATTTTTATTATTATTGTTGTTGTTATTCCAGAAAGAGAAAGCTCAATGAAATTACAGAAAGCTCAATTTTGCCATGACATGCCATGTCATGATGAGAACATGTTCACTTCTGACAATAACTGCATGTTCCAGAAAGCTTGTGATGGAATTTTTCCAAGGACATATTTTGATACACCACCTAGTAGGTGTGAGTTTCTCAAGTGCTTTAGCAGCGTTTGATATCTTGATTGTGTGGATCCGCCCTGTTCAGCCAGAGATGACAACTCATGTAACTTCGACTAGCTTTGGGATTTTATGATCAGAACAATGTCTCATACACTGCTTTGACCTGTATTTCCCCCTTCTAAGGAGAAATAAAATCAACAAAGGTATTTTCAGCATATTTTGACTTATTATTTCTGATGTACAGCACTCACAGGTTTTGGTAAACAATTTTTTCATCACAAACTTGGCTTCATGAACAGGATATTCTGGCTGACCACCTGGGGATGATCCTCAGTGGGTGAACACTAGGGATGTCCTGATCAGGTTTTTTTGGCCCCGATCCGATTCCGAGTCATCTGATTTTGAGTATCTGCCGATACTGAGTCCCGATCCAATACTTTAAAAAACTGAATGAACAATGAACAAATGCTAAATATATAATAATTTCATTTTAATCACCTTATTTTATTATTTATCACTTAAACAGTGCACTTCTCCTTGAGGTAGCTTGAACAATCAAGTAATAATCTACCAGACTTTAAAAGTGTACAAATTTCCATGTTATTTTATTTGTCTAAAAATAAATGTCCAAGGTTCCTTATGTTAAACAAGAAATTATCTGATCTGAAATAACAGGTGGTTTTAATTTATAGATGAAAGGTGTTGGGGAAAGTGAAATGCACGGACCCACACCAGGGGGCATAAATGAACGGCCAATAGAGATGCCAATAAATACAATTTACTGCTGCAAATTTGCACAACAGGTCCAATACTGCTTTTAGTCTGTCAATCAAGCTACACAAAGATGACGCGTGGGCAGGCCCGAGGGTAGTAGACACCTATCCAGAGAAGAGCCTGGACGCACGAGGTTCCACCGCCAACGGAGACCTGCAACACACCGGAGCCACCAAGTCCCGAGTCCCCAGGTGGCCACCGCTTCCAGCTGTCAGATCCGGTACTGCTGGCAGGAACAGACACAGGTTAAAGATGGGTGTGTGTACACCCAGCAAACAGTCAGCAACTCACAGAAATCCTCTTGTAGGAATAAATGCACATACTCCCAGAGTGCAGAGGAAAACTGGAGAATGTGCAGTGTCAATGGTTATACTCAGTCAGTCAGAAGTGAGGAGTGGAGACGCCAACTCCTCCAAACTTCCCACAAACTCGGCTACAAGCTGCAAGTATAAGTCACAACTGCAAAGACTTCTGTTACAATGAATGTGCGTATGGCACAAAACGGCTGACGGGTAAGCTGATAACTCGGCAGAGTTGTGATGTCTCTCCCAGGCTTTTATGGTGTGGTGTGAAAATGAGTGATGACTGACAGCTGTCAGTACCGGTGCTCCTGGTGCTCCTGAGAGGCGACTGCGTCCTCTGGTGCCTGAAACCCGACGACAGGCAGGGCGCCCTCTGGTGGTGAGCCAGCAGTACCTCCTCTTCGGGCGGCCCACACAACAAAAGGTTTCTAAAGAACCATTTATCAAATCAAATCAATTTTATTTATATAGCGCCAAATCACAACAAACAGTTGCCCCAAGGCGCTTTATATTGTAAAGCAAAGCCATACAATAATTACGGAAAAACCCCAACGGTCAAAACGACCCCCTGTGAGCAAGCACTTGGCAACAGTGGGAAGGAAAAACTCCCTTTTAACAGGAAGAAACCTCCAGCAGAACCAGGCTCAGGGAGGGGCAGTCTTCTGCTGGGACTGGTTGGGGCTGAGGGAGAGAACCGGGAAAAAAACATGCTGTGGAGGGGAGCAGAGATCAGTCACTAATGATTAAATGCAGAGTGGTGCATACAGAGCAAAAAGAGAAAGAAACACTCAATGCATTATGGGAACCCCCCCAGCAGTCTAAGTCTATAGCAGCATAACTAAGGGATGGTTCAGGGTCACCCGATCCAGCCCTAACTATAAGCTTTAGCAAAAAGGAAAGTTTTAAGCCTAATCTTAAAAGTAGAGAGGGTGTCTGTCTCCCTGATCCGAATTGGGAGCTGGTTCCAGAGGAGAGGAGCCTGAAAGCTGAAGGCTCTGCCTCCCATTCTACTCTTACAAACCCTAGGAACTACAAGTAAGCCTGCAGTCTGAGAGCGAAGCGCTCTATTGGGGTGATATGGTACTATGAGGTCCCTAAGATAAGAAGGGACCTGACTATTCAAAACCTTATAAGTAAGAAGAAGAATTTTAAATTCTATTCTAGAATTAACAGGAAGCCAATGAAGAGAGGCCAATATGGGTGAGATATGCTCTCTCCTTCTAGTCCCCGTCAGTACTCTAGCTGCAGCATTTTGAATTAACTGAAGGCTTTTCAGGGAACTTTTAGGACAACCTGATAATAATGAATTACAATAGTCCAGCCTAGAGGAAATAAATGCATGAATTAGTTTTTCAGCATCACTCTGAGACAAGACCTTTCTAATTTTAGAGATATTGCGTAAATGCAAAAAAGCAGTCTTACATATTTGTTTAATATGCGCTTTGAATGACATATCCTGATCAAAAATGACTCCAAGATTTCTCACAGTATTACTAGAGGTCAGGGTAATGCCATCCAGAGTAAGGATCTGGTTAGACACCATGTTTCTAAGATTTCTGGGGCCAAGTACAATAACTTCAGTTTTATCTGAGTTTAAAAGCAGGAAATTAGAGGTCATCCATGTCCTTATGTCTGTAAGACAATCCTGCAGTTTAGCTAATTGGTGTGTGTCCTCTGGCTTCATGGATAGATAAAGCTGGGTATCATCTGCGTAACAATGAAAATTTAAGTAATGCCGTCTAATAATACTGCCTAAGGGAAGCATGTATAAAGTGAATAAAATTGGTCCTAGCACAGAACCTTGTGGAACTCCATAATTAACCTTAGTCTGTGAAGAAGATTCCCCATTTACATGAACAAATTGTAATCTATTAGATAAATATGATTCAAACCACCGCAGCGCAGTGCCTTTAATACCTATGGCATGCTCTAATCTCTGTAATAAAATTTTATGGTCAACAGTATCAAAAGCAGCACTGAGGTCTAACAGAACAAGCACAGAGATGAGTCCACTGTCTGAGGCCATAAGAAGATCATTTGTAACCTTCACTAATGCTGTTTCTGTACTATGATGAATTCTAAAACCTGACTGAAACTCTTCAAATAGACCATTCCTCTGCAGATGATCAGTTAGCTGTTTAACAACTACCCTTTCAAGAATTTTTGAGAGAAAAGGAAGGTTGGAGATTGGCCTATAATTAGCTAAGATAGCTGGGTCAAGTGATGGCTTTTTAAGTAATGGTTTAATTACTGCCACCTTAAAAGCCTGTTGTACATAGCCAACTAATAAAGATAGATTGATCATATTTAAGATCGAAGCATTAAATAATGGTAGGGCTTCCTTGAGCAGCCTGGTAGGAATGGGGTCTAATAGACATGTTGATGGTTTGGATGAAGTAACTAATGAAAATAACTCAGACAGAACAATCTGAGAGAAAGAGTCTAACCAAATACCGGCATCACTGAAAGCAGCCAAAGATAACGCTACGTCTTTGGGATGGTTATGAGTAATTTTTTCTCTAATACTTAAAATTTTATTAGCAAAGAAAGTCATGAAGTCATTACTAGTTAAAGTTAAAGGAATACTCGGCTCAATAGAGCTCTGACTCTTTGTCAGCCTGGCTACAGTGCTGAAAAGAAACCTGGGATTGTTCTTATTTTCTTCAATTAGTGATGAGTAGTAAGATGTCCTAGCTTTACGGAGGGCTTTTTTATAGAGCAACAGACTCTTTTTCCAGGCTAAGTGAAGATCTTCTAAATTAGTGAGACGCCATTTCCTCTCCAACTTACGGGTTATCTGCTTTAAGCTGCGAGTTTGTGAGTTATACCACGGAGTCAGGCACTTCTGATTTAAAGCTCTCTTTTTCAGAGGAGCTACAGCATCCAAAGTTGTCTTCAATGAGGATGTAAAACTATTGACGAGATACTCTATCTCACTTACAGAGTTTAGGTAGCTACTCTGCACTGTGTTGGTATATGGCATTAGGGAACATAAAGAAGGAAACATATCCTTAAACCTAGTTACAGCGCTTTCTGAAAGACTTCTAGTGTAAAGAAACTTATTCCCCACTGCTGGGTAGTCCATCAGAGTAAATGTAAATGTTACTAAGAAATGATCAGACAGAAGGGAGTTTTCAGGGAATACTGTTAAGTCTTCAATTTCCATACCATAAGTCAGAACAAGATCTAAGATATGATTTAAGTGGTGGGTGGACTCATTTACATTTTGAGCAAAGCCAATTGAGTCTAATAATAGATTAAATGCAGTGTTGAAGCTGTCATTCTCAGCATCTGTGTGGATGTTAAAATCACCCACTATAATTATCTTATCTGAGCTAAGCAGTAAGTCAGACAAAAGTTCTGAAAATTCACAGAGAAACTCACAGTAACGACCAGGTGGACGATAGATAACAACAAATAAAACTGGTTTTTGGGACTTCCAATTTGGATGGACAAGACTAAGAGTCAAGCTTTCAAATGAATTAAAGCTCTGTCTGGGTTTTTGATTAATTAATAAGCTGGAGTGGAAGATTGCTGCTAATCCTCCGCCTTGGCCCGTGCTACGAGCGTTCTGGCAGTTAGTGTGACTCGGGGGTGTTGACTCATTTAAACTAACATAATCATCCTGCTGTAACCAGGTTTCTGTAAGGCAGAATAAATCAATATGTTGATCAATTATTATATCATTTACTAACAGGGACTTAGAAGAGAGAGACCTAATGTTTAATAGACCACATTTAACTGTTTTAGTCTGTGGTGCAGTTGAAGGTGCTATATTATTTTTTCTTTTTGAATTTTTATGCTTAAATAGATTTTTGCTGGTTATTGGTAGTCTGGGAGCAGGCACCGTCTCTACGGGGATGGGGTAATGAGGGGATGGCAGGGGGAGAGAAGCTGCAGAGAGGTGTGTAAGACTACAACTCTGCTTCCTGGTCCCAACCCTGGATAGTCACGGTTTGGAGGATTTAAGAAAATTGGTCAGATTTCTAGAAATGAGAGCTGCTCCATCCAAAGTGGGATGGATGCCGTCTCTCCTAACAAGACCAGGTTTTCCCCAGAAGCTTTGCCAATTATCTATGAAGCCCACCTCATTTTTTGGACACCACTCAGACAGCCAGCAATTCAAGGAGAACATGCGGCTAAACATGTCACTCCCGGTCCGATTGGGGAGGGGCCTAGAGAAAACTACAGAGTCCAACATTGTTTTTGCAAAGTTACACACCGATTCAATGTTAATTTTAGTGACCTCCGATTGGCGTAACCGGGGGTCATTACTGCGGACGTGAATTACAATCTTACCAAATTTACGCTTAGCCTTAGCCAGCAGTTTCAAATTTCCTTCAATGTCGCCTGCTCTGGCCCCCTGAAGACAATTGACTATGGTTGCTGGTGTCGCTAACTTCACATTTCTCAAAACAGAGTCGCCAATAACCAGAGTTTGTTCCTCGGCGGGTGTGTTGCCGAGTGGGGAAAAACGGTTAGAAATGTGAACGGGTTGGCGGTGTACACGGGGCTTCTGTTTAGGGCTACGCTTCCTCCTCACAGTCACCCATTCGGCCTGCTTTCCCAGCTGCTCGGGATCTGCCAGAGGGAAACTAACGGCAGCTAAGCTACCTTGGTCTGCACCGACTACAGGGGCCTGGCTAGCTGTAGAATTTTCCACGGTGCGGAGCCGAGTCTCCAATTCGCCCAGCCTGGCCTCCAAAGCTACGAATAAGCTACACTTATTACAAGTACCATTACTGCTAAAGGAGGCCGAGGAATAACTAAACATTTCACACCCAGAGCAGAAAAGTGCGGGAGAGACAGGAGAAGCCGCCGTGCTAAACCAGCTAAGAGCTAGTAGCTGCGCTAAGTTAGCGGATTCCTAAAAACACGCAAAGTAAATAACGTGTAAATAATTTAGAGGTGATTCAGCAGAGGGAGTGCTTTAGTTAAGGCACGTGAAGATAACACTGTGAAACAAATCGTTATCTAGGTAACTAGATCAATCTAACTGCGCAGATTAAACAGCTAACAGATACAGCAAAACACCGCTGTGCTCCGGAACAGGAAGTGATACAATACCGCAGTGAGAGCCAACCACCAGTAGAGGCAACCAAGAGCAAAAAAACAAAACAAAACATTGATTTAGCTATTTTAATTACAAGTGTTCTAAACTTTTTTAAACAGTAATCAGAAATTTTGAGGTAACAAACAACAACAAAAAACATTTCCAAGGATTTTTCTTCAGACATGTGGTTTCTGCACTGATCTGTGGTTCAAATCCCCGCCTGACTGGAAAATCACTAAGGGCCCTTGGGCAAGGTCTTTAATCCCCTAATGCTCCCGGTGTGTAGTGAGCGCCTTGTATGGCAGCACCCTGACATCGGGGTGAATGTGAGGCATAATTGTAAAGTGATTTGAGCGTATGATGCAGATGGAAAAGCGCTTTATAAATGCAGTCCATTTACCATTTGTACAGATCAGTGGTTTCTGCCACTAGTCTTCTGTGTTTTGGCCCGACGCGTCGTTCCTATTGGACAGTGCAAAGCTACGTCACAGCTCAGAGCGTCGAAAGTTCAAAAGTCAACTTGAAAAGAAAAAAAAACATTTGCATCCTGACAGTCCTCAGTGTGCCCCTCTGATGCTTTATCAGTGTTCAACAAGTTCAGAGCAGCGCAGTGAACGTGAATGAAGACGGAAGCTCTTTAAGACGCGCTCCTAAATGTGATGAGTGTGCACGTTGCTCGTGCACACACCATCTCTCGCTCCGTTTTGCAGACAAATGATCACAGGACAATTAGATTTTTTCTTTTTGTTAATCAGATGACAGATCATCGTCCTGAGGACTTGGTCAGCACTGGGTCCTGCTGCGCATGGAAGGATGACTGAGCAAGAGTTTTGGTGGGAAAGTGTCCATCATCCTCTTGTCATTCCATCGAGGTATCAGGCTCAGCGCGTAAACACACAAACAGCAGTTCTGTGAAAGAAACTTTGCGCACATAACTCCCCTCACCTCTGTCAGAGTTACAATTCCATCTCTTCTTCCCAAATTCACTGCGCAACTCTTGTTCCCTTTTCTCCTCTGGAATCGGTTTCAGCCACACGCGTGTGTGAGAACGTCCGGTTGAACTTATGTTTTTTCTTTTGTTCAAATAAAAAAAAGAGACGATTGAACTTTGACTGCGTCAGCCTGCCGACATGCGGCAATGCGCGCTCCCGTCAGAAATGTCGCATCAAAAGCTGAGCTAAAGCGGCGGATAAAATCTATATCGGATTCCTGATCGGGATGCAACATCCGATTTCAATCAAGTCTGAAACCATGTGATCGGGCCCGATTTTCGATCACGTGATGGGATCGGGACATCCCTAGTGAATATCCTAGTAGAACTCTGGCTGTCCTCTTGGAATTAGAGTGAGGGGAGAGTGATGAGTATCTCAAAGTTGTCAGCGTGAATATTGCTGGAACAAGGAAAAGGACCTGAAAGAGGGTGCCTGGTAAGTATCTGATTTTTATTCAGTGATTTAATTGCCAGCTCTCATTTTCCTTCATTATTGGCTGAAAGATTCAGACACAAAAAGTCAGGGACCTAATGAAAACGAACTGGATGCGTAAAAAGGAGTCTGGACTCATAAAGCTCAGGGAGTTAAAGAAAATGCATTGGGTGCATAAGAAGGAGTCTAGATTTAAAACGGTCAGGGCTCTAAAGAAAATGTACTGGGTGTGCCTAAAGGAGTCTGGACTCAAAAAGGTCAGGACCCTAAAGAAAAAGTTCTGGGTGTGTGAAAAGGAGTCTGAACTAATAAAGGCCAGGGAATGAAAGAAAACATACTGGTGCGTAAACAGGAATCTAGGACTCAAAAAGGTCAGGGACCTAAAGAAAAGTACTGGGTGCGCCAAAAAGGTGTCTAGACTCAAAAAGGTCAGTACCCTAAAGAAAACATACTGGGTGTGTAAAAAGGAATCTAGGACTCAAAAAGGTCAGGGACCTAAAGAAAACGTACTGGGTGTATAAAAAGGAGTCTGGGACTAAAAAGGTCAGGAGCTGAAAGAAAATGTACTGGGTACATAAGGAGGAGTCTGGACTCATAAAAGGTCAGGGCCCCAAAGAAAATGTACTGGGCGTGTAAAAAGGGACTCAAAAAGGTCAGGGACCTAAAGAAAAAGCACTGGGTGCGCCAAAAAGGTGTCTGGACTCACAAAGGTCAGTACCCTAAAGAAAACATACTGGGTGTGTAAAAAGAAGTCTGGACTCAAAAAGGTCAGGACCCTAAAGAAAACATTGGGTGCATAAGAAGGATTCTGGACTCAAATGGGTTAGGGCCCCAAAGAAAAAGTACTGGGTGCACCAAAAGGAGTCTGGACTCAAAAAGGTCAAGACCCTAAAGAAAACATACTGGGTGTGTAAAAAGGAATCTAGGACTCAAAAAGGTCTGGGACCTAAAGAAAACGTACCGGGTGTACAAAAAGGAGTCTGGGACTAATAAAGGTCAGGGGCTGAAAGAAAATGTACTGGGTACATAAGGAGGAGTCTAGACTCATAAAAGGTCAGGGCCCCAAAGAAAATGTACTGGGCGTGTAAAAAGGGAGGGAATCAAAAAGGTCAGGGACCTAAAGAAAAAGCACTGGGTGTGCCAAAAAGGTGTCTGGACTCAAAAAGGTCAGTACCCTAAAGAAAACATACTGGGTGTGTAAAAAGAAGTCTGGACTCAAAAAGGTCAGGACCTTAAAGAAAACATATTGGGTGCATAAGAAGGATTCTGGACTCAAATGGGTTAGGGCCCCAAAGAAAAAGTACTGGGTGCACCAAAAGGAGTCTGGACTCAAAAAGGTCAGGACCCTAAAGAAAATATACTGGGTGCATAAGAATGAGTCTGGACTTAAATGGGTCGGGGCCCAAAGAAAATATACTGGGTGCATAAAAAAGAGTCAGGGACTCAAAAAGATCAGGGACCTGAAGAAAAAGCACTGCATGCACCAAAAGGAGTCTGGACTCAAAAAGGTCAGGACCCTAAATAAAATGTACTGGTGCGTAAAAAGGAGTCTGGGACTCAAAAAGGTCAGGGACCTAAAGAAAATGTACTGGGTGTGTAAAAAGGAGTCTGGACTCAAAAAGTTCAGGGACCTAAAGAAAACATACTTGGTGCCTAAAAAGGAGTCTGGGACCCCTAAATGTCAGGGACCGAAATAAAACATACTGGGTGTGAAAAAAGGAGTCTGGGACTCAAAAAGGTCATGGACCTAAAGAAAATGTACTGGTGCGTAAAAAGGAGTCTGGACTCATACAGGTCAGGGACCTAAAGTGTATCAGCTGCACAAGGTTTACCGACAAGTGAATCAAACCTCATGGAGAGGTCCATGTTGAAATATCATTGCAGTGGCCTATCCAGGATAGGAAGACAGGATTCCAAAAAAGACAAGTGTTTTTAGTGCTTTCCTCTCGTCTGTGAGATCATGGTCATGCCTGAGGGGGGAAACACAATGCAGAGCACTCATCGGAGCAGCAAAACCATCATCGGACCAATTATCTTCCAATAAGTTTTGGTCCGATAATTTTTAGATTGCAAACATATTTTTGCAGGTGAAGTGAATAAATCTGAAACAGTTAAAAACCTTTGTTAAGTCTGATTTTAAAGATTTGACCACTTAACTATTAAATATTTTGTAGCAGATAAACAGCTCTATTCTGTGTTAACAAGTTAGAGCTGGTTTCAGGAGAACCACTCTTTCCTCTGCAGTCAGAGAAGAGCTGATCACAAGATATTGCTCTTGACACAATACTAACTCACCGGCAATATCACCCAAGTCATCCAGAGGCATGCAGTTTTAACTTATGGTTAAAATTTTAATCAAACTAATTTCGGACATGTTATTTAAATTAATGTCACTTCTGAAGTTTTATAAAGTGAAAACATCAGCTATATGTTCTAGCTTTAAAGTATTGCACTAATTTTGAAGGTTTTAGTGTGGACATGCTGTGTCCAGGTACATTATGGGTAATCTCAGTGCAGTCATGACCAGACAGGAGAAATGCATTTGAGACGCTCTGATCAGGCTCCATACGGACAACAGCATTAAACTCTTTGTATATTGTGCGTAAAACCCACGTGAATATATCCTCTGGGTTTACAGATGTTGTTATTGTGTTTATTTTATGTAAAAATGCCAGAAGAAGCTCAGGTTGCTTACCATTATTTTCAATTGGAATCAATGTGAGTTTCAGTCGATTCCTGTTGCTTTATAATGCCCTGCTTATTGTCCTACAACACTGTTTGTGGTCTTTGTTCCAGAGTAATATATATGAGATGTCTGACATTCGGTTTGCGTTTATTAAATTCCTTGCAGATTAAACGTAGCACACAGATTATTTGGAATATTTGTTTTGGCAAGTTTTCACGGTCTCTACTGTTATCTACTGGCCAGTAGTGTTCATGGCAGTATTCACCCTAAGTATTAAGATATCCCATAATTCTTTGCGCGCCTGAGCGTTGTTGCAGCCTCTTACAGCAGCTAAAGAATTAAAAATGTACATCTTGGTTGTATAATATTCATTTACAATTTTCGTCATGGATTCTGTTGTTTAAACAGCAGCAACTCTCTGGCGTGTGAAAAAAAACTGGCACACAAAGTATTATGGGCAAGGGTCTGAGCATTTGGGTGCCAGTGGATGGCAATGTCCTATGCATTTTAAAACTCAAAATTAGCTTGTTAAGGTCAGGAATTGAGTTTTGTCTGCTTTTATTTCTTGGCTTTGATGTGTTTTTTTGGTTACTTTCTGTTTTGTTTATTCTCTTGTTGGAGTTTTTCCTCTTTGGGTCTGTCTGTCACTTTTTCTCTTGTCTGTCTCTGCTGGATCTTGGTGGTGGGTGTTTCCCTCTCTCTGGCCACACCCTCATTCTGGTGTATTCCATCCACACCTGCTCTCAATCTGCACCTCATCACCTGGGTGTATTTAAGCTCATTTTGCTTTACTCCCTCGCCAGGTTGATGCGCCTAGTGCCGTCTCTCCAACTCTGTGTCTTGTTATCTCGTTCTGCCTGCTTCATGTGTTTTTGGACCACCTGCCTGTATCCTCGACCATGCCTTTGCCTGATGTTCCTAGTTTTGTTATTCCTGTTGGACTGCCTTACTGTGTACTGGACCCCATTTACTGTTACAGTAAACTGTTTTTACATACAGAGCCAGTTGTCTGAGTCCTGCATTTGTGTCCTGCCTGAACCATCACCCAGACCTGATAGTAGCTGTTGCAAGTGTACTGGAGACAATATCGAAAGTTATCGGTTAGCTGGAGCTTCCGATAAATTTTTGGGTGGTTTATCGGTTCGGCTTTATAAAATAGACGTTTTCAGTTAGCTGATTAGCTGTTATCAAAGCTTACTTTTTGGTTAGCTGTGCCCACCACTGATGCAAAGGTTAAACAGGCGCCATGAAGAACATGTGGAATCAGCAATGATGAAAATAATGAACAAAAAACATGATGAATGAAGTCTGAATTACCTGAGTGCATACTGAGGTCACTGACTAATCATTCAGATTGAAAATAGACAGAAAAGATCAGACCAGTACTACTTTGATGTTTTGTGCGCACTTCAATAACACCAATTGTCACTGCGGAAGATGGTGAGAAATCTGAAATTTGATTTCAACATTAAATGCAACATTTCTGCACACAGAATAGCTAGGACATTAAAGGGGACGGAGTGACAGAATGAGATGTAAACATTCAAAAGAAGGGAGAAAAAATTTTTTTTTTTTTGGACCTAAACAATATTACGTTGAGGTAGTTTAACACAAAGACAGAGGATAAAAAGTGTGTATGAGTGTGTAAGAGTAACTGACACAAGGCAAAACCTAAATTAAACTTTTAATTTTGAGGGATTTGCAAAAGATTCAGCCGGATCAGATGTCTGTTTGGACTTCTTGGACAATAACAATAGGCACATGTCAGTCTGAGACTGTTTTCCTTGAGACTCGGACAGCTGATCAAAATCAACTAAAAGCAGGAATTAAATTTAACTCTGATTTACATTTTATGACCAATCATTATGGTATGTCAGGATCTCAGACACGAAAAGGCAGGACACAATTGCAGGACTCAGACTCCAAAGTGGATGTTCAAAAGGCTTTACTTGGTTACCAGGCAGGGTTTGGTACACAGGGCAGCAAACAAAAACCAGCAACAGTGTCCACCAGGTGGACAGTCGGTACATGGCAAGACATGAATGAGAAAACACAAATGCTGTGAAATAAAGCTGGAAAGGCACAAACAACCTGGCAAAGACAGGAGGGAAACATGAGGCTTAAATACAGGTGGTGATCAGAGGCAATGGGAAACAGGTGAGAAGGAAAGAGCAGGAAAGGGGCGTGGCAAGCAGAGGACAACAGGTCAGACACACCCAACACCAAACACCCCAGACAAAAAACAAGAGAATGCAGGGAGCATGAAACCAAGCACCCAAAAAAAAAAAAAAAAAAATCAATAAAATCCAAAATACAAACCCCACAAGCCCAACCATGACAATGTAGTTATTTGTAGGCAGGTTCAGTACCATTAGTCAGAAACGGGTCTTGGACAGAGTTAAGATGCACCCACCTGATGATATAGAGCCAAACTTTTTACCACCTATTGTCAAATTATGACTGACTGAAATCCTAAAAGCTATTCATAATTAACAGAACCGATCAATTTGGGGTTTTGCAGAAAAGAGAAATTTTAAGACATATTTGGAGACAAAGGAGAAACAGGCAAACAGAACAGAAGGACATGCCTTTCAGAAGAGATTATGGTCTCCAATATGTGGAAAGAAAGAGACAGAAGGTAGGGTTAGAGTCAAGGTCACCAAGCAAACATCACATGATCAATCAGATACAACATCACACAAATGATCTACCTGATACTTTGTGCTTTTGTTTGTCTGTGGGACAAAGACAAGGGAAGGTTGGCTGGAATCCAGACCTGGACTTATTATGTTCACCACTTTATGTTTCTGGTGCATTTCCTAATGCTGGGGCTCCTCCCCCTCCTCAGGCAGTCCAGCTTCTCCAGTCCAAACCACAACCTGGACATCACGCAAGGTCTTGTTGTGTACAAACACATAACAATAAAAACAACCAGATGTTAAAACGCTGTGGTAAATTAAAGCTAAACTCAGTGACGACGCTGGAAGTTCTGATGATGAGAGTGAATGAAATTTCTTGCTACACTGCAAACAAGCAACAGAACAAAATCTGTGAAATTCTGTAAATTGTGGAGAGAAATAAAATGAATTAATAAATAGATAAATGTATCTACATTCTACTCAAATGATTTGCTCCAAAGTAGCATGATCATATCAAGTTGACAGAAAAGAGCCGTTTGATCTTCTGGTTAAAAAAAGTTTCTAAGATGCATGACTGCAGAAGTATCACAAATTACAAACATTTGGTAGCACATAACCCCAAATCCGGTCCTTGAACCAAGGACCTCCTGATGAGACTGACCCAGCTGTTTGACCATCATAGTGGCCTGGGCAGGGGTGAGACTGGAACTAACCCACTCACCACCTGTGAAGTGCACCTGAAGGATCACTTCTTCACCTGGCTGTGGCCTGAGATCAACCGTGTAACCTGGAAGGTCATGAACCTGCAGACTGTTCTTGTATACACTAAGCACACTGAGGATGTCGAGAATAGAAAAAATATAACGCAATGCTACCCTCAGCCAAATGAGGATTGCCTTCTTTATATGTGTAAGAATGAAACAACGAGAAGCCGTGCATAATACAGTTTGAATGCACGTCTAAAACACCACAACGCGAAGTGCATTCAAACCGTATAATGCACCGCTTCGAGTTGCTTAATCTGCTTATACCATGGCCCCACACAGTGAGATAACACACAAATATTTATTTAAGTTAACAGAACTAAAACTGCGTAATTATTTGAGACTATTTTATGTCAGTCTCAAGATATTTTCATCCTTGACAACTGTTTTCTTCTTTCCCATCTTCAATCCTGTCCAGTTCGTCCGATGTTAAATCTTTATGCCGTTGCTTTTGCTGTTTTTCTCATTTGCTCTCTTCCTCTTCCCATTCCTCAAATGTTTTATTTTGGCCAAAAATATTAAAATCCACTTGGAAATCCGTGTTTTATCGCGTTTCTGTCATTCACCTGTCAAAACACAGCTGATCCGCACCAACTGATTTGCACGTTGCTGTGGTGACGACCGGAGCAGAGTGATATTACAGTGACTTAACTTGCCGAACTACATGTGTGTATACACGAAAATAATGCACGCCAGTTAGACATGGAATTCTCACTGACCATGGTATAAATATATGTATATGTATTGCTATTTACATTAATTATTATGACCCTATTGTGTTACATGCAATTTGTACATGTTCAATAAAGCCCCTCAATCAATCAATCAACCAATCATAAACAATATTTATGTTTTAACAGCATCTGCAGGAGGGCATGTATGTGCATACATGAGCTTTTGACAAGAGCGGAAGTTAGCTTTGAGTTAGCGGAAGTTAGCGTGCACCCTGACATCCATGAAATGTCTTGTAAATCACACCAAGGGTGTTATCAGGTTACAAAATCAACATTTTCAGTTTTAGAAGTGTTTATTTCTCGCTAGTTTTACATAATATTATATGACAAAAAGGTTATATTTACACACAAACAAAACAGAGTTTGTAGCTAGCTAGACCAGCCTGTTACATCACCACGCTAACATCTGCAAAATGTCTTGTAAAGTACTACAGTGTTTTCAGTTTTAGAAGTGTTTATTTCTCCTTAGCCTTGACATAATATATGACAAAGAGATTATATTTACACACAAATGAAATGGAGTTTGCAGCTAGCTAGACCAACCACTGATGTCACGGTGCAACTCTACTCTGATTGGCTGTTATCCCCGCCCCTCAAAACAAAACAAAACAAAACAAAAAAGCGAACAGGATGAAACAGAATGTGACTTTTTGACCTCTTAAAATACCTCTTAAAATAGGTCAAGGTTAGCCATCTTTGAACTTGTCCAAGGTCTGTGTCCCAAGAATGTTCCCTGTGAATTTGAAGACTCTGGCAGTAATAGGACTGGACTTATGCAGAGCACAGACAGACAGACAAAAGGACAGACAGATGGAGGGATGGACACAAAGTCTTCACTATACCTGATGGCTATATTTAATGGCTATCGGGTATAGTATAAAATAAAATCGTGTTCAGCATTGCATGCCCAACTGACAGTGTGTCAGTCCATGAACAGGTGAGGGTGTGGTCATGGCCGTAAGTGAGGCCGAGGTCACAGCGGGTGGATAGTTTCCACAGGGAGCAGGACGGAGAAAAATAAAAGAATATCCAAATTTGGACACGCTCCATCCATAAATTGGCAACTTCCTAAAAGTGGCTGACTGGCTGAGTAGTGGAGGGGGAACACCATGTGGACAATAACATAACAAGCCCAGTTGTGAGTCTCCTGTCACGTCTGTCCAAAAAGCACAAATACATACATAAAAACACAGGACCTCATATGTCAGTGAATCCTTTGGTATGCGATATGGTTGATTGAAGAAAAACACTATTTTTTTTTTTACCCACACATATACATTTATGTAACTCACGCCTCCATACATGATATTTCTGTGATTACTGGTAGCGTGACTGAGAATTGAGCCTAGGTGAATATTTTGATAGTACAATTCCTTATCACATTGAGCTACCTGTTCTTCTATGTATAGAGAGTGTACCACTCACACTTTACCACTTTACTATGTTTTAAACTGATATGTTGATCTGCTTGTACAGACTATGTGACATGCTGAGCAATATGAGTAATGATTTATTTATTTTTATTTCTGCCAGATCAGCATCAAATCCTTTCTCTCAGCTTGATGTACTATGAAGTGAATGTGACATACATAACAGAGATGCAGGCAAAAAGACATAAGCATCAAGATCCTTGCTAAAAATCCACAACTTACTGAAATAAATTACAAACTCCCAATTCCTGCACACGGACCATGAGGTGTTTAGATCAGTGGTGGCTGATTCTTAATTCTGACAACATCTGTCTGTTGTCATGAAAAATATTTTATTTGCACAGTTCTGCTTAGAAACCACTAAGAGGCAGTATCATGCAGCTGATGATGTGAATAATGTCTTCATAACAAGCACAGTTACAATAAGTAATAGAGTTTCAGTTATGTGTTTATGGTTTATGGTTTATTGGAAATGGAAACTTGTAAATTAAAGCAGTGCATTGGCACGGGGCTATGATCAGTTGATTGCTGAATGGATGAAATCTTGAATGACTATGAATTTGTCATATTGCTGAATCACAACATTTTGAACTTAAGACCTTTTGGTCCTGGAAGGGACACTGTTCACTGACATTAATACACAATGTCACATGTCACCGGTCACTGTCAACTCATACATGGAGACAGATTCAAAACAGAGAGAGAGAGAGAGGAGAGAGAGAGAGAGAGAGAGAGAGAGAGAGAGAGAGAGAGAGAGAGAGAGAGAGAGAGAGAGAGAGATGTGACCTTTGGTTGCTGATCTCACAGCCAAACTTAAATATTTACCTTGGATCGTGGTTGAGAGCAGTGTCTGGACACACAAGACAGGAATCTGTGAGGCATCTGCAGAGCTCAGGCACAAAAGGCAAGCAACCATGGAGTGGAAAGATAACCTCCTCAGGAATTACAAAAAAAATATACACTATTATCATGACTGCAGACTGAAAAGTAGCAGCACTAAAACTGGTCAACATTATTTTTTGCCTATTTCCCTGCACTGGCAACAGTGTAGTGTAAAGTGAAAATGTCAGTGACTAGGTGAGTGAGCATGTGAACGAGCAAGTGGATGGGGAGCTGAGTTGGTCTATCCCAGCCAGCTTGTGTAAGCAAATCAAGGCACGTCTGGTTGCATGCGCTGGTGCCACAGATTGCTGCATCCTAGACATGACAGAACCACCTTGGGTCTTGGATGGAAATCACCCAGGCAGACAACCAGACCATCCCCACATCTCTAAAATAACCAACTATCTGCCTCAACCAGGTGAAACGTGGGAGCCCCCTTGGACTTTTCCAGCTACAGCGGTCCTCAGCACTGAGGCACCTCTGTGCTGGATCATGCACAGTGAAATGTGCCACATGGCCAGCATGTCGAAGCTGATGCTCTCTCACAATGCAAGTGACACTCCTCATCTTAGTCTTACCTAGTTACTGTTATGGTTAGAGGTTCGGGTGGAACTGAACCATTGCAGGCAATGGACACAAATGCAGGGAGCTGGGCACGAAGAAGAGTACAAAGGAAAATATATTTATTTATAATAAAGTAAAGGTGCTGTGCTGTGGTGCCTGCAGTGTGGAGAGATGGCCCGCCTCCTGGTGGTGAAATGAGGGAGCTGCAGGATCCTGAGCCAGTCTTGAAGGATAATATCAACTAAGGTTCCAGGGTTCAGGACCAGGTGGAACCCTTGCCTCCAAGACCAGGAACTATGAGGAATAAAGACACACAGGGTGAGTGAATGCACATGTAACACTGGAGCCTCAAAACAATCACAATTCATAAAAGGGTTAACACAGGTTGTTTCAGAGGTAAGGAAATAAAGTTATCTTCTTAAGAAATAAAGTTCTCTGTTTAGGAATTGTTCATAGTTCATAAGTTGTATCCAAAGGTCAGAGGTCAAGTGCTGTGTGTTGTAACGCAGTTCCAATTAAGCAGGACTTGATACAGCTGGGTTCTCAATTGCTTGATATCAGAATTCATGCAGTTCTTAGGAAGAGGTCTTGGAGCAGTTCTTTATCGTAGCTAGGGTTGGGTATCGAGAACCGGTTCCCTTATCGGTCCTTAAGAGCGGCCGTTGTTTTTGAGGGTGTTTGTCAGGAAAATGATCATTTCTCTACGTCGATTACAGACCCTGCAGCAGGTCTGTAATCAACCGTTTCTGCAGTGCAGCTCTGCTTTAAACCTTGAACCAATGTAGCAGTGCTCCGATCCGCTGCTTCGTTGGTTCTTTGCTTCGTCCTCTTCAGAAGCGGCAGCTCCGCTTCTTATCCCCTCTCAAAGCAATTAAAATATGTCAATCGTGAGTCACTTTTGTGCAGATTAAAGTGACTAACTGCAACTCCTGTCTTGTTGCGAGAAAGAAACGAGAATCATCCTCCGTTCTGTTGTTCCAAGTAGGTACTAGGTACAAGTAGGTACTACTTGGAACAACAGAACGGAGGACCAAGTAGGTACTACTTGGAACAATTGAGTCAAGTTAGAAAGATAGAGTCCACTTGGAATTAATTTCTTCAAAGCAAGTCGCTGTTTAAATCAAATGACACCTCTTTCCAAACAACCTGGTTTCATGGCAAGTTGTGCTTCAGCAGCATGAAATATACCTTAATCTATTGGTTTGTGATATTGTGATGAAAAGGTCGCCCCCCAGAAAAAGTGCGCACCAGAGGGGACGTGCCTCTGAGTGTGCATAATGAATTGGGTGCGCTCCTGGAAAGCTCATGTATTTAGGCTGCACCATTGTAAGAGACTGACTAAGAGTAAAGAGTGATGACAGTATTTATTTAATTATTATTTGAACGTATAGACCCTCGGTCAAGTGATCTCCTGCATACCACAGAGCCGGTGTTCTGTCGAGATGAGGTGCGCCAACTTTCGACACTCTGAGCTGTGTACCTTCGCGTTGTCCAATAGGAACGACGCGTCAGACCAAAACACGGAAGACTCGTGGCAGAAACCACTGATCTCTACAAAATGGATCCATTTTGTAGAGATCAGGCGATCGATATCCCACCAAGTCGTCAGTCCTCCCTCAGTCGGCATCACTCCGAAAAGTAGCTGAAAAAAAGCTTCTCCCAGCAGGGTGATGGGAGAATCGTTCTACTGCTGTTTTTTTAAAGGTTTTTTGTGGTTCAGGCGACACAAATTCAAGCTGGAGATCAGTCAACTTTTTTCAGGTTGTGGAAACAGCCAGAGTGTGACGTGGCTGCAATCTCTGCCCCCTTGCCGCTTCCGAAGCGATGCGTCTGACGTCACGATGCGTTGGAAACGCACCGGCCTGGCGTTATGAAGCGTTAAAGCGTCGCGCTGAAGCCACTGAACTATATACTGACTATATACTATATACCGTCAGTATATAGTTCAGTGGCTGAAGCTTGCAGTGTGAAAGGCCCTTGACACTGCTTGAATAAATCGAGCTTACCCTCTGCCGCACTGACAAGTGCAACCCTCAACCTATCAAATCGCTTGAACACAGACACACTCCATATCCATTTATTTTAAAATTAATTACTTTAGTTAATTAATTTGGTTTATTTGTTAAATACATGATATTATTGAATAACTATATTTTCCAGTATCTGTTTTTCTTTCTTTTTTATTTTTATTTTTTGATAACTCTAACATCTGAGGGGGCGAGGTTGACGACGTGAGGGGGCGTCGCCCTCAAATGCCCCCTTGTGGCGTGCGGGTCCGTGGCTGCACGAAATTAAAAGTGAAGTGGGTGGTTATGGTTAGGGTGGGGGGAAGGAGTAAGATTAGGTTATGACTAAGGTTAGGGTTGGGGGTGGGAGTAGGGTTAGGAATAGTGAGTTAAAAAAAAGCTCTGTCATGAAAATTTGACTCATTTCATCAAGGGAGCATGAAAAAAAAACATGAGACTGGGCTGTTCCAAACGTTGTCATGCAACGAATAAACTGTAATCGATCAAAATGTTTTTTTCCTCCCAGTAGCAGCCCAAGACTGTATGGCTGCAGACCTGCAGACTCCAGCAGCTGTCTGAGTTAAGCTCAGATGTATGAAGAGACTTTCATGCCATTAATGTCTGAAAGAAAATGCTTTTGACAAAAACTACAGATTTTGTTTATTTCTATTTATGTCCAGAGATCAAGGATCCAGTGACCAATTTCATATTTATTTACTTTAAGACTCAATAAAATGTTGTTGAAAACCTATGAAGCCTATTTGTAGTACACAGAAAATTCACAGGTATCGATAAGGGAATTAATAAGGAATCGATAATGGTATCGATATCGATAAAATCTTATCAATACCCATCCCTAATCATAGCACAGTCACAAACAGGAACTAGTGAGAACAGGATCTCACTGAAACGAGGAGGAACTTAACTTAACTTAAGCGTCGAGAGCTGAGGAGTTCCAAAGTGACGTTGTTGTGCAGGTAGTCAGAGCCAGGATCCAGGTCCACTTGGGAGCCGTACCGGAGTCATCTGGAACATCAGGAAAAGACAGTTCAGTCTAATACAGGAATTAGAGGGGAGGCCAGGTTACGTGAGCTTTTGCTGCGGGATGCTTCGGCGTCTTAAGCTCACAGCTGGAAGACACAGTCAAGGTCAGCAGCATTCAGGTTTGATTCTCTTGGAGACTGCCTGGATCATCTAAGGTGGATCTGGAAGCTGGCGAGGCAAAATAAGACAAGCAAGGCAGTAGACAATCACAGCACACAGGTATCTGGCACTACATGAACAGAAAGTCAGGGTTTAAATAGTCTATCGATAATTAGTCACTCATCTGATCCAGGTGTGAAACAAAACTGAAGGTGCCATCTAGTGGAGAAACTAACACATGACACTGGTAAAACAGAGTTAAAACCAGGCTCTGAGGGAAATCCTGGCAGTCACTGCTCATTTGAACAAAGTCATTCAGCAGTACCCAAAAGGATCTCGTTAGCATTCCTACAGGGCAGCACTGATTAACCCAAACTGGGAGAGCCGATTGCAAAATTCAGAGTTAGTGATGGACAACTGATGGGCCTGGAAGTGGGCTAACGGTAGCTTTAGCTTGTGGCATAGAGTGAGGTTGATTGTCCAGTCTGTTCAGGAGCTGTCCAATCTGAGAGCCCAGAGAGGACATCAGAGTAGCTTGGCATTTGGCCAGCTTGCTGAGGCTATCGCACAGAGCAGCCAGCTAGTTTGGTACACAACAAGGCTGGCAGTAAAAGCAACAGTGTCCGAAGCATGAGGCAAAACAGGGTCCAAATCACAGGCAAGCAGGTGGAAATGCCCAACACCAAACACAAGAGAAATCTCACTATGAACCCAATCATGAACAAAAAGACAGCAAAAAATCCCACAACCAAAACCTGGCCAAAACCCCACAGTCCAATCATGACAGACTACTGGTTAAATAAACACATATTCCAACCTGGTCTCACGGCAAGTCGTGATTCAGCAGCACGAAATATACATTAATCTATTGGTTCGGTATATTGTGATGAAAAGTGCCTCATTTTCGCCACGGCAGCACAAATTCATTCTAATTCATTCCGTGATGGCTGCACGAAATTAAAAGTGAAGCGGGGGTGGGGGGGGGGGGGGTCGGGGTGGTTATGGTTAGGGTGGGGAGAAAGAGTCAGATTAGGTTATGGTTAAGGTTAGGGTCGGGGGTAGGAGTAGGTTAGGAATAGTGAGTTAAAAAACACCCCTCACGAAAATTTGACTCATTTCGTCACGGGAGCACGAAAAAAAACAAACAACAACAACAAAAAAAAAACTAAACGTGAGACTGGGCTGCATATTCAGATATTCATGGATTTTTATTTTTTTTTTTACCGTGGATCCATTTTCAGAGTGAGTACCATCTTTTTACATGCACAAAATATATGGCATCTGGATGTTACCTTTTTTGTGTGATCCTTACAGTGCTTTTGTACTTTATCTATTTTCAAAATGACACTTGTTCCAGTGTTATAAACTACTCTGGAATTTTTAAAAAGCCTTTCTGCAAATGTTTCATACATTTTATTGCAAAATTCATGTTGTCACGGAACTCTGTATTGTTGTGCTCAGCACCAGCGGTGGAAAACTCCGCTCTCAGTGATGAATAGTCTAACAATGCATTGTTTCTACCTGATAATTTCATCTACCTGCCTGTAGAGTTGAACTAATTAGTATCAGCTGGTTTAGTGAGTGGATGGAAAAAATATGTGGTTGGACTTTTACTCACTGAAGCAGGGGTTTTCCACTTATGCTCAGCAGATTTTTGTCCTGTACAGTCACATGACTACGGTCTGGATTATGTTATGGTTTGTTGGTCATTTTCTCAAATAAATAAAACAAAATGAAGTGAATGTAAGAATCACTGTAGATATTTCTTTTCTTTATATTTCCTTTGTCATTTTCCATATCGTCCCAACCTTTTTCTGATTTGGGATTTTACAGTGTACTAATACATCAAATCACATCTACATTTATCTAGAAATTGAATTTGTACAATGACAAACACTGGAGGCAGAAGTAACCATTCTTTGCCAGCTCCAGCTGGCTGCATAGTTGCTTGTGTAATTATGCTACACCTGTTGCATTTTACATGTTTAGATTTTGCCCCTTATATGCACTTTATTTGTTCACATGTTTCTTCAAGACAAAAACAGCTGGAGACTAGACATCACAATTAAGTAGGATTTTCGTTTTATTGTTGTCAGGTTTATGTATTATCTGTTTGTCAAGTTTTATTGCCTGGATTGTGGTGAGGAGCTCATAAAAGCAACAAATCTCCAAAGACTTCCTTTTGCCAGATTTTTTTTTTTTTTTTAACAAGACAGCACATTACTCCATTAGTTCAAGTTGGTTTTTTAGCTTCCCACTTGGATGGAGGACTAGTTTTGGAACAGAGCATGGAAATAATGGCATTGGCTTGGGTGTGTTTGTGGGATGCTAAATAGTTGTACTTCAGCGTATGGATTAATGATGCTTCACCCTCATGTTACTGATACAACATATACAAATATTAGTATAGTGTATTATTTGCTCCCGAAGGAGCTCAACAGACTAATTTTCAAGCAGCTACTGTGGATGCCAATAAGCCAATAAAGAGAATGTTGTTTGACAGCTGAATGCTAATTAACAAATCCTTTAATTTTTGTAAGTATTTAGAATTGTGTAAAATTGTGTTGTACGTAGTACATCAGTCCTAACAGTCAGTACTAGCATGAGGGGTTGTGCTGACGCACTGATGCAAAACTGATGCAAGGGTTGGGGTAGGAGTAGAGTTAGTAATAATGAGTTTAAAAAAAACCCCGGCATGAAAATTTTAGTAATTTTGTGATGTAAGCAGGAAAAAAAACAAAAAAAAAAAAAAAACGTGAGACTGGGCTGGTATACCATAGAACAGTGAAAGCTCGCACTTTCCAGCATTTTTACGTTTTCCAGAAAGGCAGTCCTCATCCATAGTGATGAGCTCAAAATATATAAAGTTGCCGATATTAAGATATTACCTAACTACCTATTTGGGCAGCTGTGAGACACGTGGTGTGCAGCCAGTACATTCTGAGTGCCGGTCCCAAGCACAGATAAATGAGTATGGTAGAAGGACACAGATCATAACCTTAAAGTTTGTTAAATCTCAGCCACATGGGGTGTGCAACACAGTACACTCTGAGTGCCTGTCTCAAGACTGGAAAATGAGTAGGGTTGTGTCAAGAAGGGCATCCGGTGTAAAACAAGCCAACATAAACATGTAAAGTACAAATCGAATTTCCATACCGGATCAGCCAAGGCCCAGGTTAACAACGGCCACCATCGGTGCTGTTGCCCAACAGGGTGTCGGCAGAAACTGGGCTAATGCTGGTGAAGAAGAGGAGGAGGAAAACGTGTCCAGAGACAGTGGGAAAGAGGAAAACTGGAAGGATGGAAGTGAGAGTGGGAAATTTAAATGTTGGCAGTATGACTGGTAAGGGATGAGAGCTGGCTGATATGATGGATGAGGACATATTGTGTGTGCAAGAGACCAAGTGGAAGGGAAGTAAGAGCAGGAGCATCAGCGGTGGGTACAAGTTGTTGTACCATGGTGAGGACAGGAAGAGAAATGGTGTTGGGGTCATTTTAAAGGAAGAGTATGTTAAGAGTGTGTTGGAGGTTAAGCGAGTGTCTGACAGGGTGATGAGTGTGAAGTGGAAATTGAAGGGTGATGATGAATATCATCAGTGCATATGCCCCACAGGTAGGTGTGAGCCAAAGGAGAAAGAAAATTTCTGGAGTGAGTTTGATGAGGTGGTGGAGAGTGTGCCCAAGCATGAAACTGTGGTGATAGGAGCGGACTTCAATGGGCATGTTGGTGAGGGAACAGAGGTGATGAGGAAGTAATGGGTAGATATGGTATCAACGACAGGAATGTGGAAGGACAGATGGTAGTTGATTTTGCAAAAAGGATGGAAGTGGCTGTGGTGAATACCTACTTTAAGAAAAGGGAGAAGCTCAAGGTGACATAAGAGTGGAGGAAGGTGCAATCAGGACTACCTTCTTTGTAGGAGATGCAAGCAAAAGGAAATCGGAGACTGTAAGGTGGTGACAGGGGAAACTGTAGCTAGACAGCATAGGATGGTGGCTTGTAAGATGACTCTAGAGGTGAAGAAGAGGAAGACAGTGAGAGATCAACAAAGAATCAGCTGGTGGAAGTTGAAGGAGGAAGACTGTTGTGTGAAATTCAGTAAGCAGATGAGAGAGGCACTGGATGGAGGGAAAGAAATTTTGGACAACTGGAAAAGTACTGCAGATATGGTGAGGGAGACAGCCAAGAGGGTCCTAGGTGTGACATCTGGACAGTGGAACAAGACAAGGAGATTAATGGTGGAATGAAGATGTTCAGGAAAGTACAAGGAGAAAGAAATTGGCAAAAAAAGAATTGGAATAGTTGGAGAGATGAAGAAAGTAGACAGTGGTACAAGGAGATGAGGCATCAGGTGAAAAGAGAAGTGGTAACAGCTAAGGAAAAGGTATATTGTGAGCTGTACAAAACTTTGAACAGTAAGGAAGGAGAAAAGGATTTGTACCAATTGACAAGACAAAGGGACAGAGCTGGAAAGGATGTACAGCAGGTTAGAGTAGAACAGAATAGATTTTATTGTCATGGGGGGGGGGGGGGTAACAACAAATTGGGGGTGCTCCCGCAGAGCTACCATATACCACAAAAAAGAAAAACAAGACATCTTATACACCACAAACCACAAACTAGCTCAGTTATACAACTTAGAGACAGTGGCTCCAACAAAAAGCCAGGAAGCACAGCTATCAGTGGATGGATCAATGGAATCAATGGATCAATGGATGCCCTCATTGCAACAATTGAGAGATGAGTGAGGAGTCTGAGTGTTTGAGTTCGAGACCGCTCACCAGTAGTTCATTATGTGTAATTTATTTACTCAATTTTTTTCAAGTCACTGCAGTATTCAGCCATGTGTAATATTGTGTGGGGTTTGTTGGCACGCAGGACATACAGTCCTTAAAGTCCTGAAGTAACCACACTGTGACAGCAGTGTACTAACACACAGGCCTGTTGATAGAGTCGACTGCGGCCGTCTTTTGCTTGCACGTCAAACATGGGGGGGTGCCACTGAGCCTGCGCCTGTGTGGGAATCTACTATTTCCAGCTGTGGATGGAAACTATTACTGAGAGCTTTCTCCCTGATGAGCTTTAAAGTGCACAGACCACACATGAACTATGTGCACACGCCTACAGGCAGTCAGTGAACACAGTCAGAACCACGCTGAATCATTCAGCAAGAAAGAGTCGTCCTGTTATCCAGTAAGTGAGCGAGAGGATCGGTGCTTCCCTGCTTTCTTTTCATTTTGGTTCCTCACTTTCTGCAGACTGTTTTGGGACCTTGTTGCCTGCATTAGTCTGTAAGTAACAGCACAGATTTCACACAGCCACTGAATTGTTTTTGCCCACTTATGGAAGAAACCAGTTTCTGGCTTTGATTGTTTGTTTACATTTTCTAATGGAGCCAGAGGGTTTTGCACAGATTTGAGCACCGTGTTGCTGTTGTTTTCCATATCCCAGGGTTAGACTGGGAATACCAGGCTATTTGCCACCTTTGTCATTGAACTTTGTTGAGCAACAGCTGGGCAGCTGCGTGGACTGAAGTGGATGTGATCACAAATGAGGATTGCAGCAGATGGTGAAGATGCTTATAATCACTTTATGTTTCCTTGTTAGATATTACTAGATATTGTTAGACGGGTCCATATTTTTCCAAACATCCCAATAGCAGCAGGACATATAAAAATTACTGGAGTGACCCTGAACACAAAGTTAATGACAGTTATACAAAAACAAAAAGGTTGTATCTAATCATGTCTAATAAGTAAATAAAAATTAATCCTGATGCTGTTGTTTGTTCTTGGAGACATTAGACATGTATGAGTAAATCATGTGGTATCAATGACACATAGAGCTAAATCCACTCCTGACCTATGATGACACCTGTTTACCTCTTGTTTTGTTGCCTTAATCAGTTGACCGTTACACCTCCAAGTGGTTGTACAAGTATATGTGGCAGTGTCATTTTTTTGTCCTGTGCATTTGTGCGAAGAATTTTGATCCATTTGAACCAAACTTGGCAGCATTATTGAAGTTAAGCCACAGAAATGTAATTTGATATTGACAAATGCTTAAAACTCAAGGTCCCAAGGTACAAATTTGAGCCCAATGCTTATCCAAAAGCATTATGTAGAATGGCTGTTTTGAGGAACTGGTCAACGATACACACAAGGCTATGATTAAACCTGAATTCATAAATCACCTTTCTATTGATTACATGACTTTTAACCTTGAGTGACCTTGAAAGGTCCAATTCAATGTCATACTGTTTAATTCATACAGTTCACAGCCAGTACGCACTGAGAGAACACAAATCTAAAGAAATAGTTTCAACTGGTAACAAATAAGTACATTTCAATCAATCAATCAATCAATTTTTTTATATAGCGCCAAATCACAACAAACAGTTGCCCCAAGGCGCTTATATTGTAAGGCAAGGCCATACAATAATTATGTAAAACCCCAACGGTCAAAACGACCCCCTGTGAGCAAGCACTTGGCTACAGTGGGAAGGAAAAACTCCCTTTTAACAGGAAGAAACCTCCAGCAGAACCAGGCTCAGGGAGGGGCAGTCTTCTGCTGGGACTGGTTGGGGCTGAGGGAGAGAACCAGGAAAAAGACATTTCTTCACAATAAGTTAACAAGTTGGCATAAACATTACTTAACTTAATTTGGATCAACATAATTCATTTGAGTGTTACCAACTGAAGCAGTTTTTAAGTTGAGCCATTATTCTTTAATGTAGATTTAACAAGGTCGTAGGATTGTATATTGCTTAAGGATAAAGTGGTTTAATTTTAGACAGAACTGGTGAAATGTTAACATATATTATGGTACCACATAAACAAAGAATTAATTTCACTTATTGTTTTTGTTTATTTGTTTATTTTTTCTCTGTTTTCTTTGTTTCCCCCTGTCTGCATATATAGTAATGGTAAATGCCAGACTGGCAGAACCATTTATATACATAAATACACATATATGCAATTTGTTTTTGCAAGACAGATAGTATGTAGTGCGTGAGTGACCGTGAGTGAACATCCACCTTCCCAATCAGCCCACAACATCCTACTCAAAGCCAACAGGCAACTTCTATCAGGAAGGGCCGACCAACAAACAACACGAAGACAGACAAAACGAAAGACAAGGATAACAGCAACACACGTGCAGTGATATAAAGTGAGGACAACGAGGAGATGGGACCCCAACCATACAACATACCGGACAAACAACCACACACAAACAAGCAGTGACAGCAATAGTCTGTTGTCTAGTTAGTGAACATCCATACCCTAATCTAGGACACCAGAGTCTTGATCCCCTTTAGAACACCCAAACCGTATTGTGGTGACCGGCCACAAAGTTTTGTATCACCAGTTATCCATCTTCATGATGAAGTGGTATAGAGGAGGATTTTCTTAAAAAGAAGACCTGAAAGTTTAGCTACAAATTGCCAAAAGGTACATCTGAGATGTAAGCCTGGATTTGATCTGTTTTGGTGAAAGAAAATCCTTCTCTGCTCTACTCCACTATGAAAATAAGGGTAGTGATGCAAAATGCAAAGCTTGCACTGTGCATAATTTCTCCAATCACAGCCACATAAGACCATAACTTCTTCTGGGTTGTCTTGGTGGCTTTCCTCACTCTTCTCCTTCTTGCACAGTCACTCAGTTTTTGAGAACTGTCAATTCCATGCAGATTTACCCATAAAGTGCCATACTGTTTGTATTCCTTTTGTAATTAATGTAAATAAAGTCCGAAACATATTCAGTGGCAGCTTTACCATCAGAGAGACTCGTCCACAACCACCACAAAAGACTCCAAGCTGTCATTGATGTTAAAGGGGGCAACACACAGTATTAAGAACAGGGGTATGTAAACTTTGAATCAGGGTCATTGGGTAGTTCTCTTGTCATTTTGATTTAAAAAGAGGAACAGTTGTTTGACAATAATGGCTTCACCCAACCACTAACCATGAGTGAAAAAAGTTTTTGTGTTGTCATTCATATTCTCTTAAAAATGGCCAAAAAAGCAAAAATTCTGCCAGGGTATGTAAACGTTTGAGCAAAACTGTACGTTCAACATCAGACTAAAAATTCAGATAGTCTGGCGTCATAAATTGACAATGGGAGACCACCAGAGGTAAAATTTAGGCCTGAAATAGCTGCTTTTTCACAGAAGTCCACATACACTCACTGACCACTTCAGTAGGTACACTTGTTCAATTACTTAACACAAATAGCTAATCATCCAATCACACGGCAGTAACTCAATGCATGTAGGCATCTAGACGTGGTGAAGACGACTTGCTGTCGTTCAAAATGAGCATCAGAATGGAGAGAAAGGACATTTAAGTGACTTTGAAAGTAGCACAATGAGCTGGTCTGAGTATTTCAGAAACTGCTGATCTACTGGGATTTTCATGCACAACCATCTCTAGGGTTTGTGAAAAAGAGGAGATAGTGGCAGGTGTGTGGAGGTAAGAGGAGAATGGGCAAACTGCTTGAATGGGCGACTGCGTGATGCCATCATGTCAATATGGACCAACATGTCTGAGGAATGTTTCCAACACCTTGTTGAATCTATACCGCAAATAATTAAGCCAGTTCTGAAGGCAAAAGGAGGTCCAACATGGTATTAGCAAGGTGTACCTAATAAAGTGGTGGGTGAGTCAATGTATTCTTTCTTCTCCTGTGGAGGAGATTTCTCCACCACAGGAGAAGAGGTGTGGAAACAGCATATCCTTTCATTTAAAGCAACATGCATAGAAATAGTGTCTTAGAGATTTATTTATTTATAATGTATTACCTCAGACTCACTGGAGTATTTTATTAATGCAAACCTTAATATGTGTTATTAAGATGCCTTAATCTATATTAAGTTGCTAAAAAGGTGTGTAACTGACCCATTAACATTTTGAATTTGCCAGAGAAACACACTCGAATAGCATTGTGTGATTTTTTTTATAGATGTCTCTCTTAAGCTTCCTGCAGAGCAGAACTTTCTGAGACTGCTATAAATGAAAAAAAGCTATAATTATGAAATGATGTCATTTTTGATTATGTAACAGATTCCTGTTGTGGTTTGTTTGCTTGCTGTGATCTTTGCCTCAGGCTTTTAATGAGTTTGACAGAGTTGACAGTGTAGCCGCTCAGTGATGGTTTGCTCTTTCCAGCGATGACACAGAGCGAGGAAACTCATAGATCTCAGCGGAGGAAGGAGGCAAAAGATAATGCCTCTTCCCTCCTGTGCTGATAACATTTCTAGGAAAGGCATGAAGCTTATTGTTTGGTGAAAAGACTGAAACGGAAGAAAACTTCACTGTGGAAGATACGTCCAGTCCCACGGCACAGGCAATTATACGATTGCCTCATTTAGCTGAAGAGTGATAGTTCATCACATGTGGTCAGGACAGGGTGAGTGCCAGATCAGGGAGGAAAACCTCAGTCTGAACTTTGAACTGACCCGTTCGCTACACGAGAAACAGGCTGAGGAAATGGATATCTGCTCAACCAAGCCAGGCCACTAAATTATTAAAAAGAGCCGAGTATTTCAGTTTCAAGTCCAAACTGCCAGCACACATAATCCCCTCACACAGACATGCTACGGATTATTTAAAATACTGACTAGACTCTGTTAACGTCTTTGGGGTTAAAGCTAGAACCCGCTGGGGATTCAAGTGCATCTTGGGAGGAAAAGCTGAAGGTGTTTGTAGGTGATCATTCACTTGAACTTTTGGAACTCTCTCTGCCGCCGTCACTGTGTCAAAACGAACCTTTCAGCACGCGAGATTAAGGTTTCGCAAACGTTTGCTTCACACAACTACAGCCACACTGGAAAAGCTCATTTTTATTAGGCAGCTATTGCAGCCAAACAACCAGGCTGTTTGATGACATTTATTTATTATGAGGATAAATCACTTTTATTCAACTCCGTTTTATTTATTTAATCCAACATCACAAAATGACTAAGAGTGGTTTTGACTGTCTAAAAACATCCAGCACTTAATATCCCTGGAACTATTCAAAGAATGAAGAGAAGTCAGTTAATGGAGTAGTAATGTTGCCTGAAATGGATTGCCAAACCATGACCTCCATCTGAGGTCCAAACCCAATCCAATCCTAATGAGAATCCTGAGATTGTTCAGAGCCGATGAAAAACTAAATCTTCACAGTGCAGCGATCATTTACTGGAAACAACACACGCAAAATCAGCTATTTTAAACACATAAAAGATACATGGTCAGTGACTCTGTGGGGTCACTGAGCTTCTTCGTTAGTTTTGAAAATAATGATATTAATGATAATAATAATAACAATACTACTACTGCTAATAATAATAATAGTGGTAATAACAATAATGTGCTGATAAAAGTCTCTGAAAAACAATTCCATGAGTACTGGTTCATATTTTAATTAGATTATCATTACAAATGATAGTAGCATATTTAAATATTTAATGAACAGACAATAGCTGAAACGTATTTTCGTACACTTCCTTTTACTTTTCAATAAATTCGTTGAGTGTATTTGGTATTTAATTAATGCTAAAGTCATAGTAATTTGTTCACTTGGTCTACTGAAGCTGGACGTTTGGTGCTGCAACTATTATCTTGTCAATTTACGCATTTTAAGTAATTTAATCCAATTAATTAAATTTAATTAAATTAATAAATCAATTTAGTATTGCAGATGATTACAGTTTTTCTCGATTGTTTACACACATTTTCTGAAAACGTGCCTCATGCTCTCAGAAACTCTACACCACACACACACACACACACACACACACACACACACACACACACACACACACACACACACACACACACACACACACACACACAGGCCAAAACTCCTCAATTCTACTACAAAATGAAACTTTACATCCAAAACAATGTTATTTCTTCTCAAAATTGTATTTTTTTTTCAAATCACACACACAAACCATCATATAAATAGACAATTATAGGAACCAGTTGAACACTGATGTGTTCCATGTAAAACACGATGATGAATGGAAACACTTCTCTATTCATCATAAAGACTTAGGCCTGTTTCTTCACACTTACAACAGGCATTACAAACAGAAGTGTGTTGTAAAATATTTTAGAATATTGTTTTTATAGTCAGAACACACAATTACATAGTAACAAATGTACGAGGTCTGTGATAAAAGTAACGGACCTTATTATTTTTTTCAAAAACAATATGGATTTGAATCACGTGTGATTACATCAGACATGCTTGAACCCTCGTGGGCATGCGAGAGTTTTTTCACGCCTGTCGGTTACGTCATTCGCCTGTGGGCAGTCATTGAGTGAGGAGTGGCCCACCCTCTCGTCGTTTTTTCATTGTTTAGGAATGGCTCAGAGACTGCTGCTTTGTTTGATAAAAAATTTTTCAAAAACTGTAAGGCACAACTGAGTGGACACCATTCGATAAATTCAGCTGGTTTTCTGTAAAAATTTTAACGGCTGATGAGAGATTTTGGTCTGGTAGTGTCGCTTTAAGGACAGCCCACAGCGCCTTACGGCGATCTGCACTCCGAGGCGGCAGCGTCTTTCCGTTTCAAGTTGAAAACTTCCACATTTCAGGCTCTGTTGACCCAGTAAGTCGTCAGAGAACAGAGAACTTTCAGAAGAAGTCGGCATGAGGAGTTTATTCGGACATTCCATTGTTAACGGACATTTTGTAATGAAAGAACGTGCGGGCAGAGTCGCATGTCGGGCCGGACCCGACCGTGGGGGGTCGCGACAGGAAAAACACCTCCGTTGGAAACCTTAGCGGGTGAGTTGGAACATGCCCAAGCTATTAAACAATTTCTCAGTTACTCACTTGTTGAAAGCCATCAAAAGCCGCCTGAATTTTACAAATGGTTTTCAACACGGAGGTGTTTTTCCTGTCGCGGCGCACACAGATTCGCCGAGTCATCACGGAAACGACTCGGCGAATTTGCGCGCACGTCTTTCATTACAAAATGTCCTTAAACAGTGGAATGTCTGCATAAAGTCCTCATGCCAGCCTGTTCTGAATCTGCTCTGTTCTCTCACGACGTCCTGGGTGAATTAAGCCTTAAATTAGAATGTTTTCAGGTTGAAACAGGCCGACGACGGCGCCTGGAAGCGCTGCGTGACGTCCCGCTCCGTGGGAAGTCCTTACAGTGACAGAAACACCCCATAATCTCTCATCAGCCGTTAACCAGCTTAATTTCTCGAATAGTGTCCACTCGGATATCCCTCACAGGTCCAGAAAAAATGTTGATAAAGCAACGCGCGCCGTCCGCAGCGGTTATTCAGACAAAGAGATTCCGACGGGCGAGGTGGAGCACTCCTCACTCAAGGCCTGCCCACAGGCGAATGACGTAACCGACACGTGTGAAAAAACACGCATGCGCACGAGGGTTCAAGCTTGTCTGACGTAAAAACATATGAATCAAATCCATTTATTTTTTGAAAAAAATAAAAAGGACCGCTTTTTTCATCACAGACCTTGTATTTTACACAAAAACAATGTACACAGTGTACATCCCAACACAAAGTTCCACATACAGTGGTCTACATACAAAACAACAGAAGAAACAAGCACAAAAACTATGCTGTATCCTCTCTTTTGTTTGGTTCTGGCCACAGCACCTCATCCACATCACAAGCTGTTTTCCCTGGCCAAGCAGCAGGGGTAATATCACCTAGCATGGGAAATCCAGCCATTTCAATTTCAATTTAATTTCAATTATATAGCGCCAAATCACAACAGAGTTGCCTCAAGGCGCTTCACACAAGTAAGGACTAATCTTACCAACCCCCAGAGTAACAGTGGTAAGGAAAAACTCCCTCTGAGGAAGAAACCTCAAGCAGACCAGACTCAAAGGGGTGACCCTCTGCTTGGGCCATGCTACAGACATAAATTACAGAACAATTCACAAAACGAATATACAGGAAATGCTGTTGGCGCACAGGACAGGAGGGTCGCCAGCACAAATACAACTCCCATCTCTGGATGGAGCTGCACCTTAAACAGAGAGAAAAAACAGAATCAGGTATCAGAAAGACAAAAAATACAGTATAATTTGCCAACATTAAACAACAAGAAAAGAAGAAATACTAAGGTGATCACCGGCCACTAGCCCTAAGCTTCATGAAAGACCCAGAATTTAGGTAAAGTTGAGGCCACAACACACTCCGTTTCCTAATAAAATTAATTAAAGAGTACAAAGCGTAAAACAAAACTATACCAGTATGCTAGCCATACGAAAGGGATGCGTCTTTAGTCTGTAGTTGAAAGTCTCCACAGAATCTTACTTTAATTGATGCAGGGAGACCATTCCGCAGTACAGGGGCACAATAAGAGAAAGCTCTATGACCTGCAGACTTCTTATTCACCCTAGGGACACAAAGTAGTCCTGCACCCTGAGAATGCAAGCCCGGGACGGTATGTAAGGTTTAATTAGGTCATCTAGGTAGGGAGGAGCCAAACAATTTTATAGACTAGTAGCCGAACCTTAAAATCTGATCTCACTGGGACAGGAAGCCTGTGAAGGGATGCCAAAATGGGTGTAATGTGGTCGAACTTTCTGGTTCGTGTTAAAAGTCTGGCTGCAGCATTTTGAACCAATTGAAGAGCCCTAATGCTGGACTGCGGTAAACTACAAAATAGAACATTGCAGTAGTTCAATCTAGAAGAGATAAACGCATGGATCAGGGTCTCAGCATCAGCCATAGACAGGATGGGACGAATCTTCGCTATATTTTGCAGGTGGAAGAAAGCAGTCCTCGTAATATTTCTAATGTGGAGGTCAAAGGACAATGTAGGATCAAAAATTACCCCAAAGTTCCTCACTTTGTTAGTGTGATGTATGACACACGAGCCTAGGCTAGGTGTTAACTGGTCAAATTGATGCCGATGTCTTACTGGACCAATAACCATCATTTCAGTCTTATCAGAGTTTAAAAGTAGGAAGTTTCTAGACATCCAACTTCTCACTGATGCAAGGCAATCTTCTAAGGATTTTATATGAATGAGATTATCAGCAGTTATCGGCATGTATAACTGAGTATCATCAGTATATCAATGAAAGGTAATCCCAAAATGCCGCAATATGTGCCCAAGCGGTGCAATGTAAAGGGAGAAAAGCAGGGGGCCTAAGACAGACCACTGTGGAACCCCAAATTTCATGTCACTAAGTGTTACTGTACAAAACACAGTGAGAACGACTGGTCAAGTATGACGTCAGCCATGCAAGGGCACTCCCAGTAATCCCAAAATGATTTTCCAGCCTATCAAGTAGAATATGATGATCCACAGCATCAAATGCAGCACTGAGATGCAACAGCACCAGAACCATAGTGGTATCTGAATCCATTGTAAGCAGAAGATCATTCACTACTTTCGTGAGAGTGCCCATGCCCAGCTGTTAAACAATTTCTCGGAACCGAAAGCCATCTGAATCTAACGAATGGTTTCCAACATGGAGGTGTTGTTTGTTCTGCGCCATGAGCGGCTGCGTCGCGACGCGCGAATCT
This sequence comes from Thalassophryne amazonica, assembly GCF_902500255.1. Lineage (NCBI taxonomy): Eukaryota > Metazoa > Chordata > Actinopteri > Batrachoidiformes > Batrachoididae > Thalassophryne > Thalassophryne amazonica. The sequence continues at coordinate 32,480,797 of NC_047107.1, forward strand.
GTCCGCACGTCTTTCATTACAAAATCTCTTTTAACAGTGGAATGTGCCGATAAAGTGCTGATCCCGACCTCTTCTGAAACTTCTCTGCTAGTCACACGACGTCCTGCATCAACAGAGCCTTAAATTTGGAAGTGATCTGCTCGTTCCAGCCTGTTGATGGCCACTCGGGGCGCGGTGCGCCCTCCACCACCGTGGGCCATTTTTAATCCAGTTTTAATGGTCCTTAATCCATGTGATACCGATAGAATCTTCACCGAAATCCATCTGAATCTTTCGAATGGTTTCCAACGGGCTGTCTCTACCAGTTTCTGAAAAAAATTTCATGGAGCAAAGCGGCAGCCTCTCAGCCATTTTACTGACAATAAAAATCCGACGAGGGGGGTGGACCAGTGCTCACTCAAAGCCTGCCCACAGGATAATGACGCAACCGACAGGCGTGAAAAAACACGCATGCGCATGAAGGTTCAAGCTTGTCTGATGCAAGCGCACATGATTCAAATCCATATAGTTTTTGAAAAAAATAAAAAGGTTGGATACTTTTCTCACAGACCTCGTACAGTGAGGAAAATAAGTATTTGAAAACCCTGCGATTTTGCAAGGTCTCCCACTTAGAAATCATGGAGGGGTTTGAAATTTTCATCTTAGGTGCATGTCCACTGTGAGAGACATAATCAAAAAAAAAAAAAAAAATCCGGAAATCACAATGTATGATTTTTTAATAATTTATTTGTATGTTACTGCTGCAAATAAGTATTTGAACACCTGTGAAAATCAATGTTAATATTTGGTACAGTAGCCTTTGTTTGCAATTACAGAGGTCAAACATTTCCTGTAGTTTTTCACCAGGTTTGCACACACTGCAGCAGGGATTTTGGTCCACTCTTCCATACAAATCCTCTCTAGATATTTCAGGTTTGGAATTTCAGCTCCCTCCAAAGATTTTCTATTGAGTTCAGGTCTGGAGACTGGCCAGGCCACTCCAGGACCTTGAAATGCTTCTTACGCAGCCCCTCCTTAGTTGCCCTGGCTGTGTGTTTGGGGTCATTGTCATGCTGCAAGACCCAGCCATGACCCATCTTCAATGCTCTTACTGAGGGAAGGAGGTTGTTTGCCAAAATCTCTCAATACATGACCCCATCCATCCTCCCTTCAATACGGTGCAGTCGTCCTGTCCCCTTTGCAGAGGAGCACCCCCAGACTATGATGTTTCCACCCCCATGCTTCACGGTTGGGATGGTTTTCTTGGGGTTGTTCTCATCCTCTAAACATGGTAAGTGGAGTTCATTCCAAAAAGCTCTATTCTGGTCTCATCTGACCACATGACCTTCTCCCATGCCTCCTCTGGATCATCCAGGTGGTCACTGGTGAACTTCAAATGGGCCCGGACATGTGCTGGCTTGAGCAGGGGGACCTTGCTGCTCTGCAGGATTTTAAACCATGACAGCATCATGTGTTACTAATGTAATCTTTGTGACTGTGATCCCAGCTCTCTTCAGGTCATTGGCCAGGTCCTCCTGTGTACTTCTGAGCTTTCTCAGAATCATCCTTACCCCACAAAGTGAGATCTTGCATGGAATCCCAGACGAGGGAGATTGACAGTCATCTTGTGTTTCTTCTACTTTCTAATAAATAATCTTAACAGTTGTTGTCTTCTACCAAGCTGCTTGCCTGTTGTCCTGTAGTCCATCCCAGCCTTGTGCAGGTCTACAGTTTTGTCCCTGGTGTCCTTAGACAGCTCTTTGGTCTTGGCTATGCTGGACAGGTTGGAGTGTGATTGATTGTCTTTTATACAGGTAACAAGTTCAAACAGGTGCAATTAATACAGGTAAAGAGTGCAGAATAAGAGGACTCCTTAAAGACAAATTAACAGGTCTGTGAGAGCCAGAATTCTTGCTGGTTGGTAGGTGTTCAAATACTTATTTGCAACAGTAACATACAAATAAATTATTAAAAAATCATACATTGTGATTTCCGGATTTTTTTAGATTATGTCTCTCACAGTGGACATGCACCTAAGATGAAAATTTCAGACCCCTCCATGATTTCTAAGTGGCAGAACTTGCAAAATTGCAGGGTGTTCAAATACTTATTTTCCTCACTGTGTGTATATATATATATATATATATATATATATATATATATATATATATATAATATATATATATATATATATATATATATATATATATATATATATATAGCCATGAAACAACAAAAACAATTCCTCAGTAGGATTGAGGAATGGAAAATATGGAGGGAATAAATAACTACAAAGTGTGGGTGGGCAGGGAACCAGTTACGAACAGGCCCAGTGGAAAATTAAGTTGTCCCAAATGACAACATACCTGAGTTGCTTTGGCCTTCTGTCTGATCTGGTGGAATTGGTGTGTTGTGTAGGGTATCCAGGAATGTGATCAGATGGGTTTTGTTGTTGGGGCCACGGATAGCATGGTAATGCTGCACACATTGTGATGTTCCCTCCGCGCTGGCTAAGGACGTCAACAATGGCACGCTGGCCGATCATATTCCAACCCCATCTTTTGTCTTTTTGTGAGGTTGAATGCAACCTGATCAATGAATATGAACTGGTGCTTCACTGCAGACACCGCTAGGTTAAGTACTCTCAGAACACACGACAATATTAGAAATAGACATGGAGTGGTCACTATTATGAAGCACAATCATTATGATTATAATACTGAAATATATATAATTTATACAGTGTTGAGAGTATTTATCAATTGTGGGATTGTATAGGACTTACTTGCACATAGTTATATTGGAATTCTTTGACTCTTTCTGAACTGCATTCAAATGGCACCCTGTTGACCTCCAAGACACGGCCCAATGCTGATAAGCTTACCCTGTCAATATTTTGAAATATCTCATTGTTTGTATAGTTTTCTTTGTATTTGCCATCATGTTATGGCGTCATTTTCTAGGCACATGTTCATGATTTCAGTTTCTTGTTCAGGAGACAGAAGATGTCCCTGACCACCGTGTGCTGACAATCTTTCAGTTCTGTATTACAAATAGTAAAATACTATAAATACTGTGTAAATACAAAGTTGGAATACATCTCCCAAATACTTGAAACAAACTTTATTTTTAGAGTCCTACAGAACAGTCCACAGGCAATCTTCTACTACTGTACTCATTGAGTACTGTATTGATAAGCAGTACTGCAGTTTTCTAGTGAGAGCAGATTTCTTACCTAGTCTCATTTCGGAAAGTCCAGATTCTGGATACTACAGTGTACCTGCTCAAATTTGGCTATACTCTTTGCCCAACCTCCCTCATTGTTAGACCATGATTGACCTCATGGTCAAACAAGATGGCTCAGATCTCATAAGAGATTACGGCCCTTGTCCTTCCTCTTGCTCCTCGTCCTCCTCCTCTTACTCTCACTCCTCCGGCTCTGTCTCTGTTTCCCATGTTGGCATCCATTGCTCCAAAGCAGAGGAACTCAACTGCTAATTGTAAAACTGTGTGACATGTGTTGACTCAGTGTGCGTAGTAGGGTAATTAACTTTACAATTTTGAATGATAGTGTGTTCCTTGTGAAAACAAGAGATTTTCTTCATGAAAAGTGTGCCAAATGCAGAGGATTGTGTGTAACATTTTGAAAAAGTGTGTTTTAGAACTGCAATTTGAGTCTAAAGCAGGAATTGTAGTTGTAGTAGTTGTAGTTTGTAGTTGTAGTTGTAGTTTGTAGTTTAGCATAATTGGTTCAGGGGATTGGTGCATGAGTTACATGTTGTGGTCATTGTGTCTCAAGTACCAGTATTTGTGTGTAAACAGTTGTGGAAAAACTGTATCACAGGAACAAATAATACATAAATTCTGAACATGATATTGTTCTGTTATTGGGAAATGTACATTTTGACAGGGTTGATATACACTCATGCCCCTTTCATTAGGTTCGCTGACCTATGGGTTCATTAAAGCGATTATCTAATCAGTCAATTACATGGCAGAAAATCAGTGCAGTTAAGCTTGTATTCTTAGTCAAGTGGATTTGCTAAAGTTCAAACTGAGCATTAGAAAGAGGACAAAAAGTGATTTAAGTGACTGAATGTGCCATGATTGCTGGTGACAGACAAGCTAATTTTAATATTTTACAAAATGCCTTACTGATGGCAGAGTTCAAGCTGATAAAAAAGTAATGAGTTTCTGAAATAGCCACTTGTTACAACTGAGGTATGCAGAAGAGCATCTCTGAAAATACACAATAAAAACTGAAGCAGAGGGGGTACAGCAACAGATGAACACACAGCGCACCATTCGTGTTACCTAAGAACCAACCAACCAACCAACTTTAAAACATTTTAAAACAACCACAGTGGACCAAAGTGCTGTACAGAAGAATAAATAGAAATCATCATAAAAGACATAATATCGAAAACAAAATACAACCAAATTAATTAAAAGCCAAAAACATGAGTAAAAATAACAACCATACAATAAAAAAGCAATAAGACAAAATCAACAAAAGTGAATGAAGTCAACATCTTTTAATAGGTGTCAAAGCCAGGGAAAAGAGGTGGGTTTTCAGAAGACAGCTGGACAATGGAAGACTGGTAAATCATTGCATGATTTCACAAGTCTTGATTTATGCCAAAACATTCACATGGTTGGATCAGAATTTGGCATAAACCACATCAAAGCATGGCCTCTGTTGCTGGTGATACAATGATGTGGTAAATACAAGAAGCTGCATCGTGCCAACAAGAACCAAAACCCCTGAGGAATGTTTCCATTACCATGTTGAATCATTGCTGTGAAGAATTAAGGCAGTTCTGAAGGCAAAAACAAGCACGGTGTAATACCTCATGAATTGGCCAGTGAGTGTCGGTTACAATAATGTTGTCCGTTTCAAATCAAATTTCTCCTGACATTACATACTTATTTGGAAGACTACCTTTGACATTGTTGAGGACCCCGTAACACTTAAACCCCGGCATACATAGGCCGACTGAGGCCGAATGGTGTCAGAATGACACATCCGGCCACAGTAGGGAAGTATTGAGGTGCGGTCTGAAGACAGATGGATGGCAGTCTCTGAGCAGTCTACATAGTTGGTCCCATTCGCTCGGCTGTCTTGAGTGTGTTTCACAGTTCAAAACACTCTTGGCACCATCAAGATGAGACGCACATCTGACGGCAGTCTATGTGCAGTTTCTGCATCATCTGATCGCAATGTACATGTTCTGACAGCATCATAACACCATTTGAAACAATCTGATTGCTCTGAGATTTTGTCATGGGTTGATGAGTCAGTTCTTTTGAGGAGAGCAGCGAGATAGATTGAGAAAAGTGTCGGTGCAAGGACACAGCCCTGTTTGATACCACAGTTGATGGGAAATGGGTCAGAGAGACTTCCGTTGAAACAGACACAGCCTTCCATGTTTTCATGAAGAGATTGAACCAGTTGAACGAAATGATCAGGACAGCCAATCCTGGAGAGAACTGTCCAAAGAATATCCCTGGAGACTGCATCGAAGGCTTTCTCAAGATCGGAGAAGATAAAGAAAAGTGGGCATTGTTGCTCTCTGCTCTTTTCCATGAGCTGACGGGTCACTAAGATCATGTCATTTGTACCTCAATATGCGCGGAACCCGCTTTGAGACTCAGGGAGGATGTTCTCAGCTAGCACAGTGAGATGGATCAGTCACGGCAAAGCCTGCTGGCATGTTGTGCCACGTATGTACACCTCCACTGGACCCCGGCCAGGGAGGGAAAAGGAAATGTTGATATGTAATAACATGTATGTGGCACGCTTTCATCATGTGCAGTGGATGTGAAAAGTGCATGATCAAATCGAAAGCACCGCGTGCCACTGCAGGTCAACGTTGACCAGCGCATGCCATCGCAGATCTGAACGGGTTGTTATATCCATGTTATAGATACACTTCCATTCCCTCTCATGGGCGAGATAATTTATGTGAAATATTGTGCACGTCACAGCTCTTAAACCACAGGCAGGTGTGTTGCACTGTGTCAGTGCGTCATTGTGTCACTGCATCATTGCGTACGTCAGAAACTCGGTGCAGTGCCCCGCAGCGCAGCTGAACGGGGTGTCACTGCTGTAATACGCATATTATTGCATGTTTACCTCCTAACTCTGTAGCAGGTATAATGTGGAACTCTTTCCCCAGCCCATGACAACATAAAGAAACAAAGCAACTCACCTCCAGTACCCCAGAAGCATCCCACGCAGCACAGACAGCAGCCAGGGGCTGCAGCATGTGGTAAACTCCCTTTCACCTGGCTCCGCTGTGTGCTGGCAACATCGATCAGTGTTAAGATGCATATCAAGTACACTGAAATGGCCAGAAGTAAGGAAAAAGGAAATGGTAGATTTGCAAAAAAAGTTACAAAAAAAAAAAAAACAGAAAAAAGTTCGCTGGCTGCGGCTGGGGAAAGTTGGTGCACGGCCAGCACAGTTCAACAGCAGTTTATAGAGTCCAGCCGGACGAATACAATCTAGCAATGCTCCAGTGATTGGAGCATTATACTAATCAAACACCTAAAGGGATTCTTCGCCAGACTGTACAACAGCAGGTGATCACTAATAGTTGGCAGCCTTTTTGTGTGCATACTCAGGATGGACAGCTCCTGGGCTCATGCGTGCCCCACGTGTGCACATGTATCGGCTTCTTCAGCCATTATGAACACACACACGCAGCTGAGCGAACATTTTGGCCACACACTCGCACTCTGGTTCGACCACCTGTTCTACGCATGCACACGCGCGCATTCCATCATGTGAGAGAGATACACACACTCCTGTCAGCGCACTCTCCTCCTGATGAGGAGGAGGTGGGTAAAATTAATTAATTAAAAGCCAAAAACATGAGTAAAATAACAACCATACAATAAAAAAGCAATAAGACAAAATCAACAAAAATGAATGAAGTCAACATCTTTTAATAGGTGTCAAAGCCAGGGAAAAGAGGTGGGTTTTCAGAAGACAGCTGGACAATGGAAGACTGGTAAATCATTGCCTGATTTCACAAGTCTTGATTTATGCCAAAACATTCACATGGTTGGATCAGAATTTGGCATAAACCACATTTCAAATCAAATTTCTCCTGACATTACATACTTATTTGGAAGACTACCTTTGACATTGTTGAGGACCCCATCACACTTAAACCCCGGCATACATAGGCCGACTGAGGCCGAATGGTGTCAGAATGACACATCCGGCCACAGTAGGGAAGTATTGAGGTGCGGTCTGAAGACAGACGGATGCCAGTCTCTGAGCAGTCTACATAGTTGGTCCCATTCGCTCGGCTGTCTTGAGTGTGTTGCACAGTTCAAAACACTCTTGGCACCATCAAGATGAGACGCACATCTGACGGCAGTCTATGTGCAGTTTCTGCATCATCTGATCGCAATGTACATGTTCTGACAGCATCATAACACCATTTGAAACAATCTGATTGCTCTGAGATCATCGTCGTCGTCATCGTTGGCATCACTCAATAATCGAGGATAGTTCCAGGAATCAGGGGTGTTTCCATTTGGTGTGAGAGAATAGACCGAAATTTGAGTAGAAGAGATGAGGACAGGAAGGGCAAAGGATAGCTGGAGGGGGTGCAGTGCCGGCTTCTCGTTGAGCAATTCTAAGCTTTTTCAAGCGTCGTTTTTCATCAGCCTGTTGGCATCACTCCCCTTCAGTGGTCTTGGCACCAATCATGCAGGCAGATCTCCGGGCGTCCAGATCCTCCCACGCATCCAGATTGATCTTAAAGTCTTGAAGGGTGCATTTGATCTGATCTCTGAATCGTTCCTTCGGACCACCTCTTTTTCAATGTCCCGCAGTCAGCTCTGAATAGAGAACTCTCTTTGGAAGTCTGGTTTAGTCCATGCACTATATGTGTTCAAGCCAACAAAGTTGATGTTGATTGATTGTTGTTTCAATGGAGGGGAGGTCAGCTCTTTCGAGCACAGCCGTGTTTGGAATCCTCTCCTCCCATGAGATGTTCAGGATCCTCCTGAGCTTCTGCTGATGGAATCGCTCAAGCTTTTGAATTTGATATTTGTACAGCGGCCAGCTCTCACAGCTGTAAAGAAGAGATGGGAGAACCACAGCGCAATAAACCAGGACTTTGGTTGAGGTTTTGATATCACGATCCAGGAATACGTGATTGGCCAATCTTCCGTAGGCAGCATGAGCAACCCGAAGCCGATTATCCAGTTCAGGGTCAAGACTGCAGGTTTGATCCATGACACTGCCAAGGTACGGGAAGGTTGATACTTGTTCCACCACTTCATTGTGGATGGTAATTTGGAGATGTGCTTGATTCTCCTGTGGTGAGCAAAGCGACAGAACCTTCGTTTTCTTGCAGTTCATGGAAAAACCAAAATCTGCATATGCCTGGATGAAATGATCACAGACAATTTGGAGCGACTCACAAGATGGTGCCACAGCGTTGTTGTCGTCAGCATACTGAAGTTCGACGATCGACGAGACTGAGGTTTTGTTCTTGGACTTGAGCCGCTGGAGTTTGAACAAGCTGCCATCGAATTTCAGACATATTATATATATTAGTCTGGAAGAAAGAGGACAAACAGTGCTGTAAAGAACAATAATCAAGACGTTAAAGAGCAAACTTCACTTTCCCCCAGAACAACATGATCAGGAAGCGAGTGTAGCTCACAGCAGCTCCCATTGAAAATAACGGAGAGACAGCCTGTGATTCTCCCATGTTTACATAAAATAAACACAATAACAACATCTAAAAACCCAGAGAATATATTCATGAGAGTTTTAGGCACAATATAAAAATAGTTTTATGTTGCGAAGTTAATGGTGTTGTCCGTGTGCAGCGCTTAAAGTGCAGCGTGATCAGAGCATCTCAATGCAGTTCTCAATGTTACTGAGATCTCGCAGCGCAGCAACCTCTCTGAAGTTTTGTGGGATTTGAAACCTGAAAAGAGTGGATGGACTTTAAACAGTATTACTGCCACGTGCATTACTTTGCAGGATAGTCAGCACAAAGTGCATGCCATAAATGATATGTAGTGTTGAGTAATGAGTTTAAAACGCTTCCAGAGCAACTGGAACAGAAGAAGCTCCTATTCTCTCTTCAGGCCTTCGACGAGCCAGAGGTTGTGTGATCACACATGCACACAAAAGGGAAAATGTGCAAAGTGAGAAACTGGGAGAAAAATAGGAGAGTCATGGAGTCTGTGGGCAGTTTCTGGGAGGTGGAGGTGATAAAGTGTTTGTGTTCCCCTTTTCTTAACCCTGTGCTGTGAAATATCACCTTATCACAACAATAGGGCTTCTTCACCAAAGGAGGTGCCCTGAACTGACAAGCCAAGAGGAGGGTGCCTTTTGAACGGGTGGAAGGCGTTGCTATGGCAATGCCTGTCAACTGGGAAGTCCTTCACAGGCAGAGGGAGGACTGGAAGTGAGACAGAGAGAGGGAGAGTTGTAGTTAGTAGTGAGTAGTTGGGTGAGAGAGACGCAGCAGGGACGGTCACCGCACACTGAAATACTGTGTTTACGCACACTGCCGAAGCAGACCCAAGGTGTGAGATCACTTTTCAGGTGAGTACACCTTTTTCCCATGGGGGCACAGGTTGTGACAGGCCTACAGCAGTGGCTTTAATCTTGGAGAACATTATGTTATGACTGATCTGTGGTTTGTGTTACGTTGAGTAACCTGTCTGACGGCTAACAGCTCCAAAAACCTGTGCACCTGAAAACAAGTCGCCTCACTGTGTCATGTGATTTGTGCTGTGTTAGTGTTTGAAAAAGTCCCGTGGGATTTTACTGACTGAGCTTCAGCTCTTGGACAAGTAGAAGTGAGAGTTGGAATGTGTGTCGAGAAGCACTAAGTGACATTTTGCGAACTGCAGTTCACATTATAGATGCATTTTGATGAAGATAAAATTACAGTCTGATTAGTATTCCAAATCCATTATAGTGTGTTGAATGATTTTGACAAGCCAAAATTAAATTGGGGCTAAAAAATTTTAAAAGAAAATGAATAGTAAAAAGTTATCACTAGGTGCCATTAATTCTAAGATATCAGCATAAAAAATGTGATTGTACAAAATATTTTTTATGGTGTAATAACAATAAAAAATTTAAGCTATCTAAAATGTGTTTGTAATCTCATCACTCTACTTTTGATTTGGGTGCTAATTGATATTAGCTTATTTTTGTGTTCACACAGGGCACTGATGGCATAAACCATAAATGTAATGTAATGGAATTCATGAGTAGTTATCTTTGGAATGAAGTAAGAATGCTGTATGAGTATGAATGCTGTTTTTCCACAGTTAAATACATGCTAACATGTTATGTGTCGGACGCAGCTCGGAGAACCGACCAGCGTTTGAAGGACCCAGTATGAAATAAGCAGAGCACGGTACAAAGGCTAACTGAATTTAATACATAACAGTGAAATATAATAAAAAGGTGCGGCCTGGCGTGGTGCGCTCCCAGCAGCGCTAACGGTCCGGAGCCAGAAGCTGTTTCGGACCCAAGGACCCCGCCGACACCCCCCAGGTGGCCGCAACAACCGAGTCTGTGAAAGAAGGAACCATTATGTGAGTCCACACTCTACACACAGAACACTTAAGGGTGTACAAACAGCAAACACTTCCTGGCTTGATTACTGATCAGCTTCCCAACCTGCAGGCATGGAACCTCCCGTTCACAAAACTCCACTGCAGTGGAAGCTGATACATGACTAACAAACAGCTCAATACAATAAGGTGTGAGGGACACCACATTTACTGACTGTATAACTGTTAGTCACAAAATCTAACGTACCTCAGGAAGTGTGCTGACGAGCGTGAGACCTCACCCCCTCCTCTTTCACAGACTGTGCATCAAACCTGGACGTTCTCAGCATCCGCTGCTGATGAGATGGCTCCCGAGACGACGATCTCACCCGTCTGGTCACAAGGTCGAGTCTCTGGCAAATACACACTGTGCACTCCAGTCTTAAATGCCAACATGTTCCAATCCATCCAGATGCACTACAGCTGTGAGTCCTGACGAGTCGCAGGTGATCAGGGTGAGGTCCTGACAGCCTCAGCAACACAGCCACTCAGTCCCAAACGCACGCCACCTGGGAGGAAACCAAAAGACAAACAAACCGGCAGCCAGGCCCCCCCAGCCATATAACACTAACATGCTGAAACAAATGTGACCAGCATGCATTGTGAATACTGGCTCTGAATCAGCAACATATTAGAAAATTGTAATTTTGACTACTCCGAATTTAATTACAAATACAATACAACTCGCCCTAAACTGTCATCGTATAAACTGGATCCTCCCACTCACTGGACAAACGCAAAACTCCCAATGTTTTTGTATGGTTTTCCATGCATAAAGGATTTTCACTTGCATCAGACAAAATGTACCGTCCCATCACAATGCATTTCCACTAAAACCCCTCGCAAAAAAAAAAAAAAAAACCCTCGCAGTCTGGGCGTGCCCAATCGCAGCAGAGGTATGAAACAGAGTTCAGCACTGACACTCACCGATTTGAGGAAAGTGAGTAACATATTTCCTTGATTAAAAGCCCAGATGTTTATTCTTTTCAAACTGTGCTCAGAACCAGCGCCTAACCCAGGCAGGCCGTAATTCAAGGCCAGCAATGATACTGCCTTAGTTTCACACAGATATCCCTGGGTGTGATGAGCCAAAGACACCTGCTTTGGATCAGATCCCTCTGTTTCCCTGCAAACCCTCTCTGTTGCCAGACGGGCACCGGCTAAACGACGGAGACCGCAAGGGCTGTGATTGGTCACTTTTCCGGTTTCACTCCTTCCTCTCTCTTCATATTTTAAAAGTTTTTACAGTGCGCACACCAATTACATTTTCATAGATCAAACAGAAGAACATTTGGCTGAAAAGTCTGCAAATATGATCAACTTTACAACACAGAGTTGAAAAACTACAATGATGCTCAAATGACCCGCAATTCATGGAGGGAAATTGTACGTACCGTAATGTTGGTTTGGAGGCTGGTGATTCTATAAGGAAGTGAAGCTTGTTGAGGGACAAATTGATCCCAAAAAAGCCGCTGTTTCTGCGGTAAATTGCATTAAGATGCCCACCAATGCGACGCAGAACTTTAAAAGGGTCACGTGTACGTCGACTTTACTGCATGGCCATGGAGTTACGGAGCTATAGAAGCATAAATCAGGCTTTAGGATTTTAAGTTACCGCTCTGAGAAAACAGAGTGATTCAACTAAATGTAATCTTTTTAATGCACATAATGCCTGCTGCTTATTGAAGGCAGGTGTTTCAGATGATATTTTGACCCGGCCATTAAAGCCCCGGTCACACGGCACTAATGAAGGACACCGAAGCCAAAACGAAACAAGAAACCTGGACTTACGTTGATTTTCAGAGACATCGTTTAACCATCATCCACCTTCCTTCCTGTAGCTGGCGCTTCGTCAGAATTTTCAAACTGTTGAAAAATGTGAACGAATGCCAATGACAACTTCAATTTGTCCGTATTTCATTTTGCTGTCTGTCTTGACGGTTCCTCATCATTTGTGTAGTTCTCGTACCATCCATTTGATTGTTGTCCAACTTCATGAAACCTCCCAAGTCCGACGTCTTGCACAAACACCGATGATATCTGAACAGATCAATAACTAAAAATCCGACGAGCAGAATGTGACTCGTCCATGTGTGGGACGAAAAACAACATTTTCATACAGAAACAATAGTGGCAAGAACGTTTTATCAACTACTTTAACTTTTTACGCACGTTCCAGCCGTCTGTGGCTGGAGAGGCTGTGCGCACACACACTAAAGGCTGTGTGCTACAAACTGCTGTGCGCACATTTGCATGCCATCTGTGACTGGTGAAGCTGTGCGCACACACAAACGGCTGTGCGGACACACACAAAGGGCTGTGCGCACATTCGCATCCCGTTTGTGGCTGGATCGTTCCAGCCACAGACGACTGGATCGTGCGTGTGTGCACACGTTTATGTGGAGACAGACCTGTTGTCAACACTACTCTTGCACCTGCAGGTGCTGTGGAGAGCGCACGTTGGCTACAGAAATAAGCACAGACTGGCGCTCAGTCTGATACCCGCTGTCAAGTCATGTCATCATGAATGTTTTGTTTAGATTTTGTTTAAAGCATCAAGGTCGCCGTTTGCTTCATTTCTCTTTTGTTAGTTGCGGTTTTGTTTCGTTCTTTTATGCTCTCTGGAATTGCAGACTTTTCGGTGATGGGAGATGTGCCGGCTCATTCGTCCACTTTTTCTCTACGATTTGTGACTTTTTTCTTTTGTTCAGCTATCGCCGTATACCGTGTGACCGGGCCCTTAATGAGGCAGGCCCATATTCAATGTCAGGCGTTTAATCAAGGAAGTACGTAAGCCTAATTGGTGCTGGGGATTCCCCGTAAATCATTCGGTGCTTCCTGAGTGTAACTAATCCATTACATACATATAATGGATTTTGTCTGTTTTATACATAACTGACTTTGTCCATTTTATACATACAGCAGATTTTATCCATTTTGCAGATATAGCAGATTTTGTTCGTTTTATACATATAGTGGATTTCAATTATAACAGACAACATTCGCTGGTCCACCTGCATCCATTATATGCGAGTTTTACTGTATCTCAAATGATTATGGATATCCTGTCTATACACATATTTAGCGATATTTTAGATAATTCTTCCTACTTTTCAGATTATAACTACAGCTATCTTAAACTATTATTCTGACTAGTTAAACAGTAATGTCAAAATGCATTTGCAGGCAAGAGATATTTAAGTTGTATGTGTAAATCGCTCTCCCTGCATCACTGAGTGTTTGCCAACATGCTGCCCTTTGTTGCTTTGCCCGGCGCCTTTGGGTGCACTGCTGGTATGTTAGTGCGAGAGATTTAGAGTTGTAATGATACAAGTGTAAATCATTTGTTTCGTCAGAATACTTTCCCATCTTGCCTAACGATCTGAGGACTGTTGGGCATTGCCACATCTTACTGTCGGGGTAATTTCCACACTTGGCTGTGATTTTTCTTTGTGATATAACTGAGGGTCAAGCTGCCAGGAATAATATTGCTTAAATATGCAAAACGACATCCGTGAAAATCTGTGAGAGTATTCTGTACGTAGCTGTTGTTGAAAGCTTTGCTTGCCGTACTGCACTCATGCTTCTACAAATCCATTAAAATAAAGTAGCATTTTAGATAATATGTGCTGTTTTGTAGAAAAACACATTTTAAAGTGAAGCTGTGATTTATTGCCTTTTGCCTCCTCCTGGGAATCTCTTGCCTCTCCATTGACAAGAAGCACCCTCTGGTTTGTCAGGCTGAAGGAGCACCATACAAGGAGGTGAATCAGTTCTCTCCTGATAAACGTGTCTATCCCCCAATAACTGCATATCGCAAACTTGCAGCTGCAGGACCTTTTATGGACTATGTCTGCTTAGATGCAGAGGGGAAGTGTGGCGGGACGCTGTGATCTATCTCACACGTCCTCTAACATCTTTGACATAACTACAGACTGAATCATCAAACACGGTTGGAAATAAATGCCAGTTTTTTTATTCACCCAGCATGCTTGTAATGACCTCACAACCCTTACACACAAAATGTATTGTTTTACAACCCCTGTTATATAAGCTGATGAGCAGGAGTAACCTTGTACAAACACTAAAAATAAGCTTTACCCTTCTACTTGTCAGGTTTCATAAAGTTTGCAGGAATACTGAGGAAATGAACACTTCAACATAGATAAGAATCACTTTTAACAGTGTACTAAAAGGTTGTTACAAGTCTTGTGGATAATAATTACCCAAACTAAATAGCCACCTTCAGCAAACAAGCATATCCATGTTTTATCTGCTTACCTTCATGTATTTGAGCACGACTTAGGTTTCAGACATCCCAGTGTATGTGGAATCAATGATTAACTTAATGTTTTCTGCTTGACATCTTACATATACGAGGTCTGTCAATAAAGCAACGGTCCTTTTTATTTTTTTCAAAAACTATATGGATTTCATTCATATGTTTTTACGTCAGACATGCTTGAACCCTCGTGCGCATGCGTGAGTTTTTCCACGCCTGTCGGTGACGTCATTCGCCTGTGAGCACTCCTTGTGCGAGGAGTCGTCCAGCCCCTCGTCGGAATTCCTTTGTCTGAGAAGTTGCTGAGAGACTGGCGCGTCGTGAGAGAACAGAGAAGTTTCAGAAGAAGTCGGTTTCAGCATTTTATCCGGATATTCCACTGTTAAAGGAGATTTTTTTAATGAAAGACGTGCGGACGGGTCCGTGCGGACGGGTTTTCTAAAACCATTTCTAAAATCCAGGCGGCTTTTGATGGCTTTCAGTGGAGTGAGTATATGAGAAATTGTTTAACAGCAGGACATGTTCCAACTTGTCCTTAAGGCTTTCAACAGAGGTGTTTTTCCTGTGGCGGAGCGTCGCGTCGGCTACGACCCGTCCGCACGTCTTTCATTAAAAAAATCTCCTTTAACAGTGGAATATCCGGATAAAATCCTGAAACCGACTTCTTCTGAAACTTCTCTGTTCTCTCACGACGTCCTGGATCAATAGAGCCTGAAATGTGGAGGTTTTCAGCTTGAACAGGCTGACGACAGCGGCTGAGAGCGCTGCGCGACGTCTCGCTCCGTGGGAAGTCCTTAAAGCGACAGAATCACCTCAAAATCTCTCATCAGCCGTTAAAATTTTCACTGAAAACCAGCTTAATTTTTCGAACCGTGTCCACTTCGATGTGTCTCACAGGTTTAGAAAAAATTTTGATCAAACAAAGCGCCAGTCTCTCAGCAACTTCTCAGACAAAGGAATTCCGACGAGGGGCTGGACGACTCCTCCCACAAGGAGTGCTCACAGGCGAATGACGTCACCGACAGGCGTGGAAAAACTCACGCATGCGCACGAGGGTTCAAGCATGTCTGACGTAAAAACATATGAATGAAATCCATATAGTTTTTGAAAAAAATAAAAAGGACCGTTACTTTATTGACAGACCTCGTATAAACACACAGCAACACTCATGCTAACTAGATGGATTACTCAGAGAACATATAGCTCTACCAAGGCTGAACATGGAATTATTCATTTCAGTCGAACAGTGTTATTGTTCTTTACTTCAGATATGTATCTCACGTGAACAGATCTGGATAATTTTACAAATATAGTGCAGCCGATAAGTGTATCATTCAGTTATTGATGCAAGCACAAAATTTGGTATAAATACTTCTGAGAAGTCTTTAAGAAGACTTTTTTCTTCAAAAAAGGTGTTAGCCACATAAAGTTATAAAATGGCAGCTGTTTTACAATAAGGGCAACAAACATATAGCCTATTTGCACAAATAAACACACTGGCATGCAAATATAGATGATTGTATAACAGCTGAGTGGATCCTTATCATTTGATTGGTACTTGTATATCACGTGACATGGATTATTCGGACCATTTGTGTTTCATTGCATTTAGCGTGTAATTTGATTCCATTTACCGTACAAATTTGGCTCCATACATTTTGTACCATTGCACACTGTGACCACCATTAGGTAAACATGGCTGAGTTTGTTTTGCTGATGGACGACGACTTGAAGGAGCTAACTGATGGTGCTAATTCTTCTAACATAAAAAACAAACAAACAAAAACAAATCCAATACACGGTAAGCCTTCTGGAGGCATAAAGAGCTGTTAGGATGAAGAGGATGACGTTAGGATGAAGAGCTTGACTAGAGCCTGACATGACTTTTTTTTTTTTTTTTTTTTTTGGAAGTACAAAAGGTCAGTGCATGGCATCACGGACTACATCATCAGAATTATTTTTAAACTATCTAACTGTGTGTCCAAGTTGAGTGGGAACAATTTTGGACTCCTATTTAAAGTTTGTGTTGGACTGTTGACATCAAAGCACCAGTGACACACACCAAAATGCAAGTCCCTTTTTTGTTGTTTATAACTGAATAAAATATCAAAATACCAAATTTTAGCCATTATATGAAACAAATAATGAATGTTTTTACATTCTTTCAATGGAACGAATATTTAATTTGGTGAAAGCTGGAACGTTTCAGCTTTCACCTCATGAAATATTTGTACCATTGAACTCATAAACATTCATTAATTGTATATTATGGTACTAAATCATTAAATGTGATGCCACTAAACAAATATGTAACATTTTAAGATATATTGTAAGTAATCTTCATTCATTAAAATTATATATATATTTTTTTTTTTTTTTTTGCAGTGAACCTATTTTATCTACAGCAATGTTAGAAAACACTAGCTGACCCTGAACCCTGTGTTGAGTTGAGTATACAGCAGTGATTGCCACTAGGGTGCCCTGGTTGTGCTCAACACTCACTCATTTTTGGGGGGTATAACATTGAAGTCATTGTCTCATCTGTTAAGCAGTCTATTCTGGAATTTTCCCGACTTCATGCATTGATATGGGAGCAAAGCAAACTCCATCACAGAGACTCTCTCCGTGTGCTACTCTTACCTAGTTTAGCCCGCAAACCAATGTGGTTTAATGGGGTGTGACCACTGCTGTGCACAAGCAAGTACTTGGACCCTTAGGTAAGAGTTAGGTAAACATGAGGACTAGTGTTCATCCACAGGAAATGGTTGATTTTTAAAACAAAAAATACCACCTCTAGTACTAAACCCTTACACCCCAAACTCTATCGCATGTTCTGAAGCACAAATGCTCTACAGCATGTATGTACTCATTAAAAACTTATACATCAATCTCAAAAGCATACACATCTGCATTTTGATCAGTGGCAAAGGACAATGTGTTGTTCACTTAGTTAATTGTTTCACCCAATTTAGTCAAATCAAGTCTGGGAGCATGTACCTGTGTCGTGCCTCGATACATCTACGACATCATGGAACTGCCTTTTGTCCTGAATGGCAACCACCCAGACAGACAAGTGATCCATTCGCATATCTCGAATATAACCATCTATCTGTTGCAGCCAGTTGAAACATATGCTTGACCTTCTCCAGCTACTGGGGTCTTCAACACTCAGGCGCCTGCGTACTGGATCATGCACAGAGAAATTGATGCCCCCTTCACAATGCAAGTGATATGCCTCATCTTTGTCTTAGTCAACCACTCACTGGACATAAAGTAATTCCAGTCCAGGAAGTCATTTTAAGACAGGATCTTAGTTTTGATCAAAGACAATCACAAACCCAGGCAGTCTGATTCCTTACTTATCTTCTTTAGTGCTGCAATTAGGGTATCACTGATTCCATAAAGATCACAACATCTTCTGCAAAGTCAAGGTCAGTAAACCATTCCTCACCAACAAAAGCATCTAAGTGACTGGGTTCCACAACACTACCCAACATGCAGCCCATGCAGGCATTGAACAGTGAAGGAGTCAGAAGACGTCCCAAACAAACTCAAGAGTCTCTGCTTCTGCTCCACAGAGAACTCACAGTACCTGTGTGTAGGCTGGCTATGATGTCCACAGTGGTGGGCACAGATAACCAAAAAATTAACTTCGATAACAGATAACTGAAAAGTTATCTTTGATAAAGATAAACCGATGAACCACCCAAAAATGTATCATTAGTTACAGATAACCGATAAATTCCAGTATTGTCTCTGATACATTTACAACTGCTAACAAGCTGAATTTGAGTTTTAACACCACGGTCGCTTTTGGAAGCATAAAAAGCGACATAAGACCCAAATAATGAGTCAGCACTTCTATGTTTGAACATGCTGCCCCCTTTTGGAAGCTACACAGCTATAGCACCCTGAGAGCAGCCACAAAGCCTAGCACTCTAATCATGATGCTTGAAAAATAAAGGCATCCTGACTTATGGTTTTGTGTGAATACTGATAGAATAACTCCATTAATGTCAATTCTGTCATTTGTACAAAGTTAAAATATAACATATATCTTTTAATGTTGAATAATGTACTAATTCTGAGGTTTTGTAACAAAAACAGACAGATCGCAAAGGATTCTGGGTAAATGTGCCTCTGCTAAACACTGATTGGTTCAGTCATTCATTATGTAAACCAACACGTTAATGTGATGTGTGTCGTGTGTTGGTGTTTACAGATCAATGTGCTTTTGTAAAATATTCCATTTTTTATTTGTAAAAACAGGCATTTTTACGGAGCCCTGGAAGTGTCATCGCAAAATGTTTTGCATGTGGAGAGAATGTGCGCTCTTATTAGTGCCATGCGCACGTTTTATGATGTATTGTCTTGTCAATATTGTCTTGACACATAAATGTTGGCTTTACACTGTGCGGGTTTGGGCATTTTTTCAGATGATTTTGTTGTGTGGGCCGCCAGAAGAGGAGGTACTGCTGGCCCACCACCAGAGGGCGCCTTGCCTGAAGTGCGGGCTTCAGGCACGAGAGGGCGCTGCCGCCACAGACACAGCCGGGAGTGACAGCTGTCACTCATTAACTCCTGACAGCTGTCACTCATTCTTCATCATCGCACTCCATAAAACCCAGACGTCATCTCCACCTCATCGCCGAGATATCGTACTTCACTGGAGGTAATATCCTCAGCCTTTGTGGTATTTTCTGAATCTGTCTATTGTGAGTGTTTGCAGGAGTACCGGTCCTTCGTTTGTGGAGGCTGTGCAGGACGGCACTCTTTTTCCTCTGAGGGACCGCTGCAACACATATTGAGTGAGAGATGGAGGTGGCATTCCCACCGTTGTTGTTACTGGGTGTGCACACACCTACACTTGACTGTCTTTGTTCTTGCCAGCAGTACCAGATCCGACAGTCGGGGACGGTGATCACCTGGGAATTCGGGACTTGGCGGCTCCAGTATTCACCAGGTTCAGTGGCGGCGGAAATCGTGTGGTTCCGGCTCTTCTCAGGACAGACGTCTTCTATCCTCGAGCCTGCCCACACGTCACCTTTGTGAATTGACTGTAATTATATTCTGAGATTGTCTGTATTTCGTTGTGCACATTTCACAACATTAAATTGTTACTTTTTGGCTCATCTATTGGCCGTTCATTTGCGCCCCCTGTTGTGGGTCCGTGTCACTACACTTTCACAACAGATTTTTCATTTGTGTGAGAAATTTTTGGACCGAGTTTAGGTTAATCGCGCATCCTGCATCGTGTAGTGTACATGGAGTAACAAGCTGTGTTCAACATCTCACAACCACCTCCTGATCGCCGATCGTATGGTCGAATGAAAATCAAACCAGTTTGATATTATTCTGGCTGCTGAAGAAGAGCTACAAGCATCCAACCTCTCGCACTGTGCCTGTGCAAACACCGCAGAGCTGTCTTGTAATGTTTTTTGCTGTTGTTGTTTTGTTTTTAAACTTAATTTGTTTAAAAAAAACAAAGCCATTTGCAAAGCCAAAAAGTTGATTTGACAACCATCTGATATAACCGGGGTCAAAATAAATAGAACACTGCCATCTACTGGTGCCCAGACGCTTAGTACTTAGGGTGAATACTGCCATGAACACTACTGGCCAGTAGATGGCAGTAGAGGCCTTGAAACTTGCCAAAACAAAATTCCAGATAATCCCTTTCTGCTACATTTAAGATGCGTGGAATTTAACAAACGCAAATACAGTAACGTCTATAAACCCAGAGAATATATTCATGAGCGTTTTAGGCACTAGAGTTTAATGCTGCTGTCCGTGGAGCCTGAACAGAGTGTCTGAAATGCATTTGTCCTGTCGTGAACGTACTGAGATTATCCATAATGCACTGCTGGGCACAGCATGTGCTCACAAAACCTTAAAAATTAGCACATTACTTTAAAACTAAAACATATATCTGATGTTTTGACTTTATATAACTTCAGGCATGACAATAATTTTAAATAACTTGTCCAAAATTAGTTTGGTTAAAATTTGAACCATAAGTTAAAAATGTATGCCTTTGCATGACTTGGGTGATATTGCCAGCGTATCAGTATGGTGTTAAAAGAAATGATTTTTTTTTATTTTTTTTTAGTCACCAGTTCTCCTTTGTCTGTAGAGGGTAGAGTGGTTTCTCCTGAAGCTAGCTTGCATCTGTTTGTAGAGGATAGAACAATACATCTCTTAAGAAACTTTCAACAGGTAGGTCTCAACTGATTTTAAATTTTAAAAATGCTTGCTACTGTTCAGCTTCGTTTGCTATGTTATCGGTCTAAAAGTTATCGGACGACAATTCATCGGAAGATAATTAGTCCGATAATGGTTTTTAAAGTTATCTAAAAAGATAATCCGATAATGAAAACATTATCTTCGATAATTATCTATTATCGGAAGTGTGCCCACCACTGGATGTCCAGTATAAATTCTTGGGGGTCTCACAAATTCTTAGGATGTCCCAGAGAGCAGTCCAATCAAATACTTCACAAAAATCAACATAGGCTGTGAAGAAGCATTGTCAATATTTACGATTGCATTCTATGATTACTTGCAATGTTAGCATGTAGTTGATGACTGACTTCTTGGATGTGAAGCTAGACTGGCGCAGTTACTGAGCAGCAAGTAGGTGGAACTGAATTCTATTAAGAATAATTTTTGCAAGCACTTTCCACCGCAGAGAGAGCAGTGTAATACCCCTATAGTTGTTACAGTCCACGTGTTCAGCCTTTCCTTTATATAATGAGACTAGACCTTTCTTCCAGTCTGCAGGGGTGATACTGTCTCCCAGATTGAAAGAAAGACTGTTTTCAATGCCAAGAGAACAACATCTCCACCCGCCTGTAGGAGCTGAGCCCTAATGACACAGATCCCTGGAGCATTCCTGCCCTTTGCTGTTTCTTGGAGATCAGAAAAAAAAAAAAAAAATTCAAGACATTTTTGCAATTTTTATAACGCTCTATCTTGCTTACTTAAAGAAAGTTAAATAATTATTTAGAAATTATTTGGCAACACAAACAACAGGTACAGTAGTTGAGCTGAGCTACCAATATGTACATCTGGGTTCGAGTCTGCCTTTGGACGAGACACTTCATCTGCATTGTCTCAGTCCACCCAGCTGTAAATAACTACTACACTTTGCTGGGAAAGTAATCTGTGTTGGACAGGGGTCCCATACAGGTGGGGTTGTGGATTCTCATCCTGCTTCATGTTACAGAATCTAGGGATGAGCTCAAGCACTAATGAGTCCCAGAGTCTATATAGGACTTATGTCTTTCATTACAAAATGCATAGATTTATCTTGTTAATAGACAGACAGACAGACACTGCTGAAAGAAAAAAAAGGTGAGATTATGTTTGGATATCACTTTGCAGTCGCAGGGTTTTGAGGTCTTGTCTCTATTCACCATATTTTCCATCTGTTACTTGCAGATGATTTATGGACAGTGGGAGTCTACTGGTGACCACAAATAATTACTTTCCCAATGGTGCACCAACAGATCCCAGGATGTCAATGTTCAGCAATATGACAGTTAGTCATTAGTGCATGTGTGGTCACCACAGTCTTGTAAGTAAAAGCGATGAAAGAAGCTTTGTGAGCAATGGAGGAGTTCATCAGAGGCCAGTGTTGTCACAGAAAGATCTTCTCACATCCTTTAATGCTGGAAAAGGAGTGTTGTAGAAGAGAGGTTTCCAACAGCAGATACACATTGCTAGTGTAAGCCAAGGAATACAGTTTCCAAGTTCATAGCAAGGTCAGTTTTCATCTTTCACATAAATGGGACAAGTGGGAAATTAATAATCAATCTTTCTCTGGATCTTTGAAGATGTTACAACTGTATTTGCATCACTACTTTGTAAAATTATGTTGCTATTCTCAGCTGTGGATACGTCCCCTTGTGACTAAAAAAAGGGTGCGGTGAAGGTCACTGACCTCGTAGCTGCTGAGTAAGTCTGCTCTGACTCAGCAACTTTAGTAGACTGGTTCCGTTTTCTCCTCATTTCGATAAACATGGAGAAGAAAAAAATAGTTTCGTCTCTCCACTGTGTGTGTCTTAATGATCCGGATGTAGACTCTTCTGGTTCAGTTGACAGAGCTAAAACATCTGTCTGCTTTAAAGGCCAGATGAGTTTCCTGAGGAAACTCCTCGGGAGCTTTTCCTACACTCCTGGTCAGAATTATTGCACATCCATAATTTTCACAATTTCCCTGTATAGCACCGCATGGTCGGAATGTTACACAGGAATGCTAAGTGATGTGCATGCAAAAGATCCAAGCCTTCAGTCTAAAGTAAGACACTAAGATTACAAGAAACAGATGAATTTCTCATCTTGACTCCCACACTGGATGCTATGCCGTGCCTGTACTTTCAACAACTACATTTGCAAATACATGCAAAGTGCTCAGAGGGAATCCAGACCTCTGGACAGGGAATTTTCACCAGATATCCACACTGGCTTTTCCTTATTAGGTAGGATTGTGTTTGTGTTTCTTGAACAGGGAATGTTTGCACCGCTGGAGGATTTCTCAGTTGGATTTAACTCTAGACATGAAAAACACATACGCTACCTCACACTTCATGATGTGACTGCTATTTTTCAGCTTGTAGGATTAAAATCCAATCTCATCTTATGAGAATTGCACTACCTTTTGTAATTACTTTGTAAAACTGTTAACAGGGCCTTAAGGTTAACATTATTAAGTGAAATTTCACTTTTAGGCTCTTTACGTACCAGATCATGGATGAGAAGCTGCAGCAACAGTTCATTGTGAATACTAGTGCAGTGCCCGTAGGAAGTTTGTATTAAAAACTGGGAGCGTATGTAGATTTCTCATGGATGGTCATTTGAAGGTAGGATGTACAAAGATTTGGACTATATTATTAGTTAAATATAGTATTTCATATTGTTTTTAAAAAAGCTGTTTTATTTATTATCAATTATATGAAAATAAAAGTATTCCTATTAAACAGGTTATTGGAAGACACTCAGACAAAATTAAACAGAACATTTAGAATATTTGAAACAGCAACTCCTCAGTACCCCACCTCATGAACACAGTGTATTTAAACTTGAACTCACAGCAAATAAAAGATTTTATTCAACTTATGTATTTACTGAAACATTGTACAAACTGTGGAAGAAGATAAGATTTTATTCATCTTATGTACTTCCTGAAACATTGTATAAATAGTGGGAAATTTGTTGGTGATAATAAAAAACAGATTTTAGCTAACGTCTCCTCAGTGTTGTCAAGTTAAACTCAGTTACAAGAAAAACTGACAGCATGCGTTTCACAGTAAAAGTATTTGCTGGGATGCTGGTATTAAACATTTTATTGTGAAATGTTGCAAGCTATCTGATGTTGTTTAACTTTGCTACCAGTATCATCAGCGAGCCACGCCATCTTGGAAGTACAAATGTTGCAATGTAATTCAAAATAAAGGTTTTGAAAATTAAGTCCCAAAATTTTCCTAATAAAGGATGCACATCATCATGCCATGTGCAAGCCATATCCAAAAGCTGAGGCCAATCTGACAAATAGAGAGCTATGTGAGGCACATACTCACACTCACACACTTCTTGATGGCATTTCAGTGCTGAATAATATCTTTTTAGTAATCACGTCTTTTGTTTAAAACGTGAATGTGTCAGACAAAGGGCAGCTGTCTTATATGCTTGTCGTCACTATTGGGACTTGAATGGCAGCAGTGTTTGTGTGCAAACAGTGCATTTAGGAGCCCATGTGCAAACAGTGTTGACTAAAAATGGTCATTACATAACGCTGTCCAATGACGTGGTGTTATTCATGTTTTATTGTTAGACTGATTGTTTTCACAGAAATGTATGTCAAAAAAAGACTAAATTTTCGATTTACTTAGTGAATGAGTTGGGTCTGGTTTTACTCAAGACATTTTTAAACTTTTCAAGACTTTTGGTAGTAATGATGAATGCTCCTTCATAAATACACTTATAATTGTGCAGGTAGTAATTTGGTCATCTGTAAACTGAATGGCAGCCTCTAAACCCATGTTGCAATTGTTAAAAAGGAAACATTCTAGGTTCATTACTCAGATTACTAAAAATGTAATGAAATAGTTAAAAAAAAAAAAAATCTGTCAATAAAGGCAGAGCCAGTCACTTCAAAAGACAAATTATTTTCAGTTGTAAGATTTTACACTTTATATTTATGTTGACAAATACAAACAAAACAACAGTTGAAACCACGAAGGTCAAATTTTCACCTTTTCAGCAAGTAACATTAAACTACCTGAAGACAAAGGCCTATAAGCACACACCAGGAGTGTCATTTGGCAAATACACTCTATCAGACCTTGAGTACACAGATGACACCACCCTACAAGCTGGTGTGCTTGATCAACTTTGAGACGCCCTTATGATGTTTGATAGAAAGAAGCAAGCCAAAAAGCTTGGTCTTAGCATCAACTGGTCTAAGACTAAGCTCATGCATATTGGATATGGTCCAGATCCTCTACCTTCCTTCGATTTTGGCAATACCACTTTAAGATGTATGTCCATCACGAAATACCTTGGTTCAACAGTCTCCAAAACAGGCAACCCAAAACCAGAGTGCAGTAGTTGATGAGTACTGCCATCTGTACCCATGCAGTCATGGTGGAGACTCCTGTGGAGACACCAGCTAATTTTCCAAAGGACACAACGTACAGAACATCATGTTGGACCAAACTCAACAGGTGGCAAGACCAAGGTTGACTGTGCCGACAAACCGAGTTAGCTCTGTGCAACGGAACTTAGAAGAATAATACCGGCCACTTGGTGCCTTAAAAACATAATTTTAAAAAAATCTCTCTATGTTTGGTGACAGCCCTTCAATGTTTGGATATTTTATGAGCCATGAGGTTGTTGTAACCACGAGACTCTGTATGTATATAGATTGCTTAGGTGCAACATTTCTGTCCTTCTGTTTTTAGTAGTATGGCCAAAGCAGATGGCCACCCCACTGAGTCTGGTCTGATTGAGGATTCTTCCTGTAATCGCAAAATGCCTTGGAGAGTTTTTCAGTACTACTGTTGCCAGTGTGCTCTCTCAGGGTGTGGGTAACACAAGTTGTTTACTGTTGTGAAGCAGCTTGGGGCAATGTAAGTTGTGATTTCATGCTGTACAAATGAACTGAATTGAATTTTGATACTTGATGGACCACAAAGATGGGCCTGTGGCCGGGCCACTAATGGACACACAGCACCACCTTGAGTCAAACACTAGCAAGGTGGAGGATGGGGTACTGGTGTAGGCTTCTGTTAGTAAGGTTGAGCTAGTTTGACCTTTTTGTGTTGAAGATCAGGGGCGGTCCTGGAGGCAGGCCGACCGGGCAGCCGCCCGGGGCGGCATTGCGGGGGGGCGGCCGTGTGGACGCTGAGCGTCCACAGAGTTCAACAGCGAAGCAAAGAGTACAGCGAAACAAGATGGGCTTTGTCCCGCCCATCGGATGCTCAGTGTGTCTGGGGGTCTATAGGGCAGTGGGCTGGCCTCGGCTGGCCTGAACGCTCAGCTTTTGCATGATGATTGGATGATCTGTCTGAGGCTGAATCCCTTTTTGATTGACAGTGAAATGAGCGAATCAGCGATCTTTTGGTGTAAACATCCGTGGGAGCATTTTTTAATTTTCATTCTGTTCTGAGTTGAACCGGAGACTTTCCTAATCCTCTTAGCGGCATTTTCTTTGTTAAAAACGACTAGCGACAAATCGAGCTTCTATTTCTGGTGTTTTTTTTGTTTTTTTTTTGTAGCTGCTTGTGTTTGGAGACTGATTTCTATCACTCTTTCTGACTTCTATCGCAGTTTCTGTCCCTACCGAACAGCGGGTGCTGCTGAGCTCCTCCACCGTCACAAAGCACTCACAGGCGGACACACTTCACACTAGCTTCGCGCCAGTCCCAGCTAGCAAGCTAGCTAGGTAGCAAGCTGCACATAATGGCAGACAATTTGAATGTTGCGGATCGGATTTTGGCGAAGCCATTTGATAGTCTTCCTTACGAAGAAGCCATGGCTGCTGTCATGGCTTCAGCTCTCAATGGTTTGCAGGCCAAAGTTAAAGCAATAGCCCCCAGTGCAATGTTTGTGCATTGCTATGCACACAGACTGAATCTGGTTCTGTCTCAGGGGGTAAATGCTTATCTGAGTGCAGAATATTTTTTTGCATCACTCTCTCTGCCACGCTTTTCTCAAAATCCACAAAGAGGATGTCTTTTCTTGAGTCTGCAGGCTGCTCAAGGTTGCCCAGAAATGCTCCTACTCGATGGAATTTCACATCACGGATAGTGAGCACTTATTTATATGGTGCGACTTTAATGGAGGTTTAAGTCTTGTTCATTATGGTGAATGGTACTCTATGATAATGCAAAGTGCACTCTGTTGGTAAAACTGAATGACGTGCAATATTTTGACCATCGGGTGGTGCTGTAGTGCAGTTGTGCTTTCTTAAATACCTGTACTGTACATAGTTGTAATGTGAAGTCACTGAGTCTTTTGTTTTTTATGTTCAAAAACTTTATTGAGGTAATTATTGTTTATCTTTGTGTTTGTTATTGCAGTAGTCATTAAAACCGGAAATGTGTTCTTGAAAATAGCTGTTGTGAGTTAATTTGTGGGATTTTGGGTGTTCTGGATGAAGTTAGTGTTGTCATGGGTGGTGGGGCGGAGGTGGTGGCCACGTTAGTGTGCGCGGGGGGAGGGGGGGCACGCAGGGGGTTTCGCCCGGGGAGTAAATCACTCTAGGACCGCCACTGTTGAAGATGGGCTTAAAATCAACTCCCATCCTACTGACAAATTTTAGAAAATACTTTCTTCAAGCAGTAGCACAAGAAAAAGTCATCATTCAAGAAGGCCATCATTTTTATGGTAGTGAAGCTTAAATCTTCAACTGGACTGGGTTGCTTGATGCAAGGATGTTTCGCTTCTAATCGCAGAAGCTTCCTCAGCTAAATTTCTTGCTCTGGTAGTCGCGTCAAGCAACCCAGTCCAGGCGAAGATTCAATCTTCTCTACTATGGAAACCACCTGGACAACTGAGAGCCTTCACAGAATCATTTTTACGCTCCATCACAATGCTCCATCACATGGATCAAAGTACTCCACTGTGTAGCAAGCCAGCAGAGATCTTAGATGGAATGACAGGGGCCCTTTCTCACCTGACTTCAACCTGATTGAGAACTAGTGGGCTCTCTTTAAACATGGGATTTACAGTGAGGAAAAAATGACTGACCTTGTTCTACAGCATTTGGGAGGTTGTGGTTGTTGCTGCATGAAAAGCTGATCATGAAGTGATTAAAAAACTGACAGACTCCGTGGATGGAAGGCTCATGGCAGTTACTAAAAAGTGTGACTATACTGGTCACTGAATATTTTGAAATGTAAAAGTTTTTATTAATTTTGAGTAGTTTGTTACACTTCATCTAATAAAAACAATGTAACATGGAAACATTTTAGTTTTTCATTTAGTTGCATAATAATTCTCCACAGTAATAGTTGCCTAATAATTGTGCACACATAAATTCCCCAAGAAAGACAAAACTCAGTTTTCCTTTGTTGAACTTTTAGGTTTGAGGTTTATTAACATTTCGGATTGACTGAGAGCACTGTGTTTGTTCAACAATGGTGGTTTAGCAAAGAGCAATGCTACCTCACCACAGGAAGGTTGACTGCTTCCAACCTGGTCCTTTCTGTGTGAAGTTTCCTTGGGTTCCCTCCAGATGCTTCCTCCCTCTTCCAAAGATATGCTTAAGTGTAGGTGAGAGTATGTGTGTCGGCCCTGCAATAGATTGGTTTCCTGTCTAGGGTGTTTCCCCCAATGACCGCTGGGATAGGCTCCAGTCCCCACATCACCCTTAACAGGAGTAACCAGGTTCAGAAAATGAAGAAAAACAACTTGCATAAAAACTGTGCACACAATGTGCACAAGCCAGCCACTTTATTAGGTACACTTGGTCAATTGCTTAACACAAATAGCTAATCTGCCCATCACATGGCAGCAACTAAATGCATGTAGGCATATAGACATGGTGAAGACGACTTGCTGAAGTTGAAACTGAGCATTAGAATGAGGAAGAAAGGAGATTTAAGTGACTTTGAAAGTGGCACGACGGGCTGGTCTGAGTATTTCAGGAACTGTTGATCACACACAACCATCTCCAGGGTTTGTGAAAAAGAGGAGATATCCTGTGAGTGGCAGGTGTGTGGACGAAAATGTGTTGTTGATGTCAGAGGAGAATGGGCAGACTGGTTGAATGGGTGAATGCGTGATGCCATCATGTCAATATAGACCAACATCACTGAGGAATGTTTCCAACACCTTGTTGAATTTATGCCATAAAGAATTAAGGCAATTCTGAAGGGGGTTCAACCAAGTACTTGCAAGGTGTACCTAATAAAGTGGCCGGTGAGTGTATATGTGGCAAGATTAAACTGTGAGTGCACTCCTGTGAGGACAGACAAAAGAACCAAGTGCTTTTGATCAGATGCAGGTCCATGGATAGATTTGGCATCTTTATTCATAAATGGTTATTTTCATTTTCTCTTCAATTTTTCTTAAAGTTGACAAATTAATTAAGAGTCAGGATCAGTATAATGTCACAAGGTCGGTGGCTACCTACTATTTTAATGTGCACCGCTGGTTAATGAGCAGTGCATTACGAAGCTCTCTGTGTGTTTGCTCTCCAACATTCTGCTTCTGGTGCACAGTATTTAATTGGGTGCATTTAGTGTACGGTGTGGTGATTTTAGAACCAATAGCCCTTTACTTTTTGATCAAGTCTTTATTGTTAGAAATTAATTTATGAATGCCTGGGTTCAGATGGGAGTTCTATTAGTCAATTTTTGGTCTGTATTAAACTTTTGAAGCCATGAAGACATCAAAAACAGAAAGATGAACACAATGCCGACACAAACTGCTCCTTTAATTAATGTCAAGTGGAAAATCAGAGCGGCAACACATCTGACATTGCATTGATTCTGACTCCTAATTAACTTTAGTGCAGTAGATAAGAGAATATTTACAGAGGAATCCTTTGAATGGTGATGCAAGCATCAAATTTGGCACAAATATTCCTTAGACATTACTCTTTTGAATAAGCAGGGTGTCCACTTGAATTTTCAATAGGCAGCCAGGTAGGGATCAATTTAAGGGCCCCTTCACACATAACACGAAATACGCAGAAACCGGAAGAAAATCCGCAAACCAAACACAAAATGGGGAACCATGAACCATCCACCTGGTGTCGTGAGGGACGCACGCCCACAATGGCATGCACAAAACTGTCGCCGGTGTGTCGTACACAAACACAGTGTGAGCAGCTGGAAGAGTGTTGCACCACATTGCGTTGCTGATGTGGAGGTAAATAAAATAAAAACAGCTGTATAATTAGTGAAAATCACTGGGTTGATATAAATAATAAATAAAAGGGGACACAATACAGAACCCTGCAGTTAAATAGCCCTCGTTAAAAAAAATGCCAATAATGGGATTCAGATTAACAGACAGAAACTTTACCACTGCGTTACAGTCACTGTCTTATAACAGGAGTGTAAAATGCCTAAAATCAACAAGGAGATAAATGTATTTTTTTAGGAAGAGCAAAAAGCGCCATAATAACTGACAAAATGCGTTTGTTATGGCGTATTTTTGGTGATACGTGACTGAAAGTGGTGTATTTGTAGCACTGTTGGCTTGTCATTTTGTCATAGTCTTGCGGCACCACACTCGTGGGGGCACTTAGACAAATTTCACTGCCAGCTCGAAAGTGGTCACCTGCTCATAGCGAGAACGGCACCACATTTTCTAAGTGTCCAGCCAGTGGTGTTGGATGTTCCTGTGTGACACCTGGAATTTGGCAGACACCTACCACAAGAGGGATCGAATGGGCTCTCACAGGACACTCTGTCTTTCAGCCGCTGGTGTAAATGGTAAATGGATTGCATTCATATAGTGCTTTTCCATCTGCTTCAGATGCTGGAAGTGCTTTACAAATGCCTCACAATCACCCCGATGTGAGGGTGCTACCATACAAGGCGCTCACTACACACCGGGAGCAATAGGGGATTAAAGACCTTGCCCAAGGGCCCTTAGTGATTTTCCAGTCAGGCTGGGATTTGAACCGAGGATCTTCTGGTCTCAAGCCCAATGCCTTAACCACGAGACCATTACCTCCCCTCGCGACAAACGTTTGACCCCTGTACAACCTGAAATTGACCTTTGTCACCTCCCCTGTGCATGACTAGATGCAGTGACACATGTACGAGACATTGGAGGCAGCTCTGATTTTTCATGAATGGCATGCAATTCCTCTTTCGTGCGCTAGTCGGCTTCAATCGTGGTATGTGTGAAGGGGCCTTAAGAATTATACAGGGGTCAAAATTTAAAAATGTTTCAATCATATTGAAAAGTATTCCATATTAATTGTATGATCATAAAGATTTCAGAAAGGTATAGTTTGGACCATTTGTGACTCAATTCTATGGAGTTATGGGGTTAAAAAATACCAAAAATGGTGAGAAAGGTAAATTTCAGTTTGTACAGGGGTCAAAAGTTAAAGTTGCTCCAATTTTGTTAAAAAGTGATGCAAATGATTGGTTGAGCTAATAGGATTAATAAATGGAATCATTTTAACTGTGTTGAATACTTGGTCTCCCAAGTTAAGGTCAAGTGAATGTGCGCACTGTGTGCTCACTCACTGCAGCACGTCACAACAGCGATATATGTTTTAATGTATGTCCACGTGAGGACAGCAAGCAGACACACATGTGTCACCATGGATAGTTGTTAGGTCATGTCTGTTAAAACACTGTACGTGTTCCCCAGCTGGGACGTCCAGAACCAGAGATCTCAACAGCTGCTGTTGTGGGTGGCTACGCCCCCGTAAGTTCAGCGCACACACCAACATGTCACTCTGTTTGTGTTACGTGATCATATGACACGTGTTTCGGGGGGAAGAGCGGGGGAGGCGTGACACACGTGCACACGTGCGAGACACATGCACCACTTGTGTGTTGCTTTTGCAACGCCACCCTTGTGGGGGCACTTAGACAACACATCCAGCTCGAAAGTGATCGTCTGCTGACTGTTTTTGTGCTAACAGTGCAAATGGCCACAAATTTTCCAAGTGTGCAGCGAGCAGTGTTGGATGTTTGTATGTGACCTGGAATTTGCCCGACACCTGCCACGAGAGGGACAGAATGGGCTCTCACAGGGCACACTCTGTCTTTCAGCCACTGGTGTGCGCAAATAGTTGTAGCAACAGGAGTATGAGGTGTTGGAGGCAGCTCCAATTTTTCACAAATGTCATGCAATTCCTCCTTTGTGCGGTAGTTGTCTTAAATCATGTTATGTGTGAAGGGGCCCTAACTTTTGACCCCATATACAACTTGAGATTGACCTTTGTTACCATTCTTGCTGTTTTTACCCATAACTCCATAACATTCAGTCTGAGATAGTCCAAACTATAACTAACTTTTTGGAATCTCTATGATCAGACAAATAATCTGGTATAGGTCTCGATATGATTGGAGCATTTTTCATTTTTGACCCTAACCCTACCTGGTTGTCTATTGAAAATTGAAAATTCAAGTGGCCAGTTTTTTGTTTGTTTGTTTGTTTGGTTTTTTTTTTTGTTTTGTTTTGTTTTTCAAAAGAGTCTAAGGAGTATTTGTGCAGAATTTTAAATATGATTGGAGCATCTTTTAATTTTGACCCCTGTGTAATTCTTCAATTGACCCCTACCTGGCTGCTGATTGAAAATTCCAGTGGACACACTGCCTTTCCAAAAGGTTAATGTCTAAGGTGTATTTGTGCCAAATTTGGTGCTTGCATCACCATTTGACGGATTTTTGCATTTATCTGCTGCACTACACTGACTGAACAATTTTATAGGCTAGTATCAGAAACTTAAAATCTGATCTCACAGGGACAGGAAGCCAGTTAAAAGATGCCAAAATGGGTGTAATGTTGTCAAACTTTCTGTCAAAAGTCTGGCATCGGCATTTTGAACCAATTGGAGACCCCTAATGTTGGACTGTGGTAAACCAGAAAATAGAACATTGCAGTAGTCCATTCACAAACACATGAATCAGGGTCTCAGCATCAGCCATAGACAGGATGGGACGAATCTTCACAATATTTTACAGGTGGAAGAAAGCAGTCCTCCTAATATCTCCAATGTGGAGGTCAAAGGTCAATGTAGGATCAACTATTACCCCAAGGTTCCTCACTTTGTCAATGTGATGTATGAGACCCACTCGTGTGTCATACATCACATAACACTTAGCCTAGGCTCCTAGGCTAAGTGTTAGCTGGTCAAATTGATGCTGATGTCTCACTGGAGCAAGAACCATAATTTCAGTCTTATCAGAGTTTAAAAGTAGGAAGCTGCTAGATGTCCAGCTCTTCACTGATGCAAGGCAATCTTCTAAGGATTTTATGTGGATGAGATTACCAGCAGTTATTGGCTGGTAATCTCTGTATAACTGAGTATCATCAGCATAGCAATGAAAGGTAATTCCAAAACATCGCATTATGTGCCCAAGGGGTGCTATATAAAGGGAGAAAAGCAGGGGGTCTAAAACGGACCCCTGTGGAACCCAAAATTTCATGTCACTAAGGTTAGTGGTAGTGTTATTGTACAAAAAACAGACACACGATGGATTTGTTGGCTTATGATATGGTTTCTTACTAATAATTCTTATTGCTTTCATTTGAAGTAAAAATATAGTAACACAGTAGGTCATGTATGGAACAAGTAATGAATAATATAAGGTAATGAATGAGTGTTGGGACAGGAAGTCTTGTGCTTTATACAAAATGGCAATGATCTTTGACATTTGAGATTCAACATAATTTATGTGTTTTCCAACTTAGATTATTGTCAGTAAAGACCCCAAGAAATTGAGTTTCATTTACAAGTTCAATTTATAGAATAAATTATCATACATAAAACCGGTGTGAAATTAAGAAAAGACCAATGATGTGAAGAGTGAACGTGCACTTCCTCCTCTGTGTGCATAGAGTGAAAGTATGCAGTCTCATCTGAGGTGTAAATATCAGAAATATCAAACTTATGTAACGCTATTCAATCAAAAATATTGACTGCGTGTTCTGGCTCCGACACTGTCCAGTGCTTGCATGGACAGTGATAGGTAGGGTTGTAGAAACCGGCACCTTCAGTGCTTTTGTTAGTGAAGACAGTTTTACTGACCTTGACTTTGTGGATGATGCTGTCTTTGTGGATACCCTGACTGCAGCACTGAAGAAGGTGAGTCAGGAATAAGAATGTCTTTTACTGACTTCCTGGACTCAGCCATCAGAAGTGTATCTGTATGTGGTGAAACTGGTGAACTTGTAGAGACATTGACTTATCTCAGCAGTGACATGCATGTGTCTGGGTCCTCTGCCTTTGAGATCGAGAGATGCTTGGGAAGAGCTTATGAAGTCATGACGTCGCTCAACAGAGGTGTGTGGCGATAGAGATATCTTTGCAGGAGGATGAAGGTCCAAATCTTTAGGGTCCTGGTCCTGACTGCGATTTTGGACATGTGACACATTTCTCTATGTATGATCCAGCTTATAGTAGGTGCTTGAGTGTTGAAGATCCCAGTGGCTGGAGAAAGCCACGGAGACACCCATGCTTCACTGGGCTGCCATAGATAGATGGTTATTTTATAAATGTGGGGATGGACTGGTTGTCTGCCTGAACGACTGCCATCCAGGAACCAAGTGTCCTGGATGTGGTGAAGCACGGCAACAAGCCCATGTTCATAGACTTGACTTAGCATTCGATAAACGTACGTATATGAAAAAATGATGATGCTTCCTCAAATCAAACAAACAACAACAACAAAAGTCAAGTATCTTAAAAAAAAACAACCTGTTTCTCTTGTTGTTGCTTTAAATGGTAAAGAGCTGTGACACTCTGTGCTCTTACAGAAAAGCATGCATTTCCCAAAAAGACCTTGTTGGGACAAAACACAAACCATCTCAGCTGGCAGGTCTCCAAGCATACATGCTCTTAACTACAGGGCCATGGCTTCACTTTCGATTTCACATGCATCCTACTTTCATTTCAAGCTTTCGCCTAAAAAAAATAAAATAACATGATGCAGCTGTGAATTGCAGCAGGTGTCAGCTGGGACAATAAAATTTTGAGACCAGGAAAAAGAAGAACAAAGAAGAATAATTTTAGTACAAAGTCTGTCTGTTTACAGTTATTTAACCATGTAGCCGCGCTGTGAAACAAACACAATTCAATGAAAACCTGCCATCTGGTTGGATAGTCATCCATCAGCCTCATGCAAGAAAGCAGGAAAATATGCAAACCAACACTTCTGGAATGAGCCTCTTGTGCCATGTGCATCGTGAAACAACATCTCTGCATCATCTCTGCATCTGGAGTTGGTCTCCAGCTGTGGTTGGATTGTGTCAAATTAAGATAAGACATATTTCATTGTATGTACAATGACAATAAAGACCCTTCTGCTTACCTCAAAGCCAACATGTGAAGGCATAATTAGGTTATATCACCCCCTTTTTCTGTTGGTATGCTCTTGACATCGATTTACAATGTGTTTTACATTTTGGAAAGATTAAAAAAAAGGTAAAAAATTTTTTTTTTTTTTTTTTTTTCAAAAATACCAATGTGCATGTGGACTTAGCAAAAGTATAAAATAAATAATTTCAGGCCAAACTGTGCTGAGTGTAGTGTAACTTCTACTCACCTATACATAGAATTATTGCACTCTGAAATGTTAAAGAAATTCAAATTTGAGAATCTGAGCATGGTAGGTAAAGTACTGTTGTGCAAGTGGCACAACAGTACTTTACATGCATTTGCTTCCAAAATTAGCAGGTCCTAGGTTCAATGATGGAATGATGCCTACTCTCAATGTAATGAGGAATCACATTAGCAAAGGCATAAAAACCCCCACCAAGGAATAATTAATTCTGCACAGTACAACATCTTCAATGTTGGTGTCACATCTTTTACAAGTCTCATTTCTGTACGGTGCATCTGGAAAGTATTCACAGCATTTCACTTTTTCCACATTTTGTTATCTTACAGCCTTATTTCTGCACACAATACCCCATAATGACAATGTGAAAAATAGTTGGGTTTTTTTTTGGAGATTTTTGCAAATTCATTTCTTTAATGTGGCTCCCTGCACTTCCCAGAAAGCACTGCAGTGCCAGCAGGGTTCCAGCATCTCACAGCACATGTAAACAATGGCTAGTGAGGATGTGGATGGTGTTGATCCAGCGAGTTCACGGGCGATTATGATGAGTCACGGACCACCAGACAGCATGTTATTCACAACTGCAAAACAGCAAATTTATTAAGAAAACAACAACAGACTAAGAAATCACATGTACATAAGTGTTGACAGCCTTTGTCATCAACTCAAAATTGACCTGAGGTGCATCCTGTTTCCACGGATCATCCTTGAGATGTTTCTACAGATTAATTGGCGTCCAACTGGGATAAATTCAATTGATTGGATATGATCTGGAAAGACACACACCTGTCTACATATAAGGTCCCACAGTTGACAGTGCATGTCAGAGCCCAAACCAAGCATGAAGTCAAAGGAATTGTCTGTAGACCTTGGAGACAGGATTGTCTTGAGGCACAAATCTGGGGAAGGGTACAGAAACATTTTGATTTGAATATCCCATTGAGCACAAAGGCCTCCATCATCCGTAAATGGAAGAAGATCAGATCCACCAGGAGAAACTTCCAGAAGGACAACCATCTCTGTAGCAATCCACCAATCAGGCCTGTATGGTAGAGTGGCCAGACAGAAGCCATTCCTTAGTAAAAGGCACATGGCAGCCCACCTGGAGTTTGTCAAAAGGCACCTGAAGGACTCTCAAACCATGAGAAACAAAAATCTCTGGTCTGATGAGACAAAGATTGAACTCTTTGGTGTGAATGCCAGGCGTCATGTTTGGAGGAAACCATCCCTACAGTGAAGCATGGTGGTGGCAGCATCATGCTGTGGGGATGTTTTTCAGTGGCAGAAACTGGGAGAGCAGTCAGGATTTACAAAAAGATGAATGCAGCAATGTAGAGCCACATTCTGGATGAAGACCTGCTCCAGAGTGCCCCTGACCTCAGACTGGGGTGACCGTTCATCTTTCAGCAGGACAATGACCTTAACCACACAGTCAAGATATCAAAGAAGTGGCTTCAGCACAACTCTATGAATGTCCTTGAGTGGTCCAGCCAGAGTCCAGACCTGAATACGATTGAACACCTCTGGAGAGATCTGAAAATGGCTATGTACCGATGCTCTCCATCCAACCTGATGGAGCTTGAGAGGTGCTGCAAAGAGGAATGGACAAAACTGCCCAAGGATAGGTGCAACAAGCTTGTGGCATCATATTCAACAAGACTTGAGGCTGTAATTCCTGCCAAAGATGCATCAATGAAGTGTTGAGCAAAAGGGTGTGAATACTTATGTATGCGTGATTTGTTCATTTTTATTTTTAATAAATTTGCAAACTTTTATTAAATTTGAAAAATTTCCAAAAAAAAAAAAAAAGAAGAAAATTTCATGTGGTCATTATGGGGTGTTAGTAGAATTTTGAGGGGAAAAGATAAATTTACTTCACTTTAGAATCAGGCTGTAACATAACAAAATGGACAAAAAAAAAAGTGAATACTTTCCGGATGCCCTGTAGGTTGGAGTGTTGGGTCTTGGCACTGGTATGCATTAGACAATCGGCTGGCTGTGTTGTTTTGAGGTCATCCTTCATGCCTGAGCAGTAATGGTATTGTTGCAGACACAGACCTCCAGCTCCCATATTTTTCTGCTTATGTAACTCTTTTTAATAGAAGATGATAACTCAGACAAAGTGAGTCGTTCAGTGTCTGGAACACTGATTGTATCACCAAATGAGGTCTGTCCTGTGTCTTAAACCTAGTTTTCCTAATGAAATATGGGCTTGAATTCTTTGTTACAAATGCCACAAGGAAACCTCATCAGTCTGCACACTCTCAGCCTGTAGCCTGACACACACATGCACATTACTTTCTTCCTAAGCTGCAAAGCCATCACTCGTACCAGAAGAAAGTGAGAGAAAAAGAAGCTAATCCTTGTAGCCACCTTATTGTTGCTTTGAGAGGGAGCTCATTACTTTCCTTAAAGCTTTACTACTTTTGACCACAGAGGTGGAAAAGGAATCATTTAAATTACTTTTTGGTTTGTTCCTGCTTGAGCAGCAGAAACCGGCGTTGATGTGGAGCTCTACGGTGGCTGTAGTTTCCATGCCAACTCTGTCATTACGGGCCATTTAGCCACTGTGGATGAGAGGTGCCTGGCTCTTGCAGGAGCGGAAACTCCCCCCTTATTCCTCTGTGCCTTTGATGTTGTAACAGCAGGTCTAATCTGTTTTTTGGCTGTGCAAAATGATTTGGAGTGGGGTCTCTGCTTTCGGAAGCTGACCTTCACCGTCACACAGCTCCACAAAGTCTAGCCTATCGCGGCTTTGTGTGACTGGCCGAGTGAGGGAAACGCATGGGACACTCGTTGTTTTGTGTGGCTTTTTCCTTAGTAACAGGGGGAAAGTGAGTGACGTGGACTTTCCTTCTTTGGAATCAAAGTGGAATGGGATAATGGAACATTTGTCAAATCTGCCTGGATTGAAAATTTGGTTTATAACAGTGGGATATTTTGAAACCAAAATTCAGTTAAATGAATAAAAAGCATATTTAAAAGGGACCACAACAAGAGAACTTGAGGAATTAAAAGATACAAATCGGATGTTCCTTCACATCATGTAGTTTGAGTAGCCCAGCTCCATCCAAACAAACAAACATACAAAGTGCATGAAACTCATTACTCCTACATTACGCAGGATTTAGACTGCGAGCGAGTGAGCTCACTCACATGCAAGACGATATTAAAATTTGATAGATGGCATGCAATAATCAATTAACACCCACTGATTGGTGGCTCCTCATGTGGTGACAGGTTCAAAATGTTGGACGAACAAATCTCGACTCAAAATGTATTAGAGTAATTGGAGTAAATGGGCTGCATATATCTACAGATGCTCAAAGTACTTTACACTGATGCCTCATATTTACCCATTCAACCATTCCAGGCCCAACTGCACAGCATTTTGGGAATTGGGAACCTTGTTTATCTGACAGAAAATCAAGGTCTGTCTCCCAAGAATGTTCCCTGTGAATTTGAAGACCCTGGCAGTAATAGGACTGGACTTACACTGAGCACAGACAGACGGACGGACAGAGACAACAGCTTTGCAATACCCAATGGCCATATTTTGGCATCAGGTATTACAAAGTAAATTAAATCAAGGAGCTACAGTATGTTCTGCAGGGCAACAACAATGGTGGGTTACACACTGCTATGGGGCAGCTAATACAGCAAGATAACTGAAGAATATTACTCATCCAAATAACCCCCCCCCAAAAAAAACATTACAGGCATATTATATTGATGTAGCGAGTTTTTCCTTAAGGCTCCTTCACACATAGTGCGAATCTTGGACAACGTTTAGACAAATACGGTGAAACAGCGCAAAACGCTTTGAATTTGTGCACCAAAAAACATCGTGCCGATGGGCAGCCATGCACAATGCTGGCATGACGGTTTGTACACGCGACAGCAGGTCACACTGATGCAGGTGCTCACATTGTGTTCCATGGAATGAGCTGCAGCACATCACACTGGTGATGTGGAGGAAAATGAAATATAAAAACCAGCTGTATAATTAGTGAATATCACTAGGTTGATATACATATAAATAATACATAAAGGGGGATGCAATACAGAACCCTGCGGTTAAACAACCCTGGTAAAAAGAAAAAAAAAAACACTCACAAGATTTAAACCCACACCACCTGATTACCAGATGGCAACTCTACCACTGCACCACAATCACTGTCTTGTAAAAGGGGCGTGAAATGGCTCTAATCAACAAGCAGACAAATGTAAAAAAAAGAAGAATAGCGCTGTGATAACTGACCAAACAGCATTTGCTATGGTGTATTTCTACTGATATGTGAGTGAAAGTAGCATATTTGTCGTACTGTTGGTCTGTCATATGGTCCTGCGGTGTGCAGCTCACTGTCCTGTCAGACAGACGTGACATTCAGATCGCCTTCTGCATGTCCACATAAACTTACGCTCTGGTCCAGCTGGACCTGTCAGTGTGCGCGCTCTCTAGCCCGTCGCAAGTGATATATGTTTTTATGGTTTCGATGTGAGTACAGCAAGCGCACAGGCGTGTCCGTCAAAACATGGTGCATATTCTGCAGCTATGATGTCCAGGAGCAGCCATGTCAACAACTGCCACGCCCCCGTCTGTTCAGAACACAGACCAAAGTGTCACTCTCTGATCAGATGAGATGCGCTATGCCTGCAGGGGGGCGCACAAACCACACACATGCACGTATTAGGGGGAGCGGGGGAGCGCAGCGTGCGACACACACACACTCTCACATATGTTGTGGGGGGGAGCCGACGGCACGCCACATCTCGGCAACTCCACAGTCGTGGGGAACTTAGACGAATTTCACAGCGGGTACGACAGTAGACAGTCTGCAGTCTCTTTTCGTGCCATCAGTGCGACTGGCCGCACATTTTGTAAGTGCCATGCGAGCAGTGTTAGATGTTCGTGCGAGTCACCTGTAATTTGGCTGACACTTGCCACGAGAGGGTGCGATGGGTGTGTGCAGCACACCCTCTGTCATTCAGCCGCTGGTGTGCGCAAATGTTTGTAGCAACAGATGTACGAGGTGTTACCACTGTGTTTGCTCTTGGGGTTGGTAAGGTTTGACCTTACTTGTGTGAAGCGCCTTGAGTCAACTTTGTTGTAATCTGGCTCTATATAAATGAAATAAGTTGAAATTGATGTAGGTAGGGCTATACCACTGTTCCTTCTGAAAGTTATAATTTTCACAAAAGTAGCCATTAATTTGATGTTGATGTGA
This sequence comes from Thalassophryne amazonica, assembly GCF_902500255.1. Taxonomy (NCBI): domain Eukaryota; kingdom Metazoa; phylum Chordata; class Actinopteri; order Batrachoidiformes; family Batrachoididae; genus Thalassophryne; species Thalassophryne amazonica. The sequence continues at coordinate 32,521,659 of NC_047107.1, forward strand.
TATTTTAAATGTTTTTCATGACCATGAAAAGGTCATGGTCATGGTCAGACTAGGTATATGTATAATACAATCTTCTTCTCCTGTATGAATATTTAGGTTTTAGAAGCTAACTCCTATAATATTATGTAGTAACTATATTTCTTGTATATGTTGTTTATTATCATTATTGTGTAAATATCACATATACATGATGTCCATTTTCTTGAGCTGCTTGGGTGGGTAGGGAGAGTTCCCATGGGATAAAAAAGCTTTTCAACCTACCATTCCTGGTTCTCAAGACCACGCACCTAAGTGGCTCTACTCTACTCTAGTCTACTCTTCTATTCTACTTTTCTTTTTTTTAGATAATTAGATATACCTTAGTATGCACTAGTAGAGTTCTACTTTAGTATTAGAATATATTATAGAAGACATACCTTACTGAATTTTCATGAAATTCAGTCATCTTGGGGTTAACCTCAAATGTCACAACTCCATCCCCCTTAGTACAATGCTAACATACTCTAGACTAAATCATTGGTAGTTATTGTGTTCACAAAATGCCACCTGTCATGATTCCACTGCTGATCTTGGGAGTCAAATTCAAATGTATCATCTTGGACTGATGTCTTTTTATATACCAGCTGCAAAGAAAACACCAACATTGATGCTAAAACAAAATGTAATTTCACATAAAATCTAATAATGACTTGTTTTTGTTTTGCAGATCCTTTTGATGCTGGGTGTACAACTTTAATATCTGACACGGACCATAACGGACCACATGCAGACTCAGGTGAAGCCGTTTTACATTAAAATGGGCATATTACACATTTGCACCTTGCTGATATGGGTCACCATTCATTCATTTTCAGTAACTGCTTACAGCAATTAAGGGTCATGGGGGGTGGAGCCTATCCTATCAATCATAGGGCATGAGGCGGGGTACACCCTGGACAGGATGGCAGTCTATCACAGGGCCACATATAGAGAAACAAACATATCCACACCCACAAAAACCTATGGAAAATTTCAAATTCACTTGACCTGCATGTCTTTGGAAGTGGGAGGAAGCTGGAGCACCTGGAGGGAACCCACAAAAAGACGGGAAGAACATGCAAACTCCACACAGAAAGGCCCCAGGTGGGAAACAATCCCATGACCTTCTTGCTGTGAGGAAACAGTACTAACCACTAAGCCACCGTGCTGTATGGGTCAGTTTGTAGCCAAATGTATCTCAACAACAGAAAAAACAAACCAAAAACCGAGAAACAATGTTTCTGCGCCTGTTCTCTTTTTAGCGAATATGCCGGTGAGTCACAGAGAATGAGAAACACCTCAGTGGGTGTATCTTACAGCACCAACAGTACTTCCATGTCGGAAGTACTGTTGGAGAATTTTTTAAACAACTCATTCATTCCTCCATCCATTTTCTAAGCCTGGCTATTCCAGTTAATGGTCTGGTTGAGCTGCTAGTCTCTCATAGAGCCGACACAATTAGACAAACACTTTCACACACATTTAACTTCAATTTCGAGTCACCAGTTCACCTGCTAACCTGCATGTTTTTTGAAAGTGGGAGGGGGAAGGTGGAGCATCTGGAAGGAACCTACACAAACATGGGGAGAACATGCAAACTCCTCACATAAAGGACAAAGTTGGATTTGAACCCAAGACCTTCTTGCTGTGAGGCAACAGTGCTAACTACTAAACCACCATGCTGCTCTTTAACAAATATTTTCAGACTGAAATTTTGTTAAAAGATTAGATTTTGCATGCAAAGTCATTGAATCTTGGAGGGGTGGGGGATATGTGACCCTCCACTCATTTTTAAGTGTAAAAAGTCTGGAAAAGGGTCAGTCCCACCTTTTCCTGGCTGAGTGGTTAGCGCTGTTGCATCATGCTCATGGGATCGCTTACCATTTGGTAATATCGGTGTGGAGTTTGCATTTTCTCACAGTGTTCGCTTGGGATAACCTCCGGGTGCTTTGGTTTCCTCCCCCATCCAAATGCATGGAATTTAAATGAATTGGGTACCCTTAACTTGGCAGTAAGTGATGTGTGAATGTGTTAGTCTGTCTATATGTGGCCCTGTGACAGATTGGTGTCCTATCCATCATGGTGCACCCCACCTCTCACCCAATGACTGCTGGGATGCAGCATGCTCAGAGAGTTTGCACTTTGGCACACACAAATGCCAGCAGGGATTGAGCCAGTGACATTCCATCATCCATCAGCCTGCCCGACCAACTGACCACAGTCATTGGTCTTAAATGATATTTGGTTTCCCTATAAGCCAAAATATCTGTCAAAAACTGACTTTGAATGTGCAAGGCCATGAAGTGTAATTTTCTTTTTTTTTTTTTTTTTTTTGGTTTCTGGTCACCCCTTTGAGTCTATTCTGCTTGAGATTTTTTTTTTGTCAATATCCTGAGAGGGAGTTTTTTTCCTTACCACGGTCGCCTGTGTGTTTGCTCTAGGGGTTGGTAAGGTTAGACCTTCTTTGTGTGACACGCCTTGAGGCAGCGTTGTTGCGATCTGGTGCTATTTAAACTAAAGAAACTGAATTAAATTGAATTCTGATCTACTGAGGTAGACTGAAGGATAATTTATGTAAAAAACGTATACAGAGAAGTTTTTTTGTCTAAGATATGCATTTTTTTTCCATCTGTATTTGTGTCTGGTTTCTGAAAGCTTCTGATATGCATGACATGGAACAGTACCACTGGAAATTGTGAGGACAGTGTAGCTAGTAATACTTCAAACAAGACGCAACCTTAAGCAAAGGGACACAATTAAGACAAATAAGAATGGGGGAACATTTTGACACAACGTTTCAAACATAAGCTTGTCATGAATTATTTCATGGCTGCACAGACCTCCTAGGTGTCTGATTCTTTTATTGTAACTTTTTTGGCCATTACAACATTTGACATTGTCAGAAACCTTAAGGATAGTTGGCAGTGCCCTCTAGTGATTGTTTTGCTTAACATCTGTGCCAAAGTAAGGATGTATGCAAGTATGTAGACAGTGACAGATAGATTTACTTACATAAATGGAGCACAAATGATCCTGTTGAAAAAGACACTAATCTCCAACATGATCAAGTACCAGTTTCCATTAAGTTACAGTGTACTTCATGCAGTTCAACCTTGAATATTGAGTTTTTGTACTTGAAACTGTTCTATGAGTATAAGTTGAAACAACAGAAAATATTTGAGTTTTAATCTGTATTTTAACGTAGACCTGTTCATTTTGAGCCTTTTTTGGATACCATGCATGGGTACCCAACAGTGTTGGACAGAAGCATCACTATGGAAACCACAAAGCTAAAGCTGCTAGGCCTGTTGGGCTTTGAGGCTGCCATCAGTGACCCTTTCCCAACCTTTCTGGCCCCAGCTCCGCCCCCTGGCTGGAGAATAAGGAGGCCTGGTGAAAAGGGAGCTAATGGGTCCATAATGATGCTCTCCTGTTTCAGTGCCCCCACTATGCACCTTCAATGAGGCCTTTCTGCACCAGTGGTGAGACAGTTGATAAAGTGGGTGGAACAGCACTTCCCACTGTTTGTACTTTAAATAAATTAGGAGCCTTTTCATCAGAGGTTCTCCCACAGACGCCACATATTCTCTGAGAACAGCTAGGCTGCTAACACATTCACATGACCTCCTATACAAATTGTTGTTTACTCAGGGACAACAGGACGTGGCAGGAGCAAAGTTCACCTACTGTTTGTGCTCCTTCATATTTCAGCATCGTGTGGAGGCGGTGGATGATCCGAATGGAGCCCAGATCATCTTCTCTGGGGAGCCTGGGGGTTCTTCAGGCCAACAATTCCTAACATCCCCAGAGTTGAACCATGAGGTGGTGATATCCCCTGGACTCCCTACTCCTCCTCTGAGCCCTTTTCGCTCTGCAAGGTTGCCGTCTGGAGAGCACAAGGCATGCACAGTAAAATCCCTCATGCAGGAGACTGTCGAATTCAGTTTACAAGTGCTCCTCCCTGTGGAAAAAGGGTGCATCACATGCACCCTAAGGAATTCTTTTCATTTCAGACATTTGTGTTTGAGCTGATGTGTATTCTGTCATTCTTCAGGTGTCAGAGATGAACGGAAGTGCTCCCACAACACCCACTTTTGGATCGTACTATGGCCCCTCACAGCCACATGGTGAGGTTGTGGACTTTCAAATGCATAACAATAGGACTTTAGGTTTTAAACCAAAATGTGTCCATGAAAATGATCAATTTGGTGTGTAAAACAGGACTGTCTAACGGTGTCCAGACTTCTGCCACTTTACCACGCAGTGGCACCCCGACCAGAGAAGAGAGGCTTATTAAGTTCTCAGGAATCGGTCCAGTGGATGAGACTGGGATGCCTATTGCCCCCAGATCAGTAAGTTAAAGATATGCAATGCACAGAATTTTTTAGTTACTTAAATGTTTTTTTGCATGCATTTTTAAGCATCACTTTATATTTTTGCTTACTGCAGTGTCTCACCAGATGTGTTTGTTTTGCTCTCCTGCTCACTTTTGTACACCAGAGCGTGAACAAACCCAGAGACTGGTACAAGAGCATGTTTAGACAGATTCACAGGAAGCCTGAGGGTAAGGGCGCTCCTCCTCCTCCATCTCCTCCTTCTCCTGCTCCTCTGCCTCCGCTGCTCTCACACTTGCTTTGTTCTCCAGAGAGAATTCCTTTCTGTAACTGTCAAGTATAATAGAAATGATCCCGCAAACAGATTATTATACAGGGGAAAAAAAGACATGATGAAAGAGAGCTCAAATGTTATGTCATTTCTTTTCAGTAGGTCTGACAACAGGCTTCCTTTTTATCTCAGCTCCTTCCAAACCTATCTCTTCACTATATGTTGCACAACAAAGCAGCCATGCTACGCTGTGCACACCTGATCCCATGAAATACTCAGTTGCAAGACTGTTTCGGAACACCTGGAGCTGCACAGTCATTCATGTACAGCCGGAATTGTGTACTTGGAAAGCATCTCATGTAAAACCAGCACCAAACCTGAATAGATACAAGGAAGATAGTGGCCGATCCCTCTCACCCAGGACACAAACTTTTTGTTACCCTCCCCTCTGGTAGACGGCTGAGGACCAACAGGACTAAAACCTCAAGACACAAAAACAGCTTCTTTCCGTCCGCAGCTAGACTTATAAATAATGCCAGAAACTCCCACCCCCACCCCCACTCCCACAAAGTACAAATTAATCATCCCTGTACTGTTCATCTGCATGCCTGCACAGCCCCATTCCACTATATTTATTTGACAGTAAATTTAGCTTTGCCCATTTGTCTATTTGACTCCTTTACTTCTTATAGAACAATTTTTTTTCCTTTTCTTTTTATTATTGCTTATGCACCTATTACTTCTTTCTGCCAGTCTGCTCTGTGTAAGCCTGATCCCATCAGATCTCAGAAACTAACCAGTGCAACATCTGGTTAGTACTTGGCTGGGAGAACTCTTCAAACCAGCGGCTGTGTGTGTTTCTCCAGGTGAAACTGGAGTTGCGTCAGGAAGGGTATCTGGCGTAAAACTTGTGCCAAATACCAATGCGGATCTGGCTGTATCCGCTGTGGCGACCCCGAACATTAACGAGAGCAGCCGAACTGACAACAACATGCACATATTACTTCTTACAGAAGTATATGTAATTACTATATATAATAGTATATATATGATGAAATCTGATGCTACGTAAACTCACGGTGGTGTTGATTGTAAAAAAGTATCAGGTCTGAGTACTGTGTCAAGAATAACTGTTGGAATGTAAGATTATTCAATAGGATACAAGAGAAGTCGGCCCCAGGTATGAAGTTGGCCCGGGGCTATCCCAACCTGTGGGGTTCATCGGCCCTGAGGAGAACTCGGCTCCTATACAGTGCAAGTTAAAGATACTTGATCAGCTGCTCCTCCGCGGTCATGTAACCTGTTAAAAAAAATCCTTCCCTGTGCAGCTGTGAACCCAGTGACCCGACACTGAACATGATGTGAAATATTGGTGCAGATTGCTGAAATTATGATTTTGCTTCCTCAAGTGAAATAATTTGGGGCCGACTTATCCAGGCCGACTTCACACCTGGACCAAGTTCTCCTGAGCTAAGTTCTCCCGGGGGCCGAGATCTCTTTTTACCACTTAATACAGTGAGGCCTAATTTTAGACAGATACATCACTGTAAGGGAGTAGTGAAGCACTGGAAAGAGATGTGCATGTGTGTGATTTCATCACATTTGTGTGTAATTCAGTACTGCAGTATACAGTGCCAAAACATTCCCCACCCCATTTGTTTTGCAGAACCTGAGCTGGAGGATTCAGAGCGGTGGTCAGTGAAACGTAAGTGGAACCACATTGTTGTGCTAGTTGGCGATGCCCTGAGAATACCAGCACAAGCAGAGGAAAAATGGAGTCACTCAGTGAGCCAGTCCAAAAATAATTTTCAAAGTACTGTTACCCCTGAAAAACTCCTGCATATCCAGGTCTGAAATTTTTGGTTCTTAGATACGAGTGAGGAACAGTGAGCCTCCAGTGTTGGGCCATTTTGCCATCTTTGAACATGCTCCTTAAACCAGCAATATTGGCTTCAGTGGCCATGAGGACTCCGTAATTAGCAATAAGGTTTCACAAGCAACTTCATGTCCCTGACTGTAAAAGTCATTTAACACGTAAAGATGCCACCATGGCCCAAGAATAGGAGGGTCACCGATCCTCAGCTGCATCAATCGAAAATCTAATTTTCAGAGCTGAATATGCAGTCGTTTTTACAGTTACTTACAGAAATTTTGTAGAACCACTGGCCCACTTTCTGACTGACGTTAATCCAACGCTTGCCCTGCTAATCACTTGAAACAGATTTGCACTGATCCATTGATCCTCCAAACACCCAGGTCTCCAAACACCCGAGAGCACAGAAGACAGAACTGAATCAGACAAGAGGCTCTTCACGCTGTCACCATATGGAGCCTTACCAGACTGGTGAGTACATGCACATTCTTTCTTCATTGTCACATGAAAAAGCATGGACTGAAAAAAGGAAATGGCAAACAACTCATGACAAGGCTCACGCGGACGGGTTAACATTCAATCAAATTGGCAACTTTGGGAAATTTTAAGAAGCCTCCATGTAACCTGAGTTGTATGTGTGTTATCATCATGGGAACATGTTAAATCAGATTTGAGTCATATTCTCCACCTCAAACAACCAGTAAGGGCTGCTAACTGGCAGAGTCTTCATACAACCATCAGGGGGCACTAAAAGCCCACCTCAAAGTTTTACAGTTTGAAAATATTTATATGTGTACCCACTTTAAAAATAGTAATATCACAACAGGGACAGACACTAATGTTAAAACATTCATCAACATTTTAACATCTCCATTGTGGTCCTATAACCTAGTGAGGGGATAATTAAGTGGCACAAACAGGATAAACCAAGATAAGAATCACGTGAGCCATCACAGTTCCCATAATCCCACCATTCCAGGAAGATTTTTACTACGATGGGATTAAACTACAGCAAATTTGAAGAGAAACCATATGTAAACTAGAAGAGCTGTCAGAGAACATTTCTCCAGAAAATCTGAATGAGTTCAGAGGAGTAACTGTTTTTTTAAGGATGATTTCTTAAAATGTGGCCTTCACCTTGTGAAAATACAATTGTTGGGGACATATTGCTGCATGTTTTACTTTGTGTTGGGTCCTCTAAGTGAATTAGGGGGCTGGTATTAAAGGTCAATGTCAAATATGATACAACCCCTGGCAAAAATTATGGAACCCTGTAAATTTTCATCCCCAAAACTAACACCTGCATCAAATCACATCTGCTTGTTAGTCTGCATCTAAAAAGGAGTGATCACACCTTGGAGAGCTGTTGCACCAAGTGGACTGACATGAATCATGACTGCAACATGAGAGATGTCAGTTGAAACAAAGGAGAGGATTATCAAACTCTTAAAAGAGGGTAAATCATCACGCAATGTTGCAAAAGATGTTGGTTGTTCACAGTCAGCTGTGTCTAAACTCTGGACCAAATACAAACAACATGGGAAGGTTGTTAAAGGCAAACATATTGGTAGACCAAAAGTAGGTAAAAGTAGGTTTTACAGGTTTTCTATGTCAACAACATTTTATTGAGTCTTAAACTAAATAAATATGAAATTGGTCACTGGATCCTAGATCTCTGGAAATAAATAAAGTCTACATTGTAGATCCTTGATCTCTGGACATAAATAGGAATAAACAAAATCTGTCATTTTTGTCAAAAGCATTTCCTTCCAGACATTAATGGCATGAATGTCACTCCACACCTCTGAGCTGAGCTCTTGCAGGCGGCTGTACTGCATGTCACCTTCAATGTAATTCATAAAGAACACAGGACGTTTCATTTTGGGAGGAAAAAAATATTTTGGTCTATTCTAGTTTATTGTTTGTATTACAACATTTGGAAAGAGGTGTCATTTGATTAAAGCAGCGATTCACTTTGAAGTTAATAATTCCGGCAGGACTCTAACTTGACTCTGCAGAGAGCGGTGCAGCATTTGGAGCTGTGCAAATGGAACGGAGGACGATTCTCATTTCTTGCCTGCAACAAGACAAGAGTCCCAGTTAGTGACTTTAATCCACACAAAATGGCTCAGGATTGACATCTTTAAATGGCTTTGAGAGGGTTTAAGAAGTGAACTTGCAGTTTCTGAAAAGCAGTGAAGCAAAGAACCAATGAAGCAGTAGTTCGGAGCACTGTTTCGTTGGTTCAAGCTTCAAAGCGGAGCCATTACAGAAGCGATTGATTACAGACCTGAAGCACGGCCTGCAATCAGTGTAGAGAAATAAGCCTGTGAGCAACAGACTCTTACAAAAAAAAAAAACAACAACAACAACTCTGTTAACGTGCGATAAAAAATTGAAGGCGTTAATTAATTGATGCGTTAATGCAATAATAATGCGATAACTTGCCCAGCCCTAATATATGCATATAAAATGTTTTGAAGGTTAAGCCTCGGGTTAGGTTAGGCATAAGAACATCCTCTGGTGCTGTGTACTGTCACGTCCACCATACTATGGAACCATCTTTGGTTCCAGATGGAAACCATGCAGGCAGACAACCAATCCATCTCCATCTCTCAAAAGTAACCATCTATGTGTCCTGCAGCCAGGTGAAACAGGAGCACCGCGTTTGCTTTCTGCAGTCATTGGGTTTCTAAACAAGAAGGCACCACATTACCAAAATGGCATAGCTGACATTCTGTCCCAATGCAAATGCTACTCCTCATCTGAGTCTCCTTAAGTAACTGTTCATTTGACACAAAGTCATTCTACTGGTACTTAAGGATACTCTGAAATGACTGAAGGCATTCAGTCATTGCGTTGGGTCACTGACTAGTGTCCATGTCTCACAACTATACAGTGAGGCAAAAAGCAAGGTCCAAAAGACTTGCACCTTCATTCTCCTGCAAAGGTATCAGCATTGTTCAAGAAGAGAAAAGCATCCTCATGACTCCATCAGCTCCTCCAAGGATTCTGTGTAGGCTCTCAGTTGTCCAGGTGGTTTCCATAGTAGAGAAGCTTGAATCTTCGACTGGACTGGGTTGCTTGACACAAGGACATTTCGCTTCAAATCGCAGAAGCTTCCTCAGCTAAAATTCTTGCTCTGGTGGTCTGACTTCTGTCTTGACTCTTGTAGAGAAGAATAATCAAGAAGTCACAAAAGCTGGAGTTTTAAACCTAACCAGACCCCTCCTACCTAGAGGCAGACTGCTATAGGCTGGTGACTAAACAATAGCTCTAATTAGCACCTATTGTGCTCTAGTTAACACCCTCCTAATGATAGGGCAGCTGTCCCTCTCCTGATGGCTCCCTTGATGACTCTGCTGATGATGTGAATGACTCATTACCATGAACAAAAGACTGAAACTGCTGTGACCTGAGTACCCCATTGTAAACAGGGGATAAAGCGTGTCTCAGACCCTCTCCCCGGTTAAGGCTAGGTTTCAAACATTTCACAAAGAATGCCTCCTTGACCCCTCTCTCAAACCATTTCTTCTCTCTGGCTAATTTCTGTCTCAAGGTGTTAACCGGTTTAAAGTAAACTGGGATTTTGTGCTGTCTGAAGATCCTCTGTAGTTTTTCCCTTAGTCCTGCTAAATAAGGGAGAGACACTCCTCTTCTTCTTGTCTCCGTCTCCTGTCTATCTGGTCTCTTTGTTCTCTGGGACTTCTGCACTTTGTCCAGGGACCATCATGGGTAAAGTCAGAAGCCAGAGGCAGAGTCAGAAGCTGGGGACCTCCTACTAAGAGTCACAGCAGTGCTGAACAGTGCTAAGCCTCCTCCGTCCAACATCACAGGAGAAGAACAGAAAGCTTTGTCAGCACTGCAAAAGGACCAAAGCATCCTTATCCTGCCAGCGGATAAAGGCAGATGCACGGTGGTCCTGAACACATCTGACTACGAGGCCAAGATCAACAACTTGCTCAGTGACTCCAATACATACGAACGTCTGAATAGAGACTCCACGAGCGGCTATAAGAAGAAAATCATTAGCTACCTCCAAAACCTGGAGAAAGAGGGACTCATCAACAGGCAGACATACTACAGACTGTACCCTGGGGATGCCACTCCGTGCATCTGTGGACTGCCCAAAATCCACAAACAGGACGTGCCACTCAGGCCTATTGTATGTAGCACAGATTCCATCACGTACAATGTGGCCAAGCACCTCAAGTGGATTTTGGCTCCTCTAGTGGGTAACTCAGAACACCATGTGGAGAACACACAAGATTTTGTGAACAAGATCAAGGACCTGCAGCTGGAGGCAGATGAAACAATTGTGTCTTTTGATGTGACTTCGTTGTTCACCTGCATCCCCACCGCTGAGGCTGTCTCAGCTGTGAGGCAGAGACTGCTGGAGGATGTGTCTCTACTTGAAAGGACCAAACTCACACCAGACCACATCTGCCAGCTCTTGGAGATCTGTCTTAACACCACGTATTTCCTGTTTAGGGGGAATTACTACAGGCAGATTCATGGCTGTGCAATGGGGTCTCCGGTATCCCCCATTGTGGCCAATCTGTACATGGAGCGAGTGGAGAAGACAGCCTTGACGTCTTTCACGGGCATCTCTCCCAGTCACTGGTTCAAATATGTTGATGACACATGGGTTAAAATCAAGCAACAGGAAGTTGAGGACTTTACAGAACACATCAACTCGGTGGACGCCAATATCAAGTTCACACGTGAGGATGCCAGAAACAACCATATAGCCTTCTTGGACTGTGATGTTACGATTGGAGAGAACAGGCAGCTCCAGACAGGGGTTTACAGAAAACCAACTCACACTGACCAATATCTGCTCTTTGGCTCAAACCACCCCCTTGAACACAAGCTCGGGGTGATCAGGACGCTTCAACACAGAGCCCTACAGGTGCCCACAACTGCAGAGGGAAGGGCTAAAGAACAACAACTTGTCCGGAAAGCCCTCACAGTATGTGGGTACCCACGATGGACCCTGGACAAAGTGCAGAAGTCCCAGAGAACAAAGAGACCAGATAGACAGGAGACGGAGACAAGAAGAAGAGGAGTGTCTCTCCCTTATTTAGCAGGAGTAGGGGAAAAACTACAGAGGATCTTCAGACAGCACAAAATCCCAGTTTACTTTAAACCGGTTAACACCTTGAGACAGAAATTAGTTCACCCTAAGGACAGGATCCCTAGTTACAAACAGAGCAATGTAGTGTATTCTATCAGATGTCAGGAAAACTGTAACGAACACTACATAGGTGAGACTAAGCAACCTTTACACAAAAGGCTATACCAGCACTGCAGAGAGGGCACCAGTGGAACTCAGTCTGCAGTTCATCTCCACCTTAAAGACACTAACCACACGTTTGAGGACAAGGAAGTTAAAATATTAGCCAGAGAGAAGAAATGGTTTGAGAGAGGGGTCAAGGAGGCATTCTTTGTGAAATGTTTGAAACCTAGCCTTAACCGGGGAGGGGGTCTGAGACACGCTTTATCCCCTGTTTACAATGGGGTACTCAGGTCAAAGCAGTTTCAGTCTTTTGTTCATGGTAATGAGTCATTCATGTCATCAGCAGAGTCGTCAAGGGAGCCATCAGGAGAGGGACAGCTGCCCTGTCATTAGGAGGGTGTTAACTAGAGCACAATAGGTGCTAATTAGAGCTATTGTTTAGTCACCAGCTTATAGCAGTCTGCCTCTCGGTAGGAGGGGTCTGGTTAGGTTTAAAACTCCAGCTTTTGTGACTTCTTGATTATTCTTCTCTACAAGAGTCAAGACAGAAGTCAGACCACCAGAGCAAGAATTTTAGCTGAGGAAGCTTCTGCGATTTGAAGCGAAACGTCCTCGCATCAAGCAACCCAGTCCAGTCGAAGATTCAAGCTTCTCTATTCCTCCAAGGTGTTTCTTCATCTCAAAGATTGAGGAATCAGACAAGCCAGTGTTTCCCAAGCCTTGTCCTCTGAACTCAAAGTAATTCAATTCAGTTCACTTTATTTATATAGTTCCAAATCACAGCACCACAATTCAGGTTACAAGGGTCAGGTCTAACCTTATCCACCCTCATGAGCAGGCACATTGGCAACAGTGGTAAGGAAAAACTCCCCCAGGAGTTTTGACGGACTAGCACCTGGCTACTTAGCTGTCCTAATCAAACCCTATCTACCGGCTCAGGCTTTGCATTCTCAGGACTACTTTGTCTTCCTAGGGTGAATAAAAAGTGTGCAGTCCACAGAGCCTTCTCTTAATGTTTGCCTGTTTTGTGGAATGATCTCTCTGCGTCAATAAAACAGTCATATTGTGTACTTACAAGTCTACTTTCAAGTCTAGACTTAAGATGCATTTATTCTCCCTCTCGTATGGCTAGCATACTGGCATAATATGGTGCTCTGCTTCCTATCCCTTTAAAGTCATTTTATTTGCAATGGAATGGGTCTCGGCCTCAACTTTATCTACAACCCCAATTCCAATGAAGTTGGAACGTTGTGTAAAGTGTAAATGTTTACACTCTCTGTTTGAGGTATGGATGGCGTCACATAGGATTACAGGACTGACGGATCCAAACCGCAAGGAGCCAGACTGATCTTGAGATACAAGGCCTGAAGCAGGTGCTGCATGCTGCAGTCTGCATTTGAAAGTGACCCTGTCGTGGGAATAGGCCCACTGACGGCGTGAGGAATGCCGGATGACCCCTGCCTGTGGTGCTAACACCTGCGTCGACTTCTCATCTTATTTATATTATGATGTTGTTTGATTTCCTGTTTTCTGTTTCTTCAGCTTTGTAAAACTTTATAAACACATTGTAATTGTTAGAATGGCCTAAGCAGTGGGTCACCCCTTTGAGTCTGGTCTGCTCGAGGTTTCTTCCTCAATATCATCAGAGGGAGTTTTTCCTTACCACTGTCACCTGTGTGCTTGCACCAGGAGTTGGTAAGGTTAGACCTTACTAGTGTAAAGCACCTTAAGGCAATTTTGTTGTGATTTGGTGCTGTATAAACAAAAGAAACTGAAACTGACATTTTGAGGAAGAAACCTTAAACGGACTAGATTCAGGTAGTAAAACGCCCAATGAGCAACCTGACACACAGTCCATTACAAGTGGCAAATGCTCATCATCATGTGACTTGACTTGAGACACCACAGGATCAGTCAGGGGGTTGCTAGATGGACACTGTAGTGATCCTCCAATGTACAGAAATCAGCAATGTAGATCTCACAATATCTTGTATCACAGCACCTCAGACAAACAGAGAGCAAAAATCAATCAGCTGGGTTATAAACTTCCAGGAGCAATATTTCACAGAAGTAAAAAAAATGGACAGGCTGCTAACTTGAGTGTTGGCTATGTTGTCCTAAATTTCATTAATAAACCCAGAATTTAGATATAGTGAGACTGAATCCAGCTCTGTTATTATCAGCATAAACTTTAGGATGGAGGAGAACTCGATATATGCAAATCTATATTTTCAGCTAATCTGCAGTTGACTGAGCTGATCTGCTCTGATTAGTTCAAGCACAAATGGAAAATGTGTCGTACTTTGGAACCAAAGAACCAGGATTTTGAAACACTGAGATAAGTGAATGTCTCTACAAGTTTGACACTTTCATCACGACCCAGTCTCACAATATTAGATCATGATACCATCAAGAAAATGGACATTTTGTGATCGAGCAGTTTAACCTTAACACCCTGTGGAGGGTCTGTCAAACAGCCCAATGTCGTGGCAATTTACGGTCTATTAGATCATGATACCTTCATGAAATTAGACCATGACACCATCACAAAAATCTACTACATTTTGTGATGGGGCAGTTTAACCATAACTCTAACACCTCACGGAGAGTCTGTAAAACAGCCCAGTGTCGTGGCAGTTTGTGATCCATCACAAAATTTGGCCATGATACCATCATGAAGATTTACTACATTTCGTGAGGGTATCACAATCTAATAGATTAGATCACTTTACACGATGCCATAACGAACTGCCATGAGACTGCTTTGTTCACCACATGCTAATAGCCAAGTCCAAGATGTCGCTGATGCTAGTGTTGATCCAAGTCAATCGCAAACCCAATGCGCCAATTCCAGTCTCAGCTTCTCACATTCCCATTGATCCAAAAATATCACAGAATCATCCAGAATCATCCATGAAAACAGTAAACTTTTTCTTGACAACTAGAACATCTAGCTGCTGATTTCCACAACCTGAGCCCAAAAAGCAAGCATTGAACAGTGTAGGAGAACAGAACACATCCCTCACTATTAGTGATGGCCTGCAGTTGACGCTTTATCTGAGAACCCGCCAAAACCCATAGGAACTGGGGCAAAAGATGTGGGTCAGACAAGTTTGGATTTGCTGTTCGAACAATGAAGCCTTGATTAAGTTGCAGTCAGTGATATATGTGTGTGTGTGTGTGTGTGTGTGTGTGTGTGTGTGTGTGTGTGTGTGTGTGTGTGTGTGTGTGTGTGTGTGTGTGTGTGTGTGTGTGTGCGCCCGTGCACGCCTGTGTGTGCATACTTTGTGATGTCATGTTTCAGGAGTGAGGATGTCGACAAATTAGCAGACCCGGGAAAAGAACTTCAACCAAAGAGTATATTTGAGTTTGAGCCTGGACAGAGCACCGCCTCAGAAAGTCACAGACAGGTACGCTCAGCCTCACTCACACCACAAACACAGAAGCTTATTTGAGTAATTGTGTTACTTGTAGACTTTTGTAGGATTGTTCTGGGTGTGTTGCTTTGTATGGTTTTTAGCATTTTCCCAGTGTGAAGTGCAAGAACATGTTTGAATAGTAAGTCCTTACATGTCAATCAGAAGGTAACTAACTGGTTGAGAAGTTGGCAGCAGTTTCTGTGTCGCTTCTCACAAGAGGATCTTTGCCAGTGGCAGTAAAAAAGTACAGATTTAAGTATGTGTTGTAGTTTGTTGTAGTGCACTAAGTGAGCAGCCTTTTGTGCACAAACACCAGGGGACTCATTTATAAAGCATTGCGTAGAATTCATACTAAAGCCTAAATGGCATACAAAAAAAACAAAAAACAAAATAAAATCAGACTTATAAAACCATTCATATGCACACCCAAAAGCAAGACTGTCTCTATAAATCATACACCACCCTGCTCAGCGTGCCGCTCTCATTGGAGCGACATCTCTGCTATTTTGGCATTGTGGGATAGCTCGCCGGACTAGTTTCGACTGAGCCAGCGCTGAATTTGCCGACATGAGAAGATGCTGCTGGATGAGTGTGAGTACTGACTTACGATCATTTAGGCGTAAAAACACACGAGATACACAAGTTCTTGTGCCAAATATACTCCTGATGTTTTTGTTACCCATGAAAACGCACTATCATCGCAGGTCTCGGAACTACTTTTTGCGCAGGAATTCATCAAGCACGTCGGCCGCGGGCGTGTACTAACACAGAATACCCAGAAACTGGTTAGTTATTCGGCCAAAATGAGAACGTCCACTTTTAGCTTGCCATAAGCTAAGCTAGTGGCGCTCGTGATTTTCAGCATGAATATTCTTGAATATTCATGCTGAAAATGTGTAATCATGGCAGCCGAAGGAAAAGCAGAAAAATAGACTTTTCTTTAACAAGCTTCAACAAGCTCACCACAAAAACTGGTGGAAAACATTTCAAATAACAGAATAAGTAGACAATTATTTATTGTTACAGTTTCCAGAATTCCTTGCGCTGTGATTGGCATAACTGTGCTGCCCTCTTTATTAAGATAAAATCTCTCCTAATG
The DNA here is from genome assembly GCF_902500255.1 of Thalassophryne amazonica. NCBI lineage: Eukaryota > Metazoa > Chordata > Actinopteri > Batrachoidiformes > Batrachoididae > Thalassophryne > Thalassophryne amazonica. The sequence goes on from NC_047107.1 coordinate 32,537,912, forward strand.
AAATTTGTGCAGTGAAAATAACATGGGCCTGTTTTATATATAAACTTCCAAAAGGGAAATGATTTGTTTCATGCCAATAGCAGCACACAGGACTTCACACCTTGTCCAAATAATCACAATAATCCGGTCATAATGATCCACTGATATATATTTACATTTCAACAACTGTGATGAACGCTGGTGAGATATTGTGTGGTTTGATGTCAGATATGAGTCAGCTTATATTTAACAGTTGAACAGTCCCTATGGAATAATTATGGCTAACTATCACAAAAAAGATAATTACATGAGGCCATCAAAATATGACCATCGGGTAATGCAAAAGTTTTGCGTCCTTCTGTCTGTCTGTCCATCTGTCTCACCTCAGCATACATCCAGTCCTATTACTGCCAAAGTCTTCAAATTCACAGGGAACTTTCTTGGGATACAGACCTTGTACAAGTTCAAGGATGGCTAACCTTGGCCTATTTTAAGAGCTATTTTAAGATGTTAAAAAGTCACATTCTGTTTCATATTTTATGCTATGAATCATGTAAATGCAAATCCATTTTTTGAGGGGCGGAGCTGACAGTCAATCAGAGTAGAGTGGCACTGTGATGTCACTGGCTGGTCTCTCTCCTGCACTCTGAAACCACTTTGTTTATGTGTAAATATAACACGTTTCTAATATATTATGCAAAAGCTAGCAAAAAATAAACACTTTTAATACTGAAAACGCTGTTTTTGTAACCTGGTAACACCTCTGGCGTGATTTACAAGACATTTCACAGATGTTAGCGTGGTGACATCACTGGCTGGTCTACCTAGCTGCTAAATGTGCTTTGTTTGTGTGTAAATATAACCTCTTTCTCATATATTATGTAAAAGCTAGCATGACATAAATTCTTCTAAAAATGAAAATGCTGTTTTTGTAACTTGATAACACCTCTGGAGTGATTTACAAGACATCTCGCGAATGTCAACGTGCACACGCATCACACGCCGTCAAAGTTAACTTCCACTCTTGTCAAAAGCTCATGTATGCACACACACTTATCCTGCTGCAGATGCCATTAAATCATAAATAAAATATTGTTTATAATTGAATGAATAATTGATTGAGTTTATTCTGCAGCATCAATTAAAAACATACAGAGGTGAATGTATCAATGATACACTGATAACACAATGAAGTATAAAAGCTTATTTCCATGGTGGTTCTTGTGAACTTATGTGACAAAAGAGGGGCTTGAATGGACATGTACAAATTTTACATAAGACAAAAGGATCTTAATAATTAATGTAAAAGCTATATATACTTTGCATTGGGATACCAATTAAACAACTGCAAATTATAAAAAAAAAAGACAATACAGACAAGACAATATGGTAAAGTACATGAATTTGTGACGTGTCTTATTAAATAGAATTAAATATAAGAGTTACGACTCACGAGCACATGCCATCATTATATGTGTAATCCTGCCACTCACATTTTTCCCACCTGGCTTCACTTCACCATCTGCCAAATGTTCGTGCACATGAGTTACAGTTTGTGTACACATACGCACATTTTCATGTCTAGTTTGTTTTATAAATCACAACGTACGTGACTAAATTGTCTTGTTGTGTAAATGAGACCCCTGGTGCGTATGACAGCAGTGGCTCTGAGGTTTTACAATAGCTCTTGCAACAATATCCCAAATCTGGTGCAAGCTGTTCCTTGTTTGTGTGTGCCTGTAAAGAAAAGGAATCTTTGTTTCCCCTCCCACATGGGAGGTGAGGTGTCTTGTGATTCGCATTATATTGTTCACCTCTTGCTGTGGGCAGTGGCTCACAGAATGGAGACATGTTTTGTCTTGATGGCAGTGGACAAAGCTCTGTTCCCTGGATGGCTTTTATAAAATCACTGTCTACACAGACCACACCAGGTGTGTGTGAAACAATTGTCATGAATGTAAATCCCAGCTGAGTCAGTACATTTCTCTATACATATCTATCCTGTTGCGCTTATTTCAGAATGTTATGACAGAAAATGTGTTAGAAGCCAAAGTTTAGAAAGCCCACTCGCCTTATGTTGCAGCACTTATTCAAAGTCATAGAATTGGGTGCCTAAGAGTCCGTGATTGTGCATACAAACGTGTCGAAATGAATTTTCTTCAGGAGGCAGCAGGACTTACCCTTAGAAAAGGGGTGAGGAGCTGGACATTCGAAAGGAGAGTACAGTGGAACTGCTGCTCCTTCCTGCTGAAAAGAGCAGGGAGTGTTTCAGGTGTATGATTAGTATCCTCCTTCTGTAGGCATGTCTTTGAAACTCTTCTAGGCATGCCCAGTGGGGAAGAGGCCTTGTGGTAGACCCTTGAACATGCTGGATGGAAGGTATTGTCGGGGTAGAAGGTAAAGAACACAATGATTCCAGGGGTAATCAGAGTTTACCAGAAGAATGCAGTAATACGGACAGCTAAGACACCGCACAGTACCTCCAAACACTCATGCTTCTGGTAGAGGACCCAAGGCTGAAGGAAACACACTTCAAGAGGAAGTAGCTGGGAAGAGAGACCAGCAAACTACCTTAACTGGCTGGATAATGTCAGGATGCATGGACGGGACTTAGGAAAAATAGTTAATTATATTTTAATGAATGCTGCTGAAACCACAGAAGAGAAGCTGATGAAAACTTTATCGCAGGTATTATCTTATTGAAACAACAGCAGATGCCAATGAACAAAGTCTCACAGCAAATGTAAGCTATTTTAAATTCGTTTTCTCTGTGTTTAGGGTCATCTGCCCCAGAAAAAGGATCCTGAAAAACCCCAAGCAGGTTCAATTGAGGTAAGCACCTTTGGTAGTACATGTGCTTTTAATCCTGCCATGAGAACACCATTGAATCCAAATTTCAGATTCTGTATCAGTGTTTTAATTTTACCTTCCAACTTCAACATTGGTCTGGCTCAGGCCAGTCTGGTCTCTGAGCTGAGTCGTTTTGAGGCTGAGTTGGACTCTGAGATCCAAGGCCTGGAGAGGACACTTTCCCAGAAGAAGCAGCGTCAAGGCTGGGGTGAGGTACTGAGCCCCCCTCCTGACTCTCTCCGCAAGCATCTCTTGAACCCCTATTTGTAGAATCCTCACCCACCCTCCCCCTCAAGCCCCTAAACCCAATGAGAGCTGAGTATCTCAACATTACCTCTATGCTTGACTTCTTTGACCCCCCCATACAGTAAATTGTTTTCACAGCCCTGGAATCACCTGCCTGCTTGCACTTGGACTGATCCACTCTTTTAATCCTGCCTGTCTCTCTTCCCACCTCAGCAAATGCAAATCTGCCTGCCAAAAAACTGAAGGCACTTTGATTTTTCTTTTTCTTGCATCACCGATCGAAGTCTATTTGCAGGGGCATGTGATTTGGAGCACCCCTTTGAAACCCGACAGTGCTTGTTGTAGTGAGACAAATGTTATGCTGTTCCTGTTATGTGATCAAATGTGCACCACACGCTTAACAGTGAGAGTTTAGACAAAGCAGCAGCGGTGTGTATGGAGCCCGAGGAGAATAGGACCCTGGGGATCTCTTGCTCCTTTGGGAGTGGTCAGCACCTTCACTTGGTCTGAGCTGTTGAGAGATCTGTGAGATACAGCAGACTGAGAGAGTTTCTGCAGGGAACAAACAGTTTATGTGCTTTCTACTTTCAGGAGGCCAGAGACAGGGATCCAGTATCTGCTCCAAAGACTAAGACTGCAGGCTACAGGTTAGTGACAGCACTAACACATGAGACCAGCTGCTTTCATGGGATTGCTTTTTACGCTTATCCTGCAAATGATCAATTGCAACTTGCGGGTCAAATGTGTTGCAGATTAACATTGTAAAGGAGTTTGTTGTAAATATGTTGCACAAATTCCAAAGCAGTGTGACATCACTGCTAGTCTTATTTCAATGAATGGAAAACCCACTGCAACAGTTTTCAATGTGGACACAAGAGGGAGCCACCTGAACCGTAAAGCTGAATTTCGTTTCACAGAAAACACTACACAGTAAAATCACCAGTGTAAAACTAACACTGCCAGTGTTGATTATACTGTGTAGCGACAAACCACACATTCAGTATATTTGACAGTACGCAAATACCATTCTGTATTTCTCAATGTTTAAAAAAATTAAATGAATCTTTTACACTTCTCAGGACTACTTAAAAATGTTTGTTTGATATTCTGGGCTTAGATCTCAATTCAATTAAATATATTTGAACCGCACTAAACCATAACATAACTTACCTTTATGCATTATACACGTGTAAGGTCTAGAAAAACTGGAATTTTACAAAAATCATACCCTTGAAAGGTGAAAACAATGCCATGAAATATTTTTTAGAAAATGTTAAGCTAATTTATGTCTTTTGAGCGTGGTGGACAAGCGGTTAGTGTGCTTGTTTCTAGAATGGAAGGTTCTCTGGTTCAAGACCAACATGCAGATCTATATATCGGATCTGCGGTGATGATGCCAAGTGAAAAAGGGAGGAACTGAAAGAAGTACAAGGGTTGATTGAAAAGTTTTGAGCCTGACCCAGAAAACGTAGGGCATGGATCTCCATCTTTCCCATGTTAGTTGTAACTAAGAAGAGAATGTAACAACAAAAAAACTGGCTGACTGAATGACTATTCCTTTGCATTAAATCACAGTATGTTTCATAAATATGTGCTTTTTCATGACAGTAGTGGTTAAATACTGAAGCATTTCTGTGTAATACATACAGTTCCTTTGGCTCTTAATGTTTCTTTCTGCTTATTTAGTGTTTATTGTCTTTATGCAACACTGTTGTTTGATTTCGTCTGTCATATAATGAAAGGCTAATATTACACAGAGAAATTAAATTCAGGGGACTTTTCAGCAATGAGCAAACCTAAAAGTTGCAAATGTATTTGCATTATTGATTTTATAGTGATTCAATTTTATTATATCGTGCATTTTGGTAGTACAAAAATTAGGTCTAAACCAGTCATGTTTTCTGAGCACAACACAGCCTTTTGAGTGTTATTTCATCAAAGAAGATTATTTTGGATTTGCTGTTTCAAGGAACCCTTTGATTGGACAGAATAACCATTAAAAATTGGCTAAAGGGCAAGGTTATCTAAGAAGGTGATTTGTTACAGCAGATGTTCCATGACAAAGCTGTTTAAGTTCATCAAGTTCAAGTACAGCATTTATGACTTCAAACAGCAGACAGAATTTCACATTTCTAACCATGCATGCCATGCATTCCCACAAGGTTCACCTGCAACAAAGGTCATCGTGTGTTGGGGGCGTTACTCAGAAAAGTAATATATTACATATTATTCATTAGTTTTAAAAATATAACGCAATGCTAAAATACCCTCAGCCATATGAGCATTGTGTTCTTTATAATTTGCAGTTGTTTAAATAATTTTTAGGATCCTGTTGTCTTACGTACAATTTGTACATGTTCAATAAAGCTCCTCTATCCATCAATCAATCAAAAACAATAAGTTTTAACAGCGTCTGCAGGAGGCCTTGTGTGTGTGTGTGTGTGAGTGTGACTGTGTACATGGGGTGAGACTAACGCACGGGTTGAGTGTGCAGTGTCGGCACAAACCATTTGGAGGATGGAGGTGTCAGCGGTAGGTTGCGAGTATGCTGTGGCCAAAAATGGCCTGAAGTAATAATAATAATAATACCTCCTTCATTGGGACATTGCCCTTGTAATATGAATTAACATAAGTTAATGGCACTTAGTTCATGTAATTCTCGAGGATTCACAGCTGCCCTGGTTCTTCTTTCCTGAAACTTGTGGCCATCAGCAAGACAAGCTTTTTTTTTTTTAAATTGAACACAATAAAACAGAATATAGAAAACACATACATCTTCTCATAGGGACTATGCACTTTCATACAAGAAAAGTGTACAAAGTACAGAGAAATATAAAGTAAGAATTACAAAACAAAAAGAAGAAAGAAAATGCAAGGACTGCCTAGAAAGCAAAATCTTGAGTATAATTCAAATAAGCAAGAAACAAGATATTTCCCCACAGATCTTTCTAGCTATTTTTGTTGGAGCAGCAAGACAAGCTGCACATACAAGAGATGTTCTGGGCTCGGCTCGGTTCGGCACGTTTGACAAGCTGGGTTAAAATGGTTTACGCTGACACCCCCATCCTCCGAATGGTTTGTGCCAACACTGCACACTCAACCCGTGGGTTAGTGTCACCCGTGTACATGAGCTTTTGACAAAATCGGAAGTTGTGCAAATCAAGGAATATTTGTAGATCACCCTCTGTGCATTTGCAGGTGTTAATATGACAAATTTAACTCCATAGGAAGTTAGCTTTGGGTTAGCGTGCATGCTACCATTCACAAAATGTCTTGTAAATTACTCTAGAGTTGTTACAAAAACATTTTCAGTTTTAGAAGTGTTTATTTCTCACTAGCCTTTACATAATATATGACAAAGAGGAGAAATGTACACACAAATGAACAAGTTTTGCAGCTAGCTATCAGCCTGTGATGTCACCACGCTAACGTCAGCAAAATAATAAGTTCAGAGGTGTTATTAAGCTCCAAAAACAGCTTTTTCAGTTTTAGAAGTGTTTATTTCTCGTTAGCTTTTTCATAATATATTAGAAACATGTATATAAACAGGGCTGGATCCAGAGTGAAAATCTGACAGATGCATTTTTGCCCAATGATAAAATAAAAATCATATGCGTTGTTGTGTGGGCCGCTGAAGAGGAGGTACTGCTGGCCCACCACCACCAGATGGCGCCCTGCTTGGAGTGCGGGCTCCAAGCACGAGAGGGCGTCGGAGCCGCGGGAGGTGACAGCTGTCACCTATTAACACCAGCTGTCACCCATCACCACCACTACAAAGACCGGACTGCAACTCCACCTCCTCGCCGAGAAATCTTCTACCATACAGGTAATTTCTCTGCAAACGTAACTCTGAATAATAGTCTGATCTCATTTGCAGCCTTTTTCCTGTGACGTGTTCCTTATCTGCTGTATTGGCGTTTGGTGTGGACTGCGACGGCTTCGCCTCCCACCCCAACCAGATAAGTGGTTTTCACAGGAGCTGTCCGAGTGTGTTATTGGAGGTGGAGGTTCTCCCTCCTTACTGAGTACAGACTGTGGGATTACTGAGTGTGCGACCTCACACTCATCAGGACTGTCTCTGTTCTCTGCCAGCAGTACCGGGTCTGACTGCTGAAGACAGCGGCCACCTGGGGCGCAGGGCTTGGCGGCTCCGGTGTTCTTCAGCTCCGTTGGTGGTGGAAGCTGTGTGGGATCCGGCTCTTCCCTCGCCAGGCGTCTTCTATCATCGAGCCTGCCCACACGTCACCTGGTGTATAATTGACATTCCACCATATTGTTATTGTCTGTACGTCGTTGTGCGATTCGCAACATTAAATTGTTACTTTTTGGCTTATCCATTGTCCGTTCATTAACGCCCCCTGTTGTGGGTCCGTGTCACGACACTTTCACAACATGCGTCTTGTTATTCAATAATCTTCATTCTTTTATTCGTGTGCAACATACACTGTCACACTTCTTTTAATATATTTATTATACTTCATGGACCATAGTGAACACTGCTTATTTGTATAAATATAATGTACTAAAAACAACAACACTATAACAAAAATTGACTGTAAACAGGATCAAATTTATTGCCAAAATCTTTAAATTATACCTGAATCTATATATGATTTTTTTTTTCAATTGATAAAATCAATAAAAATATGACTGCATATATTCTTAATAATAATATAGTGAAATACAGACAGTTCACAGAGGACATTTTCCATTGATACCAATCAAAAATAGAAACAGTCCAGCAGGTAAATGCATTACAATTGTACACATATCACAACTGTGATATGTGTACAATTGTAATGCATTTGTTTTAGTATATTTAGATTTTGTTGTGATTTGGCACTTTATAAACAGATTAAATTGAAATTGAATTGAGTTTCTTGTCTGTATTACAACGTTTGGAAAGAGGTGTCATTTTATTTAAAGCGGCAATTCATTTTGAAGTTATTAATTCCGAGTGGACTCAGTCTCGGCAGAGAGCCGCACAGCGTTTGGAGCTGTGACAACGGAACGGAGGACGATTCTTGTTTCTTGACTGCAACAAGACAGGAGTCCCAGTTAGTGACTTTAATCCACACAAAAGTGACTCACGGTATTTTAATGGCTTTGAGGGGGGTTAAGAAGCGGACTTGCTGTTTCTGAAGAGCAGCGAATCAAAGAACCAACAAGCTAGTGGATCGAAGCATTGCTTCAATGGTTCATGGCTTCAAAGTGGAGTCGCGCTGCAGAAACGGTTGATTACAGACCCGCTGCAGACCAAACCCTGAATATCCGACTTTATTTGTACGTCCTGTCAGATCCCGTTTTTTTAGATACACGGCACACGCTCACCCTCCGATGAGTGTGTTTGTGTACAAAACCAGCTCTCCGTTTGTGGGGTCCGACCTTCGTGTCTCCACGGGTATTACCCGGCAGGGCTGCACAAAGGCTGTTCAAGCTGGTGGCGAGGAGATTCGTCTAGCTGCTCACTGCCTCCATCCGGACGTCCACCCCGCTGAAGCTGATCTCGCACCCCGGTCGAATAGCCTTCTCAGGAACCAGGATACGAACCGGCCACGCCCGTTAACGGCAGCTCTCCTCTTATGGCTCAGGGCTCTTGGAATGTTGCTAGATTTTAACTTTAGTGACTCGTACAGCGAGTCCCCAGGATGTGTTATTTTCATTAAAAACCAGACTAACCTTTTAGAGCCTTTTGATGTTGTACACCCAATAAACTTTAACTCCTTCTGCTCCATATCACTGCGTTGTGTGCTCCTCCCACACAAGTGCAGGGCGGCTGTGAAACTTCCTTTTAACAAAACATATCCAATCACTGCAGCAATAATAAGTCCTATTATGATTAACAGATAGGGCCAAAGATATCCAAACAAATGTCCAATCCAACCAGTCACCATTTCGAGACCTTCTTTAATGACTTCTCCGGCCTCTGCAGCGAAACTGGTGATAATTCCTCTAGCTATTATTTGCGTTCTTTCCCACCAAGAACATTCATGCTGACCTCTTCCTTTTCCACAGCTCAACCAATGTTCTGCAGGCGATTCACATGTACCATTATTGTAAATCCGATTGGGTCCCAACCATTCGTAACCGACAAGTTGTCATCCTTCACATAGACTTTTCTTGAAGGCGTATCCTTCCTCAAGCATTATCAAAGCATCACCAACAAATGGCACTATGTGGCCTAGGACCTGCTTCCTTTTCGACATTCCATGTCCCAGGACAGCCTTGGCACATCCAACGTTGGGTGGAAAAGCTCTTATCTATACGCCAGCTCTGTCCTTCTCCCAAACTGTTAGATGGCCGTAAGTGTCATACTCGCCGTCATAGTAAGCATCACAATATTCTTCCCAGCCAGGAACATTTCTACAACTTTGGCGGGCAAGGCTTATCGTGCATGTGGTATTAAGTCTATTACAAATCATTTTCCAGGGCCGTGGCGTAACATAAGGGTTTGGTCTCCAGAGTACACTGGACCAAGTAGCTCTGTCTCTGGAGTAGACCGTGGCGATGTATTGATATTTAACCCAATAATTATTACTTTGATCCAAACAGGGGAATACCCAATCTTCAACTTCATATTTCTCCATTCCCCACCAGTCTAACTCCTTCCTGCCATGCTTGAAGGGTCCCCTTAATGGTTGGAATCTGTAACAACTGTGTACAGTTATATACCCATCTTAGCCAATTCCCTGTCTTAATTTGGTCTATGGGACATCGGGGGGATTTACCAGAACCTTCAGCCAAATTATTATGGTATTCTGTCTCATGTAAGCTTCCATAAATTCTATTCGCCACGCATTGATCAATTTTGCTAAATCCATCTGAGGTACCGACCTTAGCTCATCAGGCTTTGGTAGTTTTTGCACATAGAATTTTGCTTTATGTGGACCCCGCAAACTATGCCCAGTCCACGTGTATCCCTTCGGAAAATTCCCCTCAAAATGTATCAGTGGAACACTCCAGACCCACGATAAAGTGTCATTAAGCCATTCATCATATTTTGCCTCCTGTTTCTGTTTCCAAGTAATCCTATTTATCAAATCAATGACTGGTGCAAGCACCATGTAATTTTGAGATTTACATCCAATAGGTCGATTCCAATAACATCTATCTAATTTTGCTACTTTTTCTTTTACACAATAATCATGAATCTTCTTCCATCTATTTTTAGCCGCGTTATCAATACTTTTAACTTTTGATTCTAATACTTGCTGGGTATCTTGTGTTGGCGATGTAGGGAGTGGTTTGGTTTTTCCCTGTGTTGGTGATATCTTTGTGGATCCCACCAATGCTGCTGGTGAGACGGCGGTTGGTTTGGAATATGGTATCCCTGCTCTCATGCCGGTAGCGTTGTTCAACGGAGGGACTATTGTAGATGTAGTATCCACTTTCGGCACTCTGCTGCAGGTGTTGTCACAGGTGAGGTTATAATTACCCCAATGTTTCCAGGTAGGCATTATCATTCTGCAAACATCATGTCTTGGTAATGCTAGAAAAACAGCTTCTTTTTCCCAATATCCTGCTCGCTAGCCCAGCAGTACTCTGCATCCCCATGAGCAATACCAGGCTGGCTCGCCAGGTTCAGGTCTTATCCAGGTGCAGCCTACTTCTCTTCGCTCTGTTTGTTTCAACCGTAAGATAGTTGCCACGATAATCTCTTGATCCCTCACTTGTAGGTTTTGAAGGATGTCTGCTCCGGTGGTCAGGTTGTAATTGGTGGTGATGGTTGGAAATTCCCCACTGTCGTTCAAGTATTGCAGCCAATTAGTCTTTTGCATCTGCTGGGTTAGGTTCTTCATCTTTGCCCATTTCTCTGTAGAATTCTGGTCCCATATCATGTAGATGTTTCTTGATTCAACTCCCCAACATGTCTGTTGGAAAGTTTTAGTTGTTGCGTACTGGACCCTGATATGGGTTAAGGTCCAGGGCGTACTACCATAGTGGTACAGGATAGCTAGAAGTACAGGAATGCCGACTAATAATGCTGTAAGTCTGGCCATCCAACTCCAACACTGGAGGCACTTTTTCTTCCATGGCTGGCTTTGTTGCTGCTGCTTTCTTCCAACATTTTCGTAGTAGAATTCACTTGGTACTGGTGGCAGCGGCTCCAGCTTTTGGGGTCGTTGCAGCAGTGGCATTTCTATGCCAAGCTCCTCTTCTCTTGGTCTTTCGTTGATTCTTTGAGTTTGCGTGGTGATCACGCTGCCTTCCCGTGGTTCTTCCATCTCGGAGATAGATGATCTTAGGTGCTGTTGTTTGTCTCGTGCTCCCAACAGAGACGTTTGATGCTCGTTGCTGAAGAAGGGTGACTAACAAGGGAGATGGCCATGGGAGTCTAATATCTAGTCCTCGCCACGCCCATTTCCAAGTGACGACTGTCACCTCCTTCATTTCAGGCGGTGGTCCCTGGGGTGTGTAGAAACACTGTGAAGATGCAGGATTCAACTCTCTACGTAGGTGCAAGATATCCTCATAGGCGTCCCAATATGCCGTTCCACTGTAGACATATTGCGCCATCACAGAGTACAGAGGAGTTGATCTCCAAAATAGTCCTCTTCCCGACTTTATGCTAAGTCGTATCAGTATAGCCTTTGGGGGTTGCCAAAGCCCCACTAGTACTCTGGTTCGCCATCCACTGCTAATAGGTGGGAGACTTCCGCCTTTCTCGACGTCAAGGTGCTGTACTGTCATGCATATTGGTAAAGTTTGGTTCTCAATCAAACAAAAAGTTGAACGTGCCTCTTGTAGTTGAAGTCTTTTAAACATATAGGGACTACTGGTCCAAATCTGGAAAGATCCAAGCCAAATATCCACATACATTCCCTGTAATGGATCAACATAATTAGGTCCCCACCTTATTTTAAACCTGTAGCCCCTTTTCTGTACATGCACTACGTTCAAGATGCAGGGATATGAGTCTGGACACCGGGGAATTGGGTAAAACTTCCATCCGACCCCAGGGCAATTCCAGTGTTGTCCAACTTTGTCCACAATAGCTTCCAGAGGAGTGTATATTCCAGGCTCTGCAAGATCAGCAGTCCTTTTACATGAATCATTATCTACAAAGTATCCTCCTGTTCCCAGCAACCATCCTTTCTCTTTGTAATCCTTTTGTGGCCAGCTTAAACATATTTTCTTGTAGGGTAAGTCCAAGTATGGTGTAAGTCCTCCAGGCCCGGACCGTAGACTATTTACATTATTTTCATCCAGTTTGAAGGTCCGCAGCATGATTCAGAGTGAGTTGTCACTCCGCCATCAGTCTCCTTCTCTTTCTGCCAAGATGCACCACCATAGGGAATAGTTGTTGTCTCTTAAAGAGATGAGTGTAGATGGGAGATGGGTGCTTAAGTTCTGAATCCATTCCTTTCCACGCCCACTTCCACATCGTAACAATTATCCTGTCAGGTTTAGGGAGGGGTCCCTCAGGGATCCTCTGTACCTGATGTGGGGGTACATAGTCCCATAGATCTTGCCAATGCTGCCAAAACTGGTTTCCAGAATACCTGGTTTGTGATAAGGCTAGATAAAGGGGAACTATAGGCTTCTCTTCTTGATCCTTGGGCTCAATTTGAAGCTGAATCTTCCTTGCTTGACAACAGTTCCAGACTCCTCTTTTGTACAGGTAGAAGAAGTCTTGATTTACAAAAATCGTTGGTATGGTTGGGGGTAGGCAGCTCATACAGGCCCGGGGTTGATCGACAACTCTCAAATTTAATGTCTGGTTATCTAAAACATGATATCTTGGGTCTTGCAGTCGTCTGTTCAATTGACGTCGCATGTTGAGGCTTGTCGTCCAGATCAAGCACTGGTTAAGGTATATTTCAACATAGACTCCTTGGAGTGGCTCAACGTAATTAATCCCCCATCTCAATGTGAATTCAGGTCTTTGAGTTGTAGGTAAACCACATTTAATATCCAAGGGTAGGTGTCTGGACATCTTGGAACTGATTGGGGTATTCTTCGGTGTCCTATTATGTACCAACGCCGCAGACTTTCCTCGCTAAGCACTCGTTCAGCAAGTACTTTTTGTCCTGTGGTCTCGGTTAAGTCGGCATCTCTTTTATATTCATAATTTGAGACATAATATCCATTAGATGCTAGTTCCCAATCTTCTTCTTCAAAATCTTTTTCTGGCCAATTTAAGTATAGTTTCTCAGCATCAAAGCCACATTGTATGTAGGGTCCAAGTCTTCCTCAATTATTAATAATGGGTACTCTATTTACATCTGGTCCTTGCGACATTTTGCAAACAGCCGTTCTTCTTACTTCTTCCTTATCCCGCGGAAAATGGAGGGAAACATCCAGCGACTCTGAGACTTTCTTGATTTTCCCTCACCTTGAGTCGGTTGGTGTAACGACTGCTGCTGTTCCTCCAGGAGGTCAACATGTGCTCCGATAGAATAAACCCCCACATAGGGAACCAACACCATCAGCACTGTGAGCCGCACCTTAAGTGTTTGGTCCGGCCTACTAGGAGTGTCCGCTCTGCTAGCCACTCCCCCCATAGATTGTATCCTCCTCTTTCTCACCCATTCTTCAGGTGTCACGTGATACTCGGCTGACTTCTTCTTCGGTTTTGCTGCTTTATTTCCCCAGGCGTCTAATCCAGTGGTAAAATAATACATGAGGGTTTCTCTGCCCCCTTTTTCTTGTGGCACCTCTTCTGCATCTTCCAGTGGAATTTCTGGGTTTTTTAGAACTTCTTGTATCAATTTGGCCCAAGTTGTCAATTCCCAAGGGCCAATCCATCCTTCTTCTTGGGCTTTTTGCTGTTGATCATCTGTCAGTCCTCCCATCATGTCTGTATATCCGGGTCGCTCCGGATCTCTATACACTCTGAACACTAGTGGAATTTGCACTGTGTCTATTGGAGGGTCATATGTTTGCCCATATTCTGGACCATGGGACCAACTTTGATGTATAGCTTCATGCAACAAAGACGGCTTTCGCTCACCACCTCCTACAGCTTGGTCACTTCCTCCTGCTCTAGTTGTTTCCAACATCAAATAGACACTTGGTGCCGCTGGACTCACGTCACCGCTGCCTTGATTCCCTTCTGCTTGATCAAGTGCAACTGTTGCTGCAGGATTAGCCCAACAGGCTTCATCGGTGTGAAAGGTCCTCAGGGGGTCCAAAAACCTTCTCACTTGCCATCCGTCTGCTCTTGCCACATGCAGTAGTCTTCCCATATGAGTTCTTGCTTTACACACCAGGCAATACTCGATCGTATGTCCATTCCAATAGCATGAGCACACCTGCATATCCACATTGTCTCCACGTATGTCCCACTGGGTGTAAAAGACCATTCTTGGCAACTGCGTTAGTTGGCATAACCCACATACTAGTGCATCCAAAACCTTCACCGGCTTGTGAAGTATTTGCTTGAACTCATTTTTTGCCCCACTTGGAATTGGGGGTTTTCTAACCCCAGGTCCCGACCATTGGACCGTCAGCTGTACTTCTTCGCGGCAAATCACACAGTGATTTTCAACTCTTTTCCATTGTAATAACTCCTTTTCATGAGATAAAAATCCTTTCTTTGCATGATATAGTATCCTCAGGGCTCTGCCTGCCCAGAGGTCATTTCTTGTTCTTCTTAAGGCAACCACCCCATTGACAGTGGCCATTCTGACGAAGGGTGGAAGATCTTGGGTGTTTTTGGCCATGTTTTGCTCCTGGTTTCGTCTAGTTAGGAGTTGGCTTCAGCTGCTCCACTCCTTGGATTCCCTCCTTCTTCAACTCTACTGTGTTGCTGTCCAGTATCTTCACTACTGTATCTGTGGTCTCATACTTAGGTTTAACAGCAGTGTTGGTTAGGTGATCTCGAGCTCTCACCCACACCTTCTGCCCAACCTTAAATGGGATCTTTGGTTCTGGTTCTCTGTCCCTTTTAGTCTGACTCCGCCCTACTTCCGGTGTCGAAAATGGGTGTTGGTTCAGTTCTTGCGAAGGGGTGGGCCTGCCGGCACGATGGCGGTCATTCAGGGTCTGTCCAATTTCCAGGGCCTTAGTACTCCATTCCTTCGTGTTAGCATTCTTCCCAATCCAGTTTTTCACCAGTCCAATAGCCCTTTCCACAACTCCATTTGCTTGAGGAGTGTATGGGGGCGAGTAAATTCTCATTACTCCATTTTTCTGGCACCACTGGTCGACCTGAGCATTATGGAAATGTGTCCCATTGTCCGTTCTCAGCTCCCTAGGTATCCCCAGATTTGTACACACTTGATCCAACATGCTGATCACACTGCTGCCGTTGGCTTTTCTCACAGGCTTAACAGTCACATAGCCCGACATAGAGTCCACAAGCACCAACAGATACTTTTCTCCTTTCTTACCGGTCACCCCCATGGGCCCGGCAACATCCATGCATACTGATCCCCATGGAACAGTACTCTTTATGGTGAAACCATCCACCCTTTGTCCTCGTCGTCCTACATTGTATCGACCACATACTTCACAGTCTTTAAGGACTCGGCAGACTTGGTTTCTCGGAATCCAAAGTTGCAGCTTCTCCAGCTCCTTCTGTGTGGGAATGGTGCCTGCATGGCCAAGCGCTTCATGTACAGCCAGCACCACTTTTTTCACGGACTCTTTTGGAACTACCGTTCCCTTGGGTGTCTGTTCCCACTTCTCGATCCCGACAACGACGACTTTTCTCAGCTGCACATAGCGGTCCACTTCTTCGTTCCCACTCCAGTGTGCTCCTTCTTTGACATGGGCCTTCTGATGTACCACATCTAAGTCCATTGTTAGCCTTAACTCGGCTATTTTCCTCCACAAATCCATATGAGCTACAGGCTTCCCCTTAGCTCCCTCGAATCCATTTTCTTCCCAAATGGATAAGTCCTCTTTCAGGGCTTGTGTGCAGTAATGACTGTCTGTAACCACTTTAGCCCTTTTTACTCTCCTCTTGCTTAACTCCAAGAGTCCTTCCAGTATTGCTGTAACTTCTCCGGCTTGGGCACTCCCTGGCGTTTGACCTTTTTGACGATATTTCTCCTTATCTTGATACTTCAGAATATAGCCCCAATAAGCTATATTGTCTGTACCCTTCTTCGACCCATCAGTGTACATAGTCCAGTCGTATGGCTCCATAGGGAGTTGCCTCTCCTTCGGCAACTTTTTTGTCACCGACTGTTTTGGCCCAATTTCCAGCTCAGGGTCTAGCAGGATGTCCTCCTACCTTCCCCATCTGGCATTTGTGGCTTTAGTACTCTCAATAGTTCCTTTCCTTAGGACCCGGTGGACTTGGCTTTGAGTGATAACTTTTATTCCCTGACCTTGTGCAAGTTCTTTTAACGCACTCCAATATCTAGCCAGGACTGCCAGTTCTTTTGCTTCCGGTGGATATTTTCTCTCAATCGAAGACAGAGTATAGCTCCACAAAGTTACCATACCCCCTCCTTCGTTGCTCACTTTTACCACCGAATCCTCTTCTTCACAGCTTATTTCGGCTAACAGACGAGTAGTCAGACTACGCGGCTCCAACCTAACTGCATCTTGAATGGCTTTCTTTAGCTTTTCCAAGCAATCCTGATCTGTAGCTGTCCAAATCCATTGCTTTTGCTCTTATCCATTAGGTTTCTTCTTGAGACGAGCATAAAGGGGCTTTGCGTATCTCTGATAGTGTGGAACGTGATCTCTCACATAGTTACACAATCCCAATATTTTCTGTAGGTCATTCTCAGATTGCGGTGGTTTAATCTGACTCAATTTTTCTCGGTATACTTCTGAGAGTCCCAGGTCTGATGATACCTGGAATCCCAAATAGTTAACCTTGAATTGTCCAAACTGACATTTCTTCAGGTTGAGTTTTAATCCAGCTTCTGTGAGCTTCTGAATCACCTTTTGCAGCCGCATTAGGTGTTCATTTTCATCATCATCATCTGCGATAAACACATCATCGATGTAAACTGTTACTCCCAGATCTTTTAATACAGTATTTCCATTACTGCTGCTTGGAACACATTTGGTGAATTTCTGTATCCCTGCGGGAGTCGTTGCCACACATAACTTTTCCCTTTATGTGTGAATGCTGTCTTCCCTTGTGACTGTTTTGCTAATCGCAGGGAAAAGAATCCATTTGCCAGATCAATGCATGATTTGTATATGAGCGTTTTCAGTGCTCCTTGGGGATTTATCAAGCTCGCTCTATTGGCTATTGTTCGTCGATTGAGAGCCTTGAAGTTGATTACTGGTCTCCAGCCTCCTCCTGCCAACTCTGGCTTCTTAACTGCTTGGATGGGGCTGTTAGTGATCGGATTCAATTCCACTTGAATGATCCCCAAAGCTTCCAATTCTTTTACTATTTTATCCATTTCTTCAACCGCTCCAGGGTTCAAGGGATATTGTCGCACCGGTGGATGTACTCCTCCTTCGATGACATGAATGTATTTAGCCCCCAAATCTCCACAATCATTTTTAAATCATGCTACTTTAGCTTTGGAGATAATTTCCCTCAATTTTTCTTTCCCTGCTTCAGAGAAATCACTTTCTTCAATCTTTTCTTCTGTGACAGCTGGTACATCCGCTTCTTTGTACCAGCTTACCGGACTCTTTCCAATTGGAGTCATATCCATTCGTACAACTCTTGCTTGTAATTTTTTCACTCGTCGTCTTATTAGATTTCGAAGCCTTTTGGGCCGATGCAATTCTCTCAAATCCTTGACTGTTATCAAATTAAAGGGGCCTTTTATCCAAACTACCCCTTTCCATATTCCAAATGGTCTTTTCTCCGTTGCTGCATTTGCATACTGGATCAGTAGGTATCCTTTGGTCTCGAGGCTTCTGCGGGTCATGGACACCTCTGCTCCCGTGTCCACCAGGTACGGTTCTCCATCCACATCAGTGTAGATATTGTCCCCCTCCCAGTAGGCATGGTCTAGCGTGACCCGCGCCTCCAAAGCCATTATTTCTTCTGCCCTCCAGCCGCCGCTGAGGCTTGGCGGACTTCCTGGAGGGCTTTCCTTTGTTCTGGAGTTAATTTGTCGTACTCCTCTTTAGGGAGATAGCCACCACTACGAGGTGCAGGTGTAGGTCGTGATTGTGGTGGTGGAGGTGGTGGACCTCTCGGCCGAGAGCTCCATTGTCCAGCTGGAGGCCTTTGATTATTCCTCTGTGGTGTTTGATGCGGCTGAGGAGGTGGTGGTTTAGGCACTGAATTTCTTTTCTCCACTCCCACCGGTTTTTGTCCTGATCTCGGTGTGCTCTCTTTCTTTCTCTTTTCTTCATAGAATTGCTGCTCCAGATCCCAGCTCTTCACCACCGCGTCCATTTGTGGGACTGTAGTGCCGTCTGTGGGCATTTTCACAAAGGTTATCTCCCCTCTTCTTCCCTTAGTGACCTCTCTCAGTGCCCTAACATAGCGTTGTGGCAAAATCGTCTGTTTTAGCCCATGCCACAGTTGAACTAATGTTTGACCTTTGTCTAGTCCAGCTTTAGCTCGAGCAATATGGGAATCTTCATCATTGGGATCTTCCAACACTAACCTGGCATAATGGTTTCATGCTGGTTCACCCCGACTGATGGGTTGACTGGTAACTTGGGCCAGCCACATAGATTTATCCTCTTCGCTGTTAGAAGCTCTGTCAATAAGGGGCCACACTTCTTTCAAATAGTCCTTTAGGTCTTCATTTGGTTCTTTCTCTCTCACCAGCATCTTTCATTTCTTGAATTCCCGGAATTCCCTGCCGTCTGCTTGAATTTCAGCTTGAATTGCTGGCAGACTTTGCTCTCTAGATCCAGCAGGAAAGTCCTGATTTGGGAGGCTCGCTTGTAATCCTGACGATGGTGGAATTGTTTCTCCCTCATCATCCAGATTTTCTTCATTGGTTTCTCTCAACACTTGCCGTGACCAGCGTAAAACTGCTGTTTTTAGTTTTCTCAACATCACATCATGGGCAACGCCTAAATAGGCGACTCTGAAGTTATTTGTTAACTCTTTACAGGCAGTCAGTGTAGGATAGAAGGGCCACATTAGTATATTAGCCCACTCTCCAACAGTGGCTGTTACCTCGAGAGCTTTCTTTTCATCTTGTCGTTCAATCCACTCTTCTGGGATGTCATATTCAGTCTGTCCAACTTCTGGAGCATAGGCTTGTCGCTTATCCCGGGTCTCCACTGGGTTAACCCTGATATCTCTTGCAATTCTCTCTGACGCTACACGCACATTATACACCCCAACTTCTTTCTTTCGTCCTCTGTAGCATCCAGTTCATAGTTCTGGGCGTGAGACTTCTCTTTCCCCTACCACAGATAGCGGTTCGTCCTCTTCCGAGTCTTGTGGATTGATCTCCTCTTCAGACTCTCTTTCCTGGTCCTCATCCATATCAGATTCATGGGAAGGACATGGGTCTTGTGGTTGTGGGTCCCTGTTTTGTTCTGACCTTCGGGGTGACCCGGTTGCTTCGGTATTTCCGACAGGTAGAGGAATGAGTATAGGATCCTCTTCTCCATTATCTGGTGGAGGAGCCTGGAAAGGCTCTCTCATCCGAGATTGGGAGCTTGTGGGGTGTATGATAGTCTGGAGCCCACTTGTAACTCGTTTTAATGTTGGTCGTGGGGTTTTAATCCTTAATTGCTGCACTCCCACAGCATGAACTGATCTTTTATCACTTGTCGCCATGGGGATGGACTACATCACTAGCGGGGGACTAGTTGCCACTCCACTTGCTCCAACTGCACCCTTCCTTGGACCTGCTCTATTTGGCCCTAGGTTCACCGCTTCAAGTGCCCTTCTCACTCGATCTTGCTCCTGCTCATTGCTAGTGACCACCACAATTTCTCTCATTGATCCCCATGCTCCTGGGGTACGCATGTGTAGGTTCACGGCTGCCATGGCAACCTTTTCTGCCTCTTCCCATGTCATATGTCCAGATCGTAATCCGTCCACACATATTACCACCCGCCGATGCTGGCGTTCTTTGGCCAAATCAATAGCTGTTCCCAGAGTTTTCAACATTTTCTCCGTGTATTCGATTGAATTTTCTCTCCCTGGGTAGCTTTCAAAGGGCACATGTATGAGTGCATGATAAGCCATTTGTGGTGCGCTTGTTATCACCATTGATTTTCTGTCCAGACCTCTCCCTTTTATACTCTTAAACTCTTCTTGGTATTCTCTGCCTGCCCGCTCCTTGAGCTTTGCTCCGAATTTTCGGTTGGCAATTTTCAGTCTGGGATTTGTGAAGACAATGAGACTATCTCTATCTATATCCCAAGGACTGCCAAAATAATGATATGCCCGTCTTCCATCTTGGGTCACCATTTTTTTGGTTCCTTCGGGCATAGGGTCCAATTCCTCCATGTAGTCAGATTCAGTGTATACATGGTGGGTTTTTGCTTTAGATTTTCTAAAGATCTCCTGCGAACGCCCTTCCTCTTTAATATGGTAACTCGGTCCAGCAACACATTCTTCAGCTTTAAGTTGTCCCAAGCTTCTGGGCCCACATTCCGGCGATTGATGGAATATCTGTCCAGACACTCCCTGAAGACTTCTTCGTCTTTTATCCTGCTCAACCAGACGTTCTGTCTGTTTTCTAACTGTTGTGGTTGTTCCTCTCACACTTCCCAAGGGCAAATTTGGCCACTCTGGTTCAAAGCTTGTGTGGAGCTGGTCCGGGCTTTTGTATTCTTGACCATTTCCCCCAAAATTAGGACCTCCCGGGGATATCGATTCATCTCCCCCTACCTCTGGGTTGTGTCCCTCATCACTTTGTTCGGATTCGGCCTGGGAGTCTACCTTGCCTTCGTCTTCATTATCGAGGATCTGGCTTCCACTCATATCGTCCATTATAGGATATTGTTCCTTAAGCATTCTTCCTAACCCTTTTAGCCGTTCTGCCATGGACTTAAACTCAGCATATACGGACGTTGATTTTGCTTTAACATCAACCAGGACCGTCTCTACTTCCAACAACCCAGCTGTCATTTTTACTACGGAGTCATAACTTTTCTCAGGGCTTATTAAGGTGGTGATTTGTCCTCTTTTCCACTCTTCTCCGAGAAGTTTGCACCACCATTCAAGCCACTCTCTGGTCCCCATTTTGTCCTTTGGGACTGGTGGGCTCCTCAAAACGGCCAGGATCTGCCCCTCCTTATGCTTACCTGGATAATATATCCCTAATGTGTGTATAGTTCCTGCCATATCTTCTTTGAAACATTCTTCATCAGTTTCCACACTTTGGTCTATGACATATTTTTGAACTGTTTCTGCCCAAGTATCATATCCTCGTGCATACAATACCACTCTGTGTGGCCGAAAATCTACTTCTTTTCCCCCTTCATGTTCCGATTCAGGGTTTGCTACGGAACCTGGCTCTCCTTCATCCATATTTTCACTGCTTGTTCTTAATACTAACCTTACTGTTTCGTAATGATTATCCTCCCTTTATTCTCTCGGTTGCTGAGATTGTCGATTCCACCACTGTCGTCTCCTTGACTTCAGCTATGGTCCTTGTTGTCTCGAGTCGTCTGCCCCTTATAGCCTCTCTTAGCGCTTCGAGTCAGGGATGAGTGACAGACTACTTGGCTATTCAGCGCTAATTCCAGAGGTTAACTCCAAATCAGCTGCTCCTTTTCCCGCTTCTTCCCTCAGGAACCTCACGGGTTGATGATCCTATTCTCTCTTGTAGATCACCATTTTGCACGGTATACTCTCATACCTGCTCTCTTGACGATCCGATCCAGCAGGCTCCCTCGCCTGCTTCCCTTCCTTGTCGTTCCGTGACGATCCAGCAGGCTATCCCCGTCTGCTTCTCGTCCCAGTCCAGACGATCCAGCAGTGACACGTCTGCTTCTCGTCCTTGATCCCAGCTCCCTGGGATACTTACTCCTGTTTCCTTTACTTCGTCCTTCTGGTGGTCGCCTCCAAATTTTCACACCTCTGGAGGACAGATATGTTTCAAGCCGTTACTGGACCTATACAGGCCATCAGCCGACACTCTCCACAACACTGTCTCCTTTGGTGATCCACTCAGGGGCTTTCCACCTACCCAATGGCAAAGACTCTCCTTTGGCCAGGATTCTTCCTTGGACCCGACTACACTTTGTCAGGTCCCTGTTCGGGCGCCACGTGTCAGATCCCGTTTTTTTTAGATACACGGCACACGCTCACCCTCCGATGAGTGTGTTTGTGTACAAAACCAGCTCTCCGTCTCTGGGGTCCGACCTTCGTGTCTCCACGGGTATTACCCGGCAGGGCTGCACAAAGGCTGTTCAAGCTGGTGGCGAGGAGATTCGTCTAGCTGCTCACTGCCTCCATCCGGACGTCCACCCCGCTGAAGCTGATCTCGCACCCCGGTCGAATAGCCTTCTCAGGAACCAGGATACGAACCGGCCACGCCCGTTAACGGCAGCTCTCCTCTTATGGATCAGGGCTCTTGGAATGTTGCTAGATTTTAACTTTAGTGACTCGTACAGCGAGTCCCCAGGATGTGTTATTTTCATTAAAAACCAGACTAACCTTTTAGAGCCTTTTGATGTTGTACACCCAATAAACTTTAACTTTTACACCTTAAGAAGCATCAATAAATCCAATGTCCGAGCCGTAACACTTTAACTGCATGCTTGGAAATTTATTGCAGGTTTTGCAAGTGCCAATAACATAATCAAAATAGGTTATATGGTGATAATTTCACAACAGTAATTCAAGTATAATTAGAATAATGATTGGCAGAGATTTTTGTTTTTAATTCAATAATTCTGACTGATCTTACTTCGACTGGGACTGGATTGACTTCTTAACAATTTTTTCTAGGAGTGAGGGAAGGAGGTTTTTGAGGTTAGGGTCCCCAGATCGATGAACTTGATTTCCTCTTCATCAGCTATTAATCGTTAGCTGACCACGATCCTTGTGTGATGTTGTAATCCTTCAGGAAGTTAATCCACATAAGAATTTATTCCGTCTTCAATCAACCAAAAGTTGATCTAATCCATTCTGGTATGCTGTGATGTTTCTTGAGAGAGAAATCGTTGAACATTCCCCACTCAGACTTAAGGCCAGTGGTTACTCTCCGTTGTTCTGCTACTCCGTGACTGGACGGCCTGTGTAGGAGCTGAAAACTCTCTCAAATGATCTTTTATAGCTCCAATCCTCTCACTCCACGATTCCAATTGATGCTCACAAGATGGTCAAGTCTTGTGATTTCCTCGTAGCAGGGGAGTAGTGGCAACAGCACCTCTCCCTGGAAGAATAACCCCGTTTTCTGGTGTTTCACAGTTTATATATGTGCTTGACTCTTGTTGTCCTCAGATGATCTTGGTTACCATGGGGACGCTGTTGACTCAAAACCTCCTCCCTTCTCCTTCTGCTTACTGGAAATCTCCGCAGTCCTTGCCAGTAACTTATTTCTCAAGTTCCTCTTTTCTGTTAACACTTCAGCTTTTCTGAGAATTCATTCTTTTAAATCATTTCTTTAGAATCACATCAATCATATTCAATCATTTCATTACAACTCTCTTTTACATAAAAACAATTCATATGATCATATACAAACATTTTCATTCCTTATTATTCATTTCATATTTTACTAACATCTTAATCATTTGATCAGTTGTTTAACATCAGCTTTTCTTGCCCTGCTTGCGACATCCTCTTCACTTCCTCTTTTTATCTGACTCTGCACTCTTTATGAAAAACAACTCATATAATCATTCATTTCACTTATTTGTAACATACTTTTTCTAATCAACTCTTAATTTTAACACATTAATACTTCATTTGATCATACTTGTCATGTTAGAATCATTCTTAGACATATTCCATCGTCTTCACCACCGAGTTCATTCCGTGGGTCTCCCCATTTGCAATGGAAAAGTCCGGTATGATCTCACTTACTTCTGGAAGGTACCAAACACTATGCAGTTTAATCCAACAGCATGTATATTAATTCCATGGCTCGTATAATATTCCAAGATGAAAACAAGCTGAAAGCAAGCTTAAAGTCATCTTTCCTGACAGTCCGTATGACTCTGAAACTCTGAAAAATCTGTATAATTTACGGACTATAGGTTGACATGAAAACCACCGAAAAGCTGTGTTCACCACGTTCGGCACTATTCTGGATTATTCAAGTTTTTTGTTTACCGATGACGAACGATGCGTATAAAAATCTGACCGATGCAACGGCATCTGTCCAAACCGGTCTGGATCTGGGCCTGATAAACACACAAAACTAAGCAGTTTTGGAGAGACCAGCGACTGACATCATGGTGCAGCTCTACTCTGATTGGCTGTCACCTGCGTCACAAAAAACAAATCGAACAGATTGAAACACAATGTGATTTTTAATGTATTAAAATACCTCTTAAAATAGGTCAAGGGTAGCCATCTTTAAAATTGTCCAAGGTCTCTGTCCGAAGAATGTTCCCTGTGGATTTGAAAACTCTGGCAGTAACAGGACTGGACTTATGCTGAGCACAGACAGACGGGCGGAGGGACGGACGGACAAATGCAAAGTTCTCGTAATGCCCGATGGCCATCAAATATGGCCTTCGGGTATTAATGGATTACTTTCTTTCTTTGCGGAAAGTAACTCATTACATTACTTACTTTGGCGTTACATGCACTGCACACATACACCAACTTCTCTCTCTCTGTCTCTCCCTCCAGATGTGTTTCTCTCAGACTCTCTCTCTCTCTCTCTGTTTCTGTCTCCATCTCTCTTTCTGTCTTTGTCTGTCTGTGTTTCTCTCTCTCCCTCCAGATGTGTTTCTCCCTGAATCAATCAATCACTCTCTCTCTCTCTCTCGCTCTCTCTCTCTCTCTCTCTCTCTCTCTCTCTCCTCTCTCTCTCTCTCTCTCTCTCTATTTTTACAGTTTTACAATGCTGAAGACATCCATGGCTGTTTAAATAACTGTTACGTAAAGCCTACGGAGCATTTTAGTGCAGAACTTTGCTAAATACCACAGTGCACGTAGACACACACATACACATTTCTGACAGTTGTTAAAGGAACGTACTTAAAAAAGTTATTAACAAGCATTTGAGTTACGTGTGCAGAAGGACAACGTGGGACTGAACAAAACCTTTCAAAGCCCTTTTAATTGCAACATTTTTCCTCCAATTTTGTTTTGACCGCTTCCTACTTTGCAGAGAAGGGTTATTTATTTTACACCTCTTCCTGTTGATTAGGATGTGTAAAATGAAAACCTATTGCAGCAGGAATCTGTCTGGCTTTTTAGTGCTTCCTTGTATCCAGACGTAAAACACAAAAGCAAGTAAGTTCCCATAAAGACACCCTACTGTGTGTAACATTTTCAAGTGAACTGGAGCTCAGGTTCAGCCTGCTGTAATTGGCCCCCTCTGACAATGGCAAAAAATAATAAAAGGCATTCCCAAATTTAGTTCCAGACCCAGATCTGGCTGCTCTTGGGGGAAGATTGACCCCCACTAACACGATATTTTCAAGACATTTTCCCTGCAATTAACAAGACAAACATGGGATTAATAGTCAGTGAGTCAGGGAGTGGGTCTACAAAATTTCCTTAGGCAACTCCATAAATGTTATTGCATATTTAACTCTGAAATATTGGGTTCCGGGGACTAGTGAAGCTCATATTTTGGGCCGTGTTGGCATCTTTTAACATTTACAATGACATAATGACCTAACATTAAATAAAGACAGACAGGTCTATCACATTGCTTTTGAAGCCTTGTTACCAGGGACGGCTGGTATAAATGAACTAATAGGGCTAAGCCCTTCCTACCTTAAAAAATTACAATCTCATTTTATTTTTTTATATATATTTTTAATATTGTTGACCATCTTTGAATAGAGTGTTTGAACTTTCGTGCTCCCAAGTACAGCAACAGCACCAAATAATTACAAAGAAAAAAAAACACAGGATTTCAGTAAATGGGCTTGTTTTTATCAGCTCAAGCATCTCTCCAACAATTTTCATTTATTGACATCACAGGTGTCAGGGCAGGCCTTCTTGATCTGCTGAGGTTTTGGGCAGACTTCAACCAGCCCAGAGGCCTGAAATTCAACAAATGACAGCAGATGTTCAGAGTTTTGTGTGATGATGGCGGCAGCAGACATTAGTGTGAACAAGGTGGAGTATTCATTTATTCCAGAATTTGACAAATGGCAACGGATGTTTAGAGTTTTCTGAGGGTTTTGAGAGAAAAGTGACTGTGAGGATTGTAGTACTGGACATTAGCACAAATGTGGTGGATTATTTATTTATAAACAGCCTTTCGGTAAATAACCACAGACGTTAAGGTGGGTTATTAACCTGTTTGTGTCCCAGAAAGGTAGTGATGTGAGCTTTTCTTCAGATCGTGTAAGGCTGACACCGCCCTCCCTCCTATCGCTAAATGTGTGTGAAGCTTTCCTGTTGCCTGTCTGATGTGTGGGTCAGGGTTTTAATCATTCACTCACTTGAACCATTGTGGAGGTGATGGTCTACTGGTGAAGTGGTGTGGTGAAGACCAGATCCTCAGTTCAAACACTTCACAGGCCGGAAAATCACTACGGGCCCTTGGGCAAGGTCCTTAATCCCCAAGTTGCTCCCGGTGTGTAGTGAGCACCTTGCATGATAGCACCCTGACACCGGCGTATGTGCGTGTGTGTGTGTGTATAGGTGAATGTGGGGCATCATTGTAAAGTGCTTTGAGCACTTTACAATGCGAATAATTGAAGTTTTATATTTGCACGGTGACAGTGCTCACATTAGATCAAATTTCTTTTTTTTTTTTAGCCTGTGTGAGCGACTGTTGAGACACAATTCTGCTGCTTTGTCTGGAGTGTGAACATGTTAATTCTGGGTTTGGGGTCACATGCATACAGAAAATGTCCAGATTTAAATGTGCTGGGTTGTTAGAAGATGGACAGACTGATAAATTCTGTCAGGTCTGCAGCAACCTCACAGACTTTTATTTTGAAATACAGGCTCTTATTGTGGAACTGCGTATTGGTCAAATTACCTTGCAGTTTTCATGACTTGAATCCCAATGAAAAAATACATATGTATGCCAAAGGATGAAAGTCAGCTCTTTCTGGATTTCAGTTGATGCTCCGGAAACACAAACACACAGAGGTCACTTCCCTTTTATTATATGGGTGTTTTTATTGAATGAAGATTCAGATCTGTATTTAGTAGCAACCTCAGCTCCAGATGTTCTCAAAACCATATTTCAATTCAAGAGTAAGCATATGAGTCACTCAGTTTCATCTGTGTGCCATGTTCGCTGTGTACTTGTCTCATCTCTGTCCAGTGTATGAAAACCACCAGCTGCAGCCGGATGGCTGTATCTCCAAGAAAATGATTGCACACAGTCTCCCAGCAGGACATTTCTTTCTGTGTGTATTTGTACTTTGCTGCTATAAGATGCCCTCCTCTTGATTTGGATATAAAGAGCTTATGTTTCTTCTGCAGCCATTCATCAGCATCAAAGCAGCCGATCCATCACTCCACTGGATCATCTTCAGCCTCTGTTCCCACATATGGTAAACATTCCTCCTTTTGCATTTCCAGCACACGTGCACACTGTGATTTCCTGTTGTTGTGACCATGCCTATCACTTCCAAAGCAATAGGGATGATTGGTTTTGATGAGACTGATTGATTTCTGTAATTTTGTGTGGTCTGTAAGAAGGCCACTAGTGGAATCTGCCTTGTAAAGAGAGAGAGAGAGAGAGCGAGAGAGAGTTGTATATATCCCATATTTGAGGTTTGATTCCTGGCTACCACTGATTGCATGCTGAAGTGTCCTTAAGCAAGACATTAAAGTCACTGAGCTGCTTAGGGCTCATTAACTGTTGATGTTTGGCAAAATTACAAACTTTCATAATGCATCAAATTTGTGATTAATAAAGGAATCAATGTTAAACCAAATGGTTGCTGGAAGGAATGAGGGAAAACTGTACCTTAACCTGCAAACTTTTACCGCACTGTAAGTCAGTAAGTGAGTAAATAAATAATATTTGTTGTTTTTATGGTTAAAAAAAACAGCGGCTGTGGTTGGCAGAATAACTCTGCTAAAAATTAAAGTAAAAAATATGTAAACACATTTAAATAACAACCTATAAATTTTACAAGTAAAAATATGTAAACATTTAAATAACAACCTATAAATTTTACAAGTAAAAATATGTAAACATTTAAATAACAACCTATAAATTTTACAAGTAAAAAATATGTAAACACATTTAAATAACAACCTATAAATTTTACAGTATAAAACTGTTGTCATTTACAAAAAAGTGTACATTTTAAACCAGTAAATCCAACATTTTTATTCTAAATTAACATTATCATGCTGTTTTAAACTAATTATTTCAACAGAAATTAAAGGTAGTTGTAACTTAATGCACATTGATTTCAATATCCCATTCTCCTATATATATTTTTTAATTACACTGGTTTAAACCGTAAAATTTACAGTGTTTTCTGTAAAGGGTATTTACATATTTTATTGTATTTGTTACAGAACTATACTGGCACCCACAGCTACTTTGTTTTTTTTTTTTTGTTTTTTTTTTAATAAAAATATTTGGATGTTTCATTTTCATTTTTACAGTGCACAAGATGTTGCTTGAGGCTAAACAACCCACTCAACCAATCATGCATCACAGATTTGATCAAAGTCTTTTGGAATGTAATATGATTTGATTTATTGCTTCTGATGCTTCCCAGTGGTTTATTCCCCACATAAAATGGGACTGATGAGCGCATGGAAAAGCTTCACAGCACCTTTTCTTCCTCCTTCCATTCAAAGCTGTGGGTGTGGAGGAAACCCACCAAAATAGGAAGTGGAACTCGGAAGGCCTGATTAGAGATTATCTTCATCCAATTGTTTTTCTAAGGAATTTGTTTCAGAATGTACCGGCCTAAATGATTTTCAAGATTCTTTTCAGCTTAATGCACTGTGATTGGCTGCGATCAAGAGTTTTGCAGCAACAGTGGCTGTAAAACAGTGTGCAGTCAGTGTGCGGTGTGTGCACAACAAAGCACCAGCACACATTTTAACCTCATTTCATACTGATGCAAATTCCCTCATAATCTGCTGCACATTCACAGCACATCAGCTTTTACCTGCTAATGAAACCATGGAGCCCCCACCGAAGAGAGACGACAAGAAGGTAAAGTTTCATAATTTTTTATGTTGAATTGTTTTTGTTATGCCATTGCTGTTGTTGTTCTGTTTCTTCTTCTTCCTGTTCTTTTTATTTTTATTGTTCTTGTTCTTATTATTATTAATATGTTTCATGCTGCCGACATTAATGAGCGAAGCTCCTCATCATCCTCATCATCATCTCACCATGCCATTTAGGTCCTTCAGATTTTTTTCAGTATCAATTTTGATTATTCAGGGAAGAGAAATGTACTTATTTTCAAAGATCCAAATATTTTAACATGTAATTTACACGCTAGAATAGTCACTGACTGACCTCAGGGGCTGTCAAGGTGCGTGTCGCCTCTCACGTTAGTGTTTCCGGTTTCAGTGTCAAGTGTCCACTGAATTTCACCTCAACGCGAGATCTCCTCTATTATTGCTCTAGGAACATTTCAACATTTGGCATTTCCAGTTTCAGTGTTGACTGTCCAGTGAAATCATGCGAGATCTCCATCACACCAGGAATAGTTCAACATTTGGCATTTCCAGTTTCATCGTCGAATGTCCACCAAATTCAAACGAGATGTCATCTGTTGTCACTCCAGGAAGAGTTAAACATTTGGCATTTCCGGTTTCGGAATCGCTCTACTATAGTGTGAGCTTGCGGCGGCACCTGCTGCACCGATTCACTCATATATTGTTATTGTTATTCTTCTTGCACTTCTTATTCTTGTATTTCTTCTTGTACTATTTCCATAACAGAACACCAGACTGTTGCGAGGACTCACCTGGGTGTGGCCAGTGTTTTGTTCCTGTTCAAAACAATCGCCACTCAACTTCACTTGTCCCGCGGTTATTCTTTACAAATGTGTGACAGGCTGGAAAGCACCAGATTGTTCAGAAACTGTAAATCCATTTAAAAATGAAAAGAAAAAAAAAAAACACAGACGAATGATGCCCAGGTCTTAAATACTATCTTAACCGCCACTGAACGACGTGATGGTTGTCACCAACACAGCATGCATACAGTTGGCGCTGGATGAAGAGCACATCGCACAGCCGCGTCTTATATAAGCAGAGCTGCAATGCACATACCGTACTGTACGCTCTCTATGTTTGCAAAGGAAACATGATAAATAATTTGACATGTAACCATGTTCAAAGCTGTTGGACCTCATTGCCCTTCCATCACACACACGCGCACACACACACACACACACACACACACACACACACACACACAGGCAATGATACAAGATAAACTAGAAGCACTCAGAGAGTGCAAACCTCCGCCAAGGCCATAGGGTCACTGACCCTAAAGAGATTCCCTCCTTGGCACAGTGATCTATTCAACAATTCAGTGTTACAAACAAAACTATGATACATACACTTTTCTTTCCTTTATATTTGACATCCTTGACCATGAAAACATACCACTAGAACTTGGAATCACTTTTATGTCTTTATTAGTTCAAAAGTTATTGTATAAAAACTATTTTTCGGTAATGGTGGTTTTCTTCTGGATCTAGCTCCATAACATTTGAAGCTACATCAAATCTGATGACACCTTACTGAATCAGTACAGATTCAGCTACAATTTGGTGTTAGTTGTGCATCTCTAGCTTCATTTGGCACCTCACACTGACACATTTTCTATTTTCCTTGTATTTTTGCATATTCTGGATCACCAGATCCGGAATCCGGATCCAATCATCACCAAACTTTGTTGTTTGATAGAACATTTGACTATGTTACACCTTAATTTTTTTCAAGCCTTTCTGCCTTGTTTTTGTGGAGTTAGAAACTAGAATGTCAAAATTCCCCCTATCCTGCAATGGTGAAGAATCCTTTAAAAATTTCCTGGATCCGGATCGTGATCCGGATCACCACTAAAATTTATTCACTTGTTCCTCTTGTCATTTCCAACCACTCTACAAAATTTCATCAAAATCCGTTCAAAACTTTTTGAGTTATCCTGCTGACAGACAGACAAACAAACAAACGCAACCGAAAACATAACCTCCTTGGCGGAGGTAAATATGCAAGGTGAACTGGAAACAATGATTTGACAAAATAAAAGGAAACACTCATGGAAAAATACAAAACCACAATTGGTTGCTTTAATGCTTCACCTCAGGGAGCTGTGGTGGTTGCTGGCTGTTCTGTGCATAAACAGACAGGTGCTAATTCATCAACTCTGCAGAAATGCTTTCATTTGTATCTGCTTTCTTAATGCCAGAATACTGTGTACCTGGTAACCCTGTGACCTCCAGTTTAAATGGAGAGACAAGTACCACTCTGATTAGTTATGATGTTCTGATGACAGCACACCTACAAGATGGGCCAATATAATGTTACCGCTTTTTAAATTCATACACTTAGAGAGTATATTACAGCAACCCACAGACCATTGAGGCCCTGAAGACCAACATCCATCAGGAAATTCAGAGAATCCCTCTTGAGATGTGTGGCAATGTCATCACAAACTTCAGTGTGCGTGTTGCAGCTGTAATCCAAAGAAGAGGAGCGTGGATTGAACATGTCATCAATTATTGAACGCTTCTGCTACAAGTCTGTAAAAAAAAAATTCAAATAAGTTCTCATTTCAAAAACTTGTGTACGATCGATCAAAAAGTGGTAACATTTTATTTGCCCATCCTGTATACCTAATGGACACCATAGATTCAAATCCTTTGTACTCAGCATCCACCTTTGTGGTGTTTCCAACCCCTTAAATACTAATATGCGTATAAACATACCCTAAATAGATTTACAGGTATTGCACAGCTTTTTGTTTTTGCACCTACCATTAAGATAAGGGCCATTATCCAGCCTGGTTGCAACAGTAGTGAACTGACAAGCGAGCTTCACTGGTAGTTTGCTAATGGGTGATCTGCTTGAGCTTGTTAATAAAACATCCACATATACTGTTCATCAGGCAATGTTTCATTTAGTTTGAAGGATTTAATGAAAAACCTTTGATTGCGATGTCAGAGTTTTGTGTATGGTGACTCAATCCAAAATGGCTGTGGCAGGTCGAGAAGCATTCAGTCAGACACATTTCACTAGACTGTTTATGAAGGTACTTCAAAAAGTTCTGCTTCACTAGAAAATGTCAGAAAGACTGTTCTTGCCGTTTCAAAATAGTCTCCTTTATGTAACGTCAGTGCACTTGGTCCTCCAATGTTAAAGCTTCACTGTCCCTTCATGGAAGAAGGTCACATCTTGAGTATTCAAATACTTTTGCTTCCAAGTGAAGCCGAGAACTTTTTGAAGAACCCTCGTGATTTGACTTTGGAAATCCCCATCATGAACGTTAATGCACAACTCATGATGTGTTTGTTTGTTTGACTAGATCAAAGCAGCAAGAGCCAAGTTCAATTTCCAGGCTCAGTCACCCAAGTGAGTTAACCAGTAACCTGGTCTGTAAATAAGGAAATATTCTTTTCTTCTGTCCATTCTAAGCTTATTTGAACACAGAACTTATTTCCCTCTTTTTTAAAAAAAAGCTGCTGCCATTTCCTTTATTATTATTATTATTATTATTATATTATTGTATTATCTCATTGTTTCATTACCCTGTGCACCCGTGGTGAAGAGGGGAATGTCATTGTGTGTGTGTGTGTGTGTGTGTGTGTGTGTGTGTGTGTGTGTGTGTGTGTGTGTGTGTGTGTGTGTGTGTGTGTGTGTGTGTGTGTGTGTGTGTGTGTGTGTGTATGTATAAAATACCTCTGAAATAGGTGAACAGATTTCAGCCAAACTTGGTAGGAATATTTTCTTGGTGAGTGTCACAGGATAATTACAGTAGCTTTTAGAGCAGATCAGCAGAAGGTCAAGAAAAATCAAGAAATGTAAGGAAAAATATAGTCCATAAGACACATTTGGCAGAATATCTCCACAGCCATTATGGCTAAAACATCGGTCCAACTGATCAATATCAATCAGCTAATCCTGGATATCTGTTGTGAGTGGGTTTCTGTGGGTGGTTTATGTGTGGTTTGGTGCACTCCCAGTCGTGGGTCTCCTTGTCGTTGTGGTGGTTGTCTCCCGTCCTTCTGTCTAAGGTGCACGATCACGTTTCTCGGTCCGTCTGTCAGCTGTGTAGGTGTCACCCCGCCCACA
Source organism: Thalassophryne amazonica (assembly GCF_902500255.1). NCBI lineage: Eukaryota > Metazoa > Chordata > Actinopteri > Batrachoidiformes > Batrachoididae > Thalassophryne > Thalassophryne amazonica. Next base: position 32,571,168 of record NC_047107.1, read on the forward strand.
TGCGTGTGTGTGAGTCTGTTTCTCCCCCAGTCTCGTCTGTTTGCAGAGTGCATGTCTGACAGCTCTGACGTGTCCCTGCCACTGTGAAAATGTTTGCCCCTATTTTACTATAAGTATATTTATTCCTTCCATAGGATTGTTGTATTTAAGGCAACATGACCTCTTCAAGTATTTTGACATATCCAAACTGATCCATGATACCTGGTATGTGATATATAGGCCCAACACCATAGTAGGAGAAACATGCCCATATCATGATGCTTGCACCACCATGCTTCACTGTCTTCACTGTGAACTGTGGCTTGAATTCAGAGTTTAAGGGGTCGTCTCACAAACTGTCTGCGGCCCTTGGACCCAAAAAGAACAATTTTACTCTCATCGGCCCACAAAATATTCCATTTGTCTTTAGGCCAGTTGATGTGTTCTTTGGCAAATTGTAACCTCTTCTGCACATGTCTTTTATTTAACAGAGGAACTTTGCGGGGGATTCTTGCAAATAAGTTAGCTTCACACAGGCATCTTCTAACCGTCACAGCACTTACAGGTAACTCCAGACTGTCTTTGATCATCCTGGAGATGATCAATGGGTGAGCCTTTGCCATTCTGGTTATTCTTCTATCCATTTTGATGGTTGTTTTCCGTTTTCTTCCACGCATCTGTTTTTTTTTTTTTTTTTTTTTTTGTCCATTTTAAAGCATTGGAGGTCATTGTAGATGAACATCCTATCATTTTTTGCACCTGCGTATAAGTTTTCCCCTCTCCAATCAACTTTTTAATCAAACTACGCTGTTCTTCTGAACAATGTCTTGAACGTCCCATTTTCCTCAGGCTTTCAAAGAGAAAAGCATGTTCAACAGGTGCTGGCTTCATCCTTACATAGGGGTCACCTGATTCACACCTGATTGTTCCACAAAATTGATGAACTCACTGACTGAATGCCACACTGCTATTATTGTGAACACCCCCTTTTCTACTTTTTTTTTTACTAATAGCCCAGTTTCATAGCCTTAAGAGTGTGCATATCATGAATGCTTGGTCTTGTTGGATTTGTGAGAATCTACTGAATCTACTGGTACCTTGTTTCCCATGTAACAATAAGAAATATACTCAAAACCTGGATTAATCTTTTTAGTCACATAGCACTACTATTATTCTGAACACTACTGTATGTGTATGCAAATACGTACATATGCATCATCCCTGTAATGACTTTCTTTGCCTTTGGTCTCTTCTTCAGGGAGCTCACACTGCAAAAAGGTGACATCGTTTACATCCACAGGCAGGTAGACGCCAACTGGTTTGAAGGAGAGCATCATGGCAGAGCTGGCATTTTCCCCACAACCTATGTGGAGGTATAACTCAGCATGTCTCTTATGTGATGTACTTTCTGTGTAGTGTAGTTTTGTGTTGGTTTCTTCAGATTCTGGCTTGAGCGCCTTTCTTTTGTTTTTTCATAGATTTTGTCTCCTACAGAGAAGCCAACACCTATAAAGTCCCCCACCATGCAGGTGTTGGACTATGGGGAAGCCGTGGCTTTGTATAACTTCAGTGCTGACCTTCCTGTTGAACTTTCCTTTCGGAAAGTGAGTATCAGTGTGGTTCATTCTATCAAAGGCTAAGTCATCTACACTGGTATTTCAAAAAATGGGCTTTTCTGCCTTCATTTAGTCGACACAAGCACTGTTTTAGGAAATGATGTCAACATAAAAGTGCGAAACACATTTTCAAGCACGGACAAGAACTTGACAAAGCAACAAGTGGCGATATAACCATAACCATATAGCCATGTCGGCCAATCAGTAGTTCCACTAGACTAACCATGATGGCGCATTGATAGCCAGTTCAGATACCAATGTTATAAATACAGTGGTGGGCACAGTTCAGCTAATCCGATAACTGATAATTATCGAAGCTAATGTTTATGTTAGGGACCACCACCCCGGTCTGCCAATCCAGAGGCACTGTCCCCGATCGCCACGCGATGTTGCAGAGGCGTGTCAGCCAAGACAGTCCCACAACATCCAGAGACTTAAGGTACTCAGGACGGATTTCATCCACCCCAGGAGCCTTGCCACCGAGGAGCTTTCCAACCACCTCGGTGACTTCTGCCTGGGTAATGGATGAATCCGCCTCTGGGTCCCCAGTCTCTGCCTCCTCTTCGGAAGACGTGACGATGGGATTGAGGAGATCCTCAAAGTACTCCTTCCACCGCCCAACAACATCCCCCCGAATTATCTTCCGATAAATTTATTTCTGCTAACATTTTTTTTTTTTTTTTTGCTGGCTGTGAGCAAAGTTTAACAGTCAAAAATGTTTGTAAACCCTAAAATCAAGCATTTTAGTCTGTTGTGTGATTGTGGCTGTTGCTTGCTGATGACATCATCATTAAGCGCAAAACATGATTAGCTGGTCCATGGAAATATAGACCTGGAATGGACGTGTGCACCTCAATCTATTAGCGTCACTCACGACAGGAAGGCGCCATTATTAAGGGTGGAGATGTGCAGATCATCAATAATAAACTGACCGCTTTTATGGCACTAGCCTCGCTATTTCTTAACGGAATTTAATAAATGTAGGCTTGTTTTAAAGCCCTTTGAAATCTCTTTCCAATGAACCTATGCATGTGTGGGTGAAGAAAAAAACTTTTATGTAAAATGCAGAAATTTGGGGAAATTATGACAAACTGTGCTGCTTTTCTCGCTTTATTGTCGCTATTTGTTAACAAATTTTAATAAAAGTAGGTGTTGTGTGGGCCGCTGAAGAGGAGGTACTGCTGGCCCACAACCACCAGAGGGCACCCTGCCTGGAGTGCGGGCTCGAGGCACAAGAGGGCGCCGCCGCCTCACAGGAGCAGCCGGGGTGACAGCTGTCACTTATTACCTGTGACAGCTGTCACCAATCATCTGATCTTCAATCGTATATCAGCAGGACGACATCTCCACTTCTTTGCCGAGATATCGCTATGCTTAGGAGGTAACGAGCTCAGCCAATCAAGTTGTCTTTTCGACAGAAGAATATTGTTGCTTTGTGTTTTTTGACAGCAGACTTTTCGACGAGAGGTGGAGGTGGATTTCCCACCATACGTGTTACTGGGTATAAACACACCTACATCTAACTGTTTTTGTTCCTCGCCAGCAGTACCAGATCCGACAAGCAGAGGCAGTGGCCACCTGGGAGCTCGGGACTTGGCGGCTCCAGTATTCCCGGGGTTCGGTGGCGGAGGAAATCGTGTGGTTCCGGTTCTGCTTTGGACAGACGTCTCTTATCTTCGAGCCTGCCCACATGACACGTTCTGTAAATTGACTTCATTGCATACTATTGTGACCTGCCGTGTTTGTTGTGCTCATTCACAACAGTAAAGTGTTGTTATTTGACTTCCTCCATTGTCCGTTCATTTGCGCCCCCTGTTGTGGGTCCGTGTTCCTACACTCTCACAACAGGATATCTCGGCCAACGTCATGGACCCCGAGGGGTGTCAACCGGCTGTTGAACGGCCAATGGAAGAGCAGGGCGCACAGGCGTCTGCAGGAGGCATGATCGGTGAGTTGCAGCGAATCCTCACCGCTTTTACGGCTCAGTTGGATCTAATGACCGAGCAGAACGTTCTCCTTAACCGCAGGGTGGAGGCTCTCGCCGCGCAGGTGGAAGCGCGCCCTCAGGGCGCTGCTGCGGCTCCCCCTCCTGCCGATCCTGTGCGCAACAGTGACGTTCCACAGGTCGTTCAACGACCCCTCCCACCTTCCCCTGAAGCATACATAAGCCCTCCAGAGCCGTACGGGGGTTGTGTGGAGACGTGCGCGGACTTTCTTATGCAGTGTTCGCTCGTCTTCGCACAACGTCCCGTGATGTACGCGACTGATGCCAGTAAGATAGCTTATGTGATAGCTCTGCTTCGGGGTAAAGCACGCGCCTGGGCTACGGCGCTCTGGGAACAGAACTCACGGTTGTTATCAGCATACACTGGGTTTGTGGGGGAGTTCAGAACAGTGTTTGATCACCCTAACAGAGGAGAGACCGCTTCAACAGTGCTGCTGTCAATGAGACAGGGACGCGAGAGCGCAGCCGCTTATGCAGTCGACTTCCGCATCGCGGCTGCGAGGTCCGGCTGGAATAACGTTGCGCTCCGCGCCGCCTTCATAAACGGACTGTCGTTGGTTCTGAAGGAGCAGCTGGTAGCTAAGGAGGAACCGCGGGATTTAGATGGGCTTATCGATCTCGTTATACGGTTAGACAATCGGTTGGAGGAACGCCGTCGGGAGCGAGGCGAAGGACGTGACCGGATACGCGCCGCCCCTCTCCCTTCCGGGTTCGAAAAGGGGCTGCCCTCCCCACGCTCCACAGCCGCAGCGCTTTGTGGGGCAACAGCTCCCCCTGCTGACGTTGTTAGGGAAATGCACAGGGCCAAAATGGGGAGGCTGATCCGTGGAGAGTGTTTTCTCTGCAGCTCAACTGAGCACACACAGAGAAACTGCCCCAAACGGCCAAAACGACAACACTCGCCCTTAGAGACTGGGCTAAGGGGGGGTCAAAACATTCAAGTAAGACACACACAAATTGCCACACGACTCCCAGTCACAATCCTGAGCGGGGATTTAACCCTTCAAGCCCGAGCACTGGTGGACATGGGGTCAGAAGGGAATCTGCTAGACAGCAGATGGGCAAGGGAGGTAGGGCTCCCTCTGGTGGCGCTTCCTTCGCCATTGCAGGTGCGGGCACTAGATGGCACCCTCCTCCCTTTACTCACACACAAGACACAACCAGTAACTCTGGTGGTGTCTGGAAACCATCGGGAGGAGATTGAGTTTTTTGTAACTCCTTCTACCTCCCGCGTGATTTTGGGCATCCCATGGATGTTGAAGCACAATCCCCGGATTGATTGGCCGTCTGGGGTGGTGGTTCAGTGGAGCGAAACCTGCCATCGGGGGTGTTTAGGATCCTCGGTTCCTCCCGGTTCACAGGCTAAGGAGGAGGTCAAAGTCCCTCCCAATCTGACGGCAGTGCCGGTTGAGTACCACGATCTTGCTGACGTCTTCAGTAAGGATCTGGCACTCACCCTTCCCCCGCACCGTCCGTCGATTGTGCCATTGATTTGGTTCCAGGCGCTGAGTTCCCGTCCAGCAGGCTGTACAACCTCTCACGACCTGAGCGCGAATCAATGGAGACCTACATCCGGGACTCATTAGCTGCCGGGCTGATCCGGAACTCCACCTCCCCGATGGGGGCAGGTTTCTTTTTTGTGGGCAAGAAAGATGGCGGACTCCGTCCATGCATTGATTACAGGGGGCTGAATGAGATTACGGTTCGCAACCGATACCCGTTGCCATTGTTAGATTCCGTGTTCACCCCCCTGCATGGAGCCAAAATCTTTACTAAGCTGGATCTTAGAAATGCGTATCACCTGGTTCGGATCCGGAAGGGAGACGAATGGAAGACGGCATTTAACACCCCGTTAGGTCACTTTGAGTACCTGGTCATGCCGTTCGGCCTCACCAACGCCCCCGCGACGTTCCAAGCCTTGGTTAACGACGTCTTGCGGGACTTCCTGCACCGATTCGTCTTCGTATATCTGGACGATATTCTCATCTTTTCTCCGGATCCTGAGACCCATGTCCAGCATGTACGTCAGGTCCTGCAGCGGTTGTTAGAGAACCGACTGTTTGTGAAGGGCGAGAAGTGCGAGTTTCACCACACATCTTTGTCCTTCCTGGAGTTTATAATCTCCTCCAACTCCGTCGCCCCTGATCCGGCCAAGGTTGCGGCGGTGAGAGATTGGCCCCAACCAACAAGCCGTAGGAAGCTGCAACAGTTCCTCGGCTTCGCTAATTTCTATAGGAGGTTCATTAAGGGCTACAGTCAGGTAGTTAGCCCCCTGACAGCCCTGACCTCTCCAAAAGTCCCCTTCACCTGGTCGGATCGGTGCGAAGCCGCGTTCAAGGAGTTGAAACGACGGTTCTCTACTGCGCCAGTTTTGGTGTAGCCCGACCCTAGCCGCCAGTTCATGGTTGAAGTGGACGCCTCTGACTCAGGGATAGGAGCCGTGCTGTCCCAGAGCGGAGAGACCGATAAGGTCCTTCACCCGTGTGCCTATTTTTCCCGCAGGTTGACCCCGGCTGAACGGAACTATGACGTCGGCAATGGAGAACTCCTTGCGGTGAAAGAGGCTCTTGAAGAGTGGAGACATCTGTTGGAGGGAACGTCCGTGCCATTCACGGTTTTCACTGACCACCGGAACCTGGAGTATATCAGGACCGCCAAGCGGCTGAACCCCAGGCAAGCCCGCTGGTCACTGTTCTTCGGCCGTTTTGACTTCCGGATCACCTACCGCCCCGGGACCAAGAACCAGAGATCGGATGCCTTGTCCCGGGTGCATGAAGACGAAGTCAAAACTGAGTTGTCGGATCCACCGGAACCTATCATCCCGGAGTCCGCTATCGTGGCCATCCTCACCTGGGACGTGGAGAAGACCGTCCGGGAGGCCCTGGCACGGAGCCCGGACCCCGGAACCGGGCCGAAGAACAAACTTTACGTCCCACCAGAGGCCAGGGCTGCAGTCTTGGACTTCTGTCACGGTTCCAAGTTCTCCTGTCATCCGGGGGTGCGAAGAACCGTGGCAGTTGTCCGGCAGCGCTTCTGGTGGGCGTCCCTGGAGGCCGACGTCCGGGATTATATCCAGGCCTGCACCACCTGCGCCAGGGGCAAGGCTGACCACCACAGGGCACCGGGACTGCTCCAGCCGCTGCCTGTGCCTCATCGCCCCTGGTCCCACATCGGCCTGGATTTTGTCACGGGCCTCCCGCCGTCCCAGGGCAACACCACCATCCTCACGATAGTGGACCGATTCTCCAAGGCGGCCCACTTCGTGGCCCTCCCGAAGCTCCCGACTGCCCAGGAGACAGCAGACCTCCTGGTCCACCACGTCGTCCGACTGTATGGGATTCCAACAGACATCGTCTCCGATCGCGGTCCCCAGTTCTCCTCGCAAGTCTGGAGGAGCTTCTGCCGGGAACTGGGGGCCACGGTGAGTCTCTCGTCCGGGTATCATCCTCAGACCAACGGGCAGGCAGAACGGGCCAATCAGGAGGTGGAACAGGCCCTGCGCTGCGTGACAGCTGCGCACCCGGCGGCCTGGAGTACCCATTTGGCCTGGATCGAGTATGCCCATAACAGCCAGGTGTCTTCTGCCACCGGCCTCTCCCCTTTTGAGGTGTGTCTGGGGTACCAGCCCCCGTTGTTTCCGGTGGTCGAGGGAGAGGTCGGTGTGCCCTCGGTCCAGGCCCACCTGCGGAAGTGCTGTCGGGTGTGGCGCGCCGCCCGTTCTGCTTTGCTGAAGGCCCGGACGAGGGCTAAAGCCCATGCAGACCGCCGGCGGACCCCGGCCCCTGCATATCGGCCAGGGCAGGAGGTGTGGTTGTCGACAAAAGACATTCCCCTCAAAGTGGACTCCCCTAAACTGCAGGACTGTTACATCGGTCCCTTCAAGATACTCAAGGTCATCAATCCAGCCGCAGTGCGGCTTCAGCTTCCGGCCTCACTGCGGATCCATCCTGTTTTCCATGTGTCCCGGATAAAACCGCATCACACCTCACCCCTCTGTGCTCCGGGTCCGGCGCCGCCTCCTGCCCGGGTCATCGATGGTGGGCCGGCTTGGTCTGTGCGCCGGCTCCTGGATGTCCGTAGGATGGGCCGGGGCTTCCAGTATTTGGTGGACTGGGACGGGTACGGACCCGAAGAACGCTCCTGGGTGAAGAGGAGCTTCATCCTAGACCCGGCCCTCCTGGCCGATTTCTACCGCCGCCACCCGGACAAGCCTGGTCGGGCGCCAGGAGGCGCCCGTTGAGGGGGGGGGTCCTGTTGTGTGGGCCACTGAAGAGGAGGTACTGCTGGCCCACAACCACCAGAGGGCACCCTGCCTGGAGTGCGGGCTCCAGGCACAAGAGGGCGCCGCCGCCTCACAGGAGCAGCCGGGGTGACAGCTGTCACTTATTACCTGTGACAGCTGTCACCAATCATCTGATCTTCAATCGTATATCAGCAGGACGACATCTCCACTTCTTTGCCGAGATATCGCTATGCTTAGGAGGTAACGAGCTCAGTCAATCAAGTTGTCTTTTCGACAGAAGAATATTGTTGCTTTGTGTTTTTTGACAGCAGACTTTTCGACGAGAGGTGGAGGTGGATTTCCCACCATACGTGTTGCTGGGTATAAACACACCTACATCTAACTGTTTTTGTTCCTCGCCAGCAGTACCAGATCCGACAAGCGGAGGCAGTGTCCACCTGGGAGTTCGGGACTTGGCGGCTCCAGTATTCCCGGGGTTCGGTGGCGGAGGAAATCGTGTGGTTCCGGTTCTGCTTTGGACAGACGTCTCTTATCTTCGAGCCTGCCCACATGACACGTTCTGTAAATTGACTTCATTGCATACTATTGTGACCTGCCGTGTTTGTTGTGCTCATTCACAACAGTAAAGTGTTGTTATTTGACTTCCTCCATTGTCCGTTCATTTGCGCCCCCTGTTGTGGGTCCGTGTTCCTACACTCTCACAACAGTAGGCTTGTTTTAAAGCCCTTTAATTGCTATTTCTAATGAACCCATACATGCCTGGGTAGAAAAAAATGTTTTATGTAAAGTGTGGAAATTTGGGGATTTTACTGTGTTTGGGGAATTTACTGTGTTTTTTTTCCTGTCATCATAATTCTCAATGGATTTTTATAAATGAAGCCTTGTAAGTTGTATTCAAGCTGATTAAAAGCTCTAATGAACCCATACAGGCCTGGATAAAAATCCTTATGTATTAAAATATAAATCTGAAGTATGCCTTGCCATTGTGGTCATTTACCTTGCTGCGTTTTCCACTGTAATATTACTGCTAATCTTTTAATGACAACAACATACGAGGTTTGTTAGAAAAGTATCGGACCTTTTTATTTTTTGCAAAAACCTGATGGATTTGAATCACGTGTGCTTGCATGAGCAAAGCTTGAACCTTCGTGCGCATGCGTGAACTTTTTCATGCCTGTCGATTGCGTCATTTCCTGGTAAGCAGCCTTTGTGTGAGGTGTGTGTTGTGCGCTCGGCGGATTTTCATTTCAAGGAAAAAGACGGAACGACTGGAGCAGCGCCGCATCAAATTTTGCCAGAAACTGGGCGACAGCCAGGTGGAAACCATTCGGATGATTCAGACGGCTTTCTGTGACTTTTCAGTCGTGTGACTATCCGAGAAATTGTGGAAGAGGTGGGCATGTCACAGCATGTCCTGTGACACTTCAACACGAAGGTGCTTTTGCTGCGCCATCAGCAGCGGCACGAATTTCACAGCCACTCTTTTCATGGCCAAATCTTCTGTCACAGTGAAATGTACTGAAAAAGTGCTGATGTCCACCTCTTCCACAATTTCTCAGATAGTCACACGACGGTCCCGCATCACCACAGCGTTCACTTTGGAAATGATCTGGCCATTTCAGCATGTTGATGGCCGACCGGAGCGTGGCTCGCTCTCCACCGTTGTGCGGACATCTTTAAACCGGTTGTACCGCTCCTTAATCTGTGTGATGCCCATAGGATCGTCACCGAAAGCCGTCTGAATCATCCAAATGGTTTCCACCTGGCTGTCGCTGATTTTCTGGCAAAATTTGATGCGGTGCTGCTCCAGTCGTTCCGTCTTTTTCCTTGAAATGAAAATTCGCCAAGCGCACGACACACACCTCACACAAAGGCTGCTTACCAGCAAATGATGCAATCGACAGGCGTGAAAAAGTTCACGCATGTGCACGAAGGTTCAAGGTTTGCTCATGCAAGCACACGTGATTCAGATCCATTTTTGGGTGGTTTATCTTTATCAAAGATAACTTTTCAGTTATCTTATTATCTGTTATCAAGTTAATTTTTTGGTTATCTGTGCCCACCACTGCTAAAAGTTATCGATTATCGGTTATCTGTAATAAAGATAATTTTTTCAGAAGTTTATCGGTTTAGCGTCATAAAAGATAACTTATCAGTTATCAGATTAATGGTTATCGATGCTAGCTTTTTGGTTAGCTGTGCCCACCACTGAATAAGTGGGTATTGACGTTGGCTGTGGAAGTAATCTGTGGTGGACTGGAGTCGTAGACTCAGCACCAACTGGCCTGACAGCCTATATAGGGCTTGAGGCAGCCAAAGCGATACATAATACAGCTTCAACAAAGCTGAAAATGTCCCGATTGCACTATGAGGTCATGATGCCATCATTGCTTTGCTGTTTATTGTGTGTTCTACACTAATATCTCACTTTTAAATGTCTTTTGTACTCATCAGGGTGAGGTGATTGATATAACCAGGCGAGTTGACGACAAATGGCTTGAGGGTCGGATTTCAGGGACCAGTCGAAGTGGCATTTTTCCTGCCAGTTATGTCCAGGTCAACAAGATGCCCCGTACCAAATATTCTATGGACGACTTCTCAGCTGACCCCATGTCTCCAATCTCACCTGGACCCCAGAGTCCAGGGCGTCCACTCCACTCACCATGCCCGCGGTCCCCAATGTCACCTTTCACCCCCTCATCCCTCAGCCCTAAACCTGGACACTCCCCACTGAAGCCGTCTTCACCCGTGCCATACGGCAGTCCAGCTTCACAAACACACTCCCCAACACAGACACTGTCATCCAAAGAAATGACCAACGTGTGGCCGCACAGCACCTGTAAACCCACTTCACCCACTAATCAGAACAGCCATTGGAGTGTGACACACTCAGCTTCCTTGCGCTCTGCCGCTCGAACCACATCACCTCCCACTCAGTCGTCTGCATCTAAACACAGAGCAGAAGCAGCCACAGTGAACACTCCCAGACACACTGACCCCACAAAGGTCTGCTCACTCGGCTTCACTGCATGTTCACACCTGTGATGTGATGGCTTGTGCTGCACTAGTCACAGACATCATCATCATTCCTTACTTTGTATTGGCTGATGTGAGGTTTTTTTCTCTTCTAGGCTGCAGTGACAAACCAGGCTACTCCATCTAATCTGCATTTCAACTTCTTACCCCAAAAACCAGCATCAAACATCCCTGGTCCCACGGCGGTGCAGCACAAACCGTACGTCTCCATTTTTCACTGATCAGATTCAATCTTTCTGCGCAGTTTTTGGGCACCTACTGTATGCTCCACATAGCACAAAGCAGTGTGCGGCACAAGTGTCTTTGCACAACTGGCAGTTGTTATCTTCATCCGGCCAGCATCTATGTTGAGTAAGTAGCAAGTACATGCACCTATAATGTAGGAATGTCAGTATAAAAACAAGGTGTAGTACAGTGCCTGAGCTTTGCTGTTGTTTGGCAGCAAAAGGCAGCTGTACCATAAACCAGCAAAAATCTAACCAAAAGATATGGGGTTTTTCTGTTCTATATGAAAGGCAATATTCAGATATGCCTTGCATAGGTAGATTCACAACACGTGTACACACACGGGATGTACAACCCCGATTCCAATGAAGTTGGGACGTTGTGTAAAATGCAAATAAAAACAGAATACAATGATTTGCAAATGTTCTTCAACCTATATTCGACTGAATACACCACAAAGACAAGATATTTAATGTTCAAACTGATAAACTTTATTGTTTTGTGCAAATATTTGTTCATTTTGAAATTGATGCCTAGTCAATGGCACAAATTCTCAACTTAATGGCTTAAAATATATTACACTGATGAGTCAGAAATGAGCTGTAGAGATAAAAACTGGTTGTGTATATTTATCTCTCCTCTGGAGTTGTAGTAGATAACAGAATATTTACAGAGGAATCCTTCAAATGGTGATACAAGCACCAAATTTGGCATAGATATTACTCTACTGAAAAAACCGACGGACCACTTGAAGTTTCAGTAGGCGGCTACGTAGGGGTCAAATGAAGAATTACTTAGGGGTCAAAGTATAAAAATGCTCCAGTCATATTGAAAATTATACCACATTATTTGTCTAGGGGAGGTGATGGTCTAGTGGTTAAGGTGTTGGGCTTGACACCAGAAGATCCTCGGTTCAAATCCCCGCCTGACTGGAAAATTACTAAGGGCCCTTGGGCAAGGTCTTTAATCCCCTATTGCTCCTGTTGTGTAGTGAGTGCCTTGTATGGTAGCACCCTGACATTGGGGTGAATGTGAGGCAAAATTGTAAGGCATTTTGAGCGTCTGATGCAGATGGAAAAGGGCTATATAAATGCAGTCCATTTACCATTATAAAGATTCTGTTATGTGTCGGACGCAGCTCGGAGAACCGACCAGCGTTTGAAGGACCCAGTATGAAATAAGCAGAGCACGGTTCAAAGGATAACTGAATTTAATACATAACAGTGATAATATAATAAAAAAGGTGCGGCCTGGCGTGGTGCGCTCCCAGCAGCGCTAACGGTCCGGAGCCAGAAGCTGTTTCGGACCCAAGGACCCCGCCGACACCCCCCAGGTGGCCGCAACAACCGAGTCTGTGAAAGAAGGAACCATTATGTGAGTCCACACTCTACACACAGAACACTTAAAGGTGTACAAACAGCAAACACTTCCTGGCTTGATTACTGATCAGCTTCCCAACCTGCAGGCATGGAACATCCCGTTCACAAAACTCCACTGCAGTGGAAGCTGATACATGACTAACAAACAGCTCAATACAATAAGGTGTGAGGGACACCACATTTACTGACTGTATAACTGTTAGTCACAAAATCTAACGTACCTCAGGAAGTGTGCTGACGAGCGTGAGACCTCACCCCCTCCTCTTTCACAGACTGTGCATCAAACCTGGACGTTCTCAGCATCCGCTGCTGATGAGATGGCTCCCGAGACGACGATCTCACCCGTCTGGTCACAAGGTCGAGTCTCTGGCAAATACACACTGTGCACTCCAGTCTTAAATGCCAACATGTTCCAATCCATCCAGATGCACTACAGCTGTGAGTCCTGACGAGTCGCAGGTGATCAGGGTGAGGTCCTGACAGCCTCAGCAACACAGCCATTCAGTCCCAAACGCACGCCACCTGGGAGGAAAACCAAAAAACAGAAACAAACCGGCAGCCAGGCCCCCCCAGCCATATAACAGATTCCAAAAAGGTATAGTTTGGACTATCTATGACTGAATTCTATAGAGTTATGGGGTAAAAACAACAAGAATGGTGACAAAGTTCAGTTTCAGTTTGTACAGGGGTCAAAAGTTAGATTTGCTCCAATTTTCTTCAAAGGTGATGCAAATTATTGGTTGAGTTAATAGGGTTTCAAAAAGGAATAGTTTGCACCATATATCATGCTTAGTTATCACATTACGGGGTAACATATGTCACGTCATAGAATTCTGTTGTGAAAGTGTAGGAACACGGACCCACAACAGGGGGTGTAAAAGAACGGGCAATGGATAAGCCAAACAGTAACAATTTAATGTTGTAAATTGGGCACAACGGAATACAGACAACAACAAGTTTGGAACTACAGTCAATTACACATTGGGTGACGTGTGGGCAGGCCTGAGGATAGGAGACGCCCGTCCAGAACAGAGCCGGATCCCACACGGCCCTCACCGCCAACGGATCTGAAGAACACCGGAGCCGCCAAGTCCTGAGTCCCCAGGTGGTCACCGTCTCAAGCTGTCAGACCTGGCACTGCTGGCAGAGAACAGAAACAGCACAGGTGAGTGTGCGTACTCACACTCACCTGTGCTGTGTTCTTTTGGGAGGGAGCACCTCCACCTCTAGTCACACACTCGTGCAGCTCCTGTCTAACCACTTATCTGGTTGGGGTGTGAAGCGAAGCCGTCGTTGATCACACCAAACGCCAATCCCTCAGATAAGGCAAACACCACAGGAAAACGGCTGCAAAGAAGTTCACACTCTAAGTCAGAGTTAAGTGTAGCAGAGAATATTACCTCCAAGGTAGCTGATTTCTCGGTGGGGAGGTGGAGTTGCAGTCCGGCCTTTAAGGTGGTGGTGATGTGGATGAGTGACAGCTGGTGCTGATGACGAGTGACAGCTGTCACTCCCGGTTGCTATGACGCCCTCTCCTGCTTGAAGCCCGCACTTCAAGCAGGGCGCCATCTGGTGGTGGTGGGCCAGCAGTACCTCCTCTTCAGCGACCCACACAACAGAATTCAATGGATGTCAACATTATTTGACCTTTCCTTTAGAGACCAAGCATTCAACACAGTCAAAACTATACCATTTATTAATCCAAGTAGTTCAATCAACAATTTGCACCATTTTAACTTTAACTTTTGACCCCTGTAAAAACTGAAATTGACCTTTGTCACCATTCTTAAGGTTTTTACCCCATAACTCCATAACATTCAGTCATAGATAGTCCAAACTATACCTTTTTGGTATCTTTATGATCAGACAAATAATGTGGTATAGTTTTCAATATGATAGGAGCATTTTTATATTTTAACCCCTGTGTAATTCTTCAACTGACCCCTACGTGGCCGCCTATTGAAAATTCAAGTGGCCTGCCAGTTTTTTCAAAAGAGCAATGTCTAAGGAGAATTTGTGCTGGATTTGGTGCATGTGTCACCATGTGAAGTATTGTTTCAGTTATTTGCTGCACTACTGAACATTTTTGACATTGGCCTCTACGGGAATTAGCTCACATTTGGAGCCAGCCTCAAGTGGCCATTTGAGGAACTGCAACTTTTTTCCATTTTCTTGGTAGGGTTCATTTCAAATAGTCAGAATTTGAATCTTGGAGAAGACAATCTGCATTACTGAGAATGACTTTCCACACATGACAGTATTTGCACCGAGTGTTAATTCAAGTTTCATAACACTCGCTATACTTGGTACTATGATAGGAGCTTCTGTGTTCATGTTGTGCAAAGAATTGTTTCCTTGCTAGAATACGTCTCACTTATGACGTCACCATCTAAATATCAATTCAATTTCTGGCACACTGGGGTTGACTGATGACAATCTGATTCGTTTATTTCATGTCACGCCCATGTCTAATTAGTGATTAGGTATAACCCCTTTGCACCCTGCACCTTATATCACACTCAGATTTTGCACTGAGGAAATAATAGTCTAGTTGGACTCCCCTAAAATGCACTTGGTCTGTACGCTTCAGATTGTGTGTCATAGACCAACAAAATAGGGCCCTTCAAGTGTTGCAGTATTTGTGCATCTGAAAATAAAACATCCTTCCCCCTTTTCTTGTTCTTAATTTTAGATATAAAGCTATTTACAACTACAAACCCCAGAATTCAGATGAGCTGGAGCTCAGAGAAGGAGACATTGTACAAGTGATGGAAAAATGTGATGACGGCTGGTTTGTAGGTAAGGAATCAAGTGTTTCATTAAAGGCCAGAAATAAATATACATGAAACAGCATGAACGTGGTGAACAGGAAAGTAGGCACACTCCATCATAAATGCTGATGTTCTGTTTCTGAGGAGACATACATATTTGCAATATGTGTATTTTTCATGTTGGAGTATGTGGTGATGTAATTGGATTGCATTATAGTGTAACATGTTTTTATACTTGTGCTTTAAATGTATGCAGATAAGATGGACAAAATCTTAAATATAATAGCAGTACAGTGCCACAGTGTCACTCAGATCAGGCTAAAATAAAACAGACAAGTATTTTATCTAAGTTATTATTTGCAGGACTTTTCTGTTGCATGTGTTCTTTTTTAAGTTCAGTGCGCCCTCTATGGGACATTATGAAACACTGCAAGTAGAAACCACTTATGTTAAAGGAGAAGTTCACTTTTTTTGCAACCTGAACCATACTAAATCAGTCTTTGAGTGTTCTGTTCACTTTTGACAATTGCAGTGCATGAGAACTATTGCTTTTTCCACAAATCGCTGAAAAGTAATTCCAGTGAATTTCAATATGATTTATTTGCACTGCGCCAATTCTCAAGTTACTCCAAAGCACTATATACATTTGTACCCACTGACAAATACATTGTCACCCATAGGCCTCAAATTAACTCTGAACCATATTTTTCCAAACCTTAAAATTACACAGTAGAAGTATTAATGCTTGGCCCTGTGACAGACTGGCGTTGTGTCCAGGCTGAACCCCGCCTCTCACACAAAACCTAAAAACCCTAACCCTAACCGTGACCCTAGAGAAATAATGAACGAATTGCTATTGCATTTATTATTTATTTAACAATTTAAGAATTATTTAAATATTTAATTGCTAATGCATTTATTGTTGCTTACGAACATATAGGCGGTATTGTTAAATTTCTCTTGTAGTCTCTGCATAGTAATTGTGCTCTAAACTTACACTGAAGCTTCAATGTCTAATGGGGGGGGGGGGGGTTCATTGTTCAATAAAGTTTGAAAAAACAAAACTGTATGTTAGCTGGTTTGGCTAATAATAAACAGTCATATTTTTTCGCTTACCAGAGGGGTCACAGCTTAGCTTTATGTTGTGCTCAAGTTTTTAATATGGTTTGATTTTTGGTTTTGCTATTCTGTATGCTCAGTATGTTGTTAATAAAGTTTTAAAAAGCAGGGTGAGATTCACGTTAAAAAAATACAGATTTGAGCAAATTACTGAGGCTGCTTGTTATAAAGTGTTATATGAGGAAAAGCATATACCTAGCTGGCTGTATTTCATAACCTCCAGTTATGTTTTCACCCATTTGTTTGCTTGTTTGTTTGTTTGTGAATAGCATGAAACCCACAATTTTTCATAGATTGTTCCAAATTTTTTACAGAGGATTCTTACCCTGAAAGGCAAGAACTGATTCAGTTTTCAATATCATAGGTTAAAGGTCAAAGTCAGGAAAAATCTTGTAAAAATGTGAACAATCCCTATTGTTTAACATTGAATGAATTTTCAAAAATTAATAACTCTGTCAAAAAAGATAACATTTCTTTCATATTTGAAAGCTTTGTGTAGGATAGTATCCTTTATCGACTGACAAAGTTTGATCCAGATCTGATCCATATTACAGATTTTGTGGCCATTTAAATTTAACATTGAAAAAGCCATTTAATGTATATTTTACATCATATCTTAAACAAACGTACCCCAAATCACTCTCATATTTTAAAGGGAGGTGCAGACTGGCACTCACTATCGCCTGACAAAGTTTGATCTGGATCTGATCTAGATTGTGGATTTTGTAGACATTTGAATTTAATATTGAAAAGCCCCTTTGATGTACATTTTGCATTATATCTTTATCTTGCATATATCTTTGCATTATATATTTATGGATTTACCTACACCACCAAAATTGGATGGAGGTTCCAATTTTATGCCAGTTTTATCAGTCAGAAACCAAGTGCCAAAAAGTGATGACAAATTGTGCATAGCAAAGATAACCAATGTTCTGTGAAAATTATCTGACAAAGAATTCAAAATTGAAAAAGTTGAAAAAAGTGACACCACCACAAAAAAAATCTTTGATTCAAGGCATTTATTCACATCTAATTCAGCTTATGAAAAGTCACTTCTAACAGGACTTTGATCTTGAAAAATTTTTCAAGGCAAAACTTTGTGGAATTGGAAGCTAGTGTTGGCGGGGTTTGCGCTCTATGGGCGTGGTGCTCTAGTTAAACGTTGTTGAACCATTAAGGTACCAATGATCACAAAGTAGCTTGCTACCTTTATTTTGTTGCTTTAATTCATTCATCCCTAATTTAGTTCTTAAAAATTATTTCTTGCAAATACAAAATTCGTCAAATGTGAGCAAAGCACTCAGAAACCTGATTGCCAACAATTTCTTATGACTGGGGTGGTTAAAAAACAAAAACTCAGAAGTTAACTTTCTTTTGTGAGGTTTCTTTAAGCCTGCATGCACACTGTTTCATCTGTTGTCTGATCCCAGTGCGCTCTGCTCTCTGTAGGTACGTCAGAACGGACCCAGACATTTGGAACCTTTCCTGGGAATTATGTGGCACCAGTTTGACTTCCACGCTTTCTGCTTGTCCCCATCTACTTGGACTCCTAAGAGCTCAAAGAGTCACACCAGTTCACTCCAGCAAATCCTGCTCTGACACTGTCCCGTGTCCCAGCACTCCCAAACCCCGTTTATTCCGACCTGCATGTTCACTCTGAGCAGCTGCCGTGTTTCTGAGGTGAAGGCAGGAAAACTGTGTGGTTGCTCACCTCCCTGCCTATGTGCATGTGTGTTCCACAGAGACCTGAGAGTGTTTCCTACATGTGCACAAATGCATATATGCATTGTTTTCCACAGTGACCTGAGTGGAAAGTGAATGTTAAAAAAAAAAAAAAAGAAAGAAAAAAAACTGTTTCAGAGAATGGACTTTTTGTCCCACAAATATGTGCAGCTGCAGGAAATTGGACATTCCCTCCCACTGAGCAGCACTGTTCCTTCTGAGTGTGTGTGACCGCAGTGCCATCACAAACCACAGCTGAGAATCACACTTAAAATGCCACATTCTTCTGATATTTGCCATGTGATTAATGTTTCCTTAAAAAATGTCTTTTTCCAGATTTTGTTTCAGACCTCTGAAAAGACCATACAGAGGAACAACATGTCGGTCTCTCCATGTTTGCTTAAAGTGAAGCACAGAGAACTCAGACTTATCAAGACAAGCTGACAGCACTCCACAAGGCTCCACACAGCAAACAAACTTAATGCATCTGCTGATTTCTTATGCAACTTAATCCTTATACAGTATTTGTCATTTTTATCATTCTTGGCATTTTGTCTTTATTGAAAGTAGGGATACAGACGATTTTTATAAAAATGTGGGACAGAACTCTTTTTTGTTGTTGCACTTCCATCTAATGCCTCCACCACTTTGCAGGTTTTATTTTTTATTTTTTCAAATAGTGCCAAATTTAATACTTAATTAGACATCTGTTTTAACAAACACTTATCTGAGCATGTCCTGTCCAACTCTGGCACTTTGCTAATGCTGCATTTATTATTACAGTGCGATCGTTTTGTTTTGTTTTTGTCCTGCAAGGCTTATATTCCCAATCTGACAACAGAAAATTAGCCTTTTGACTGTTTGAAGACTTGAGGATTTGCTACTTTATGGTTATTTCAAATTTATGATATAGTCAAAATGTCTTTAATTTTTTTATATAGCTTTCTTATATGTAAGAGATCCAGAAAATGAGTGTACAGCTGTAACAAGATTCAAAATATAATATATAATTGCTTATAAAACAATTTACATGAATGTATGGTATGCATTTAAAGAACAAATAAACAGAGTGATGTTAACCTTTCACTGTGCTCTTGTATTGATAAGAGAAGACCAGCACAAGTTAAATGCAACCTGTATATATGTGTGTGTGTGTGTGTGTGTATACATATATATATATGTGTGTGTGTGTGTGTGTGTGTGTGTGTGTGTGACTGGCGTTACATTTTAAATAGTATTGCTGCCGCTTTCGACACCTACGATTGGTTGAGTCCATCATGAATCATTGCTTTAAGGTGCTTGCTTTGGTCACATCATCAGCCACAGTCTGAAAATACACTAAACACTTATCAATTAATAACAAAAATAAAGGCACTTCTTCTTCTTTGTTTTTATCAGCGGACTGCCAACCATCATTGGAGTATGTGGAATAGTGTCATTATTTTAATGTACACAACATGTCTATCTCTGGTTTTCCCATTTCCGGTTGTGGTCACATTTTCTCTACAGGCAAAAGCTTTCATTTTTGCTCTTTCACGGACATTTATTATTGAGTATTTCTTTGTAAATTAGCCAAATTTTGTGAAATTAGTGATCCATAGATACAAAAATTTAACCGTGAAGGTTCTGTATTGCTTCCCCTTTTATTTATTATTTATATCAACCCATTATTCACTAATTATACAGCTGGTTTTTATTTTATTGTTCTCCACATCAGCGGCGCGATGTGGTGCACCATGTCCCAGCTGCCTGCACAACACCATCGCAGCGGGATCGCTCACGCCTGCCCGTTGGCTTGATGTTTTCATGGTTCGCTCATACGAGTTGTTCCGCCGTGATTCGTACTATGTGTGAAGGGGCCTTACTGGGTGTGTGCAGTCAGCATGGGCGCAATTTGGTGGGGGATAGGGGGACATGTCCCCCCCACCTTTTCAACCAGGGGGGACAGAATATGGTATGTCCCCCCACCTTCTGACATATACAACCACTGGCAAAAATTATGGAATCGCCGGCCTCGGAGGATGTTCATTAAGTTGTTTAATTTTGTAGAAAAAAAGCAGATCACAGACATGACACAAAACTAAAGTCATTTCAAATGGCAACTTTCTGGCTTTAAGAAACACTATAAGAAATCAAGAAAAAAAAATTGTGGCAGTCAGTAGCGGTTACTTTTTTAGACCAAGCAGAGGGAAAAAATATGGAATCACTCAATTCTGAGGAAAAAATTATGGAATCATGAAAAACGAACACTCCAACACATCACTAGTATTTTGTTGCACCACCTCTGGCTTTTATAACAGCTTGCAGTCTCTGAGGCATGGACTTAATGAGTGACAAACAGTACTCTTCATCAATCTGGCTCCAACTTTCTCTGATTGCTGTTGCCAGATCAGCTTTGCAGGTTGCAGCCTTGTCATGGACCATTTTCTTCAACTTCCACCAAAGATTTTCAATTGGATTAAGATCCGGACTATTTGCAGGCCATGACATTGACCCTATGTGTCTTTTTGCAAGAAATGATTTCACAGTTTTTGCTCTATGGCAAGATGCATTATCATCTTGAAAAATGATTTCAACATCCCCAAACATCCTTTCAATTGATGGGATAAGAAAAGTGTCCAAAATATCAATGTAAACTTGTGCATTTATTGATGATGTAATGACAGCCATCTCCCCAGTGCCTTTACCTGACATGCAGCCCCATATCATCAATGACTGTGGAAATTTACATGTTCTCTTCAGGCAGTCATCTTTATAAATCTCATTGGAACGGCACCAAACAAAAGTTCCAGCATCATCACCTTGCCCAATGCAGATTCGAGATTCATCACTGAATATGACTTTCATCCAGTCATCCACAGTCCACGATTGCTTTTCCTTAGCCCATTGTAACCTTGTTTTTTTCTGTTTAGGTGTTAATGATGGCTTTCGGTTAGCTTTTCTGTATGTAAATCCCATTTCCTTTAGGCGGTCTTTTACAGTTCGGTCACAGACGTTGACTCCAGTTTCCTCCCATTTGTTCCTCATTTGTTTTGTTGTGCATTTTCAATTTTTGAGACATATTGCTTTAAGTTTTCTGTCTTGACGCTTTGATGTCTTCCTTGGTCTACCAGTATGTTTGCCTTTAACAACCTTCCCATGTTGTTTGTATTTAGTCCAGAGTTTAGACACAGCTGACTGTGAACAACTAACATCTTTTGCAACATGACAACATGGCAATCTGCCAGCTCTTGGAGATCTGTCTTAACACCACGTATTTCCTGTTTAGGGGGAATTACTACAGGCAGATTCATGGCTGTGCAATGGGGTCTCCGGTATCCCCCATTGTGGCCAATCTGTACATGGAGCGAGTGGAGAAGACAGCCTTGACGTCTTTCACGGGCATCCCCCCCAGTCACTGGTTCAGATATGTTGATGACACATGGGTTAAAATCAAGCAACAGGAGGTTGAGGACTTCACAGAACACATCAACTCGGTGGACTCCAATATCAAGTTCACATGTGAGGATGCCATAAACAACCATTTAGCCTTCTTGGACTGTGATGTTACGATTGGAGAGAACAGGCAGCTCCAGACAGGGGTTTACAGAAAACCCACGCACACTGACCAATATCTGATCTTTGACTCAAACCACCCCCTTAAACACAAGCTGGGGGTGATCAGGACTTCAACACAGAGCCCTATAGGTGCCCACAAATGCAGAGGGAAAGGCTAAAGAACAACAACTTGTCCGGAAAGCCCTCACAATATGTGGGTACCCACGATGGTCCCTGGACAAAGTGCAGAAGTCCCAGAGAACAAAGAGACCAGATAGACAGGAGACAGAGACAAGAAGAAGAGGAGTGTCTCTCCCTTATTTAGCAGGAGTAGGGCAAAAACTACAGAGGATCTTCAGACAGCACAAAATCCCAGTTTACTTTAAACCAGTTAACACCTTGAGACAGAAATTAGTTCACCCTAAGGACAGGATCCCTAGTTACAAACAGAGCAATGTAGTGTATTCCATCAGATGTCAGGAAAACTGTAACGAACACTACATAGGTGAGACTAAGCAACCTTTACACAAAAGGCTATACCAGCACCGCAGAGAGGGTGCCAGTGGACCTCAGTCTGCAGTTCATCTCCACCTTAAAGACACTAATCACATGTTTTCGGACAAGGAAGTTAAAATCTTAGCCAGAGAGAAAAAATGGTTTGAGAGAGGGGTCAAGGAGGCATTCTATGTGAAACAGTTGATACCCAGCCTTAACCGGGGAGGGGGTCTGAGACACGCTTTGTCTCGTTTACAATGGGGTACTCAGGTCAAAGCAGTTTCAGTCTTTTGTTCGTGGTAATGAGTCATTCACGTCATCAGGAGAGTCGTCAAGGGAGCCAGCAGGAGAGGTGTCCATCCCATAGAGCACAATAGGTGCTAATTAGAGCTATTGTTTAGTCACTAGCCTATAGCAGTCTGCCTCTCGGTAGGAGGGGTCTGGTTAGGTTAAAACTCCAGCTTCTGTGACTTCTGTTTATTCTTCTCTACTAGTGTCAAGACAGAAGTCAGACTACCAGAGCAAGAATTTTAGCTGAGGAAGCTTCTGCAATTTGAAGCGAAACGTCCTCGTGTCAAGCAACCCAGTCCAGTCGAAGATTCAAGCTTCTCTACTATGGAAACCACCTGGACAACTGAGAACCTACACAGAAACGTTGTTGATTGAGGTTTGAAATTGCACCCAAAGAAATAAATGAACATCATTTCTTCCTTTCTGTGTGCTCATGCGCTTGCTCGTGCTTGTGTGCTCATGACAAAGCTGAAACGTAGACATAACATACTGTCGACTGCAGTGCTTAGCAGTACAACAGTGTAACATCACTGTTGTACTGCTATGTGGATAAACCTTTTCAGGCTATGAAATGTCAGAGTTAGCAAGCTAGCTGGTTTTGCTATCACTGTTGGCTCACACCTTGTCACTCTGGTGGCTGATTTCCACAGCTTGTTAGTCAAGTCTTTTCCTTATGCTAACCCCACGTACTACCTCAGTTCTCCTTGCCATCACTGTCCCCTTATTAGTTACCTACAATCCCTTAATAAATGGCATTCACTGAATTTTGTGTGCAGTCATGCTTCTGGGTACAGTTTCTAGCGAAACCTCAACAAATGATGGACAAAGACGGACAGTAAGAGAATAATTCTTTTACTGTAGAGACTCATGGTTAGTATCAGGTCACCAGTGATGAGTTACAGTGCATCTGGAAAGTATTCACAGTGCTTCACATTTTCCACATATTGTTATGTTACAGTCTTATGTCAAAATGGAGTAAATTGATTTTCTCCCTCAAAATTCTACTCACAACACCCCACAATGACAACATGAACAATGGTTTTTGGAATTTTTTGCAAATTTATTAAAAATAAAAACTTACAACACCACATAATGATAACATGAAAAAGATTTATTTATTTATTTATTGCAAATTTATTAAAAATAAAAATAAAAAAAACCCTAAGAAATCATGTGTACATAACTACGAGGTCTGTCCGTAAAGTATCGTACCTTTTTATTTTTTTCAAAAACGATATGGATTTCATTCATATGTTTTTACGTCAGACATGCTTGAACCCTCGTGCGCATGCGTGAGTTTTTCCACGCCTGTCGGTGACGTCATTCGCCTGTGAGCACGCCTTGTGGAAGGAGTGGTCCAGCCCCCTCGTCGGATTTTCATTGTCTGGAAATGGCGGAATGAAAAGGACTTCTTTTCCATCAGAATTTTTTCAGAAGCTGTTAGAGACTGGCACCTGGAAACCATTCAAAAAATGTATCTGGCTTTCAGTGAAAATTTTACAGGCTTCACAGAGAATAAGGACTTTAACTACAGGTTTAAGGACCCCTTTAAAGGACGGTCGGTGCACCGCGCTGCGAGCTGCGACGACGCGGCACAAACCACTGGATCATTTCTAAGCTGATGGCTCTGTGGATACGAGACCGTCGTGTGCTCTTTCTCTGGTTATCACAAGACCTGGACATCAGCCATTTTCCGGCAGATTTCACTTTTAACAAGAGATTTTGTCATGGAAAGCCGCGCGGAGGCTTCGCGTGTCACGACCGATTCGCTGATGAAGCGAGACAAAGGAACACCTCCGTTTCGGCGTGTTAGAGGACAAGTTGGGACATGTCTATCTCGGCTTTCAGTGCTTACCAGTCGAGTGAGTATAAAAGAACTTGTGGAGAGCCGGACATGGCATGCGCACGAGGGTTCAAGCATGTCTGACGTAAAAACATATGAATGAAATCCATATAGTTTTTGAAAAAAATAAAAAGGTACAATACTTTACGGACAGACCTCGTATTCACAGCCTTTGCTCAATACATTGTTGGTGCACCTTTGGCAGTAATTACAGCCTCAGGTCTTCTTGAATATGATGCCACACACTTGTGGCACCTATTTTTGGGCAGTTTTGCCCATTCCTCTTTGCATCACCTCTCAAGATCCATCAGGTTGGATGGGGAGAGTCGGTGCACAGCCATCTTCAGATCTCTCCAGAGATGTTCAATCGGATTCAGGTCTGGGCTCTGGTTGGGCCACTCAAGGACATTCACAGAGTTGTCCTGCAACAATTCCTTTGATATCTTGGCTGTGTGCTTGTTGCGCTGATAGATGAACCATTGCACCAGTCTGGTTTTCATCCAGGATGTGTACATTGCTGGATTCATCTTTCCCTCAATCCTGACTAGTCTCCCAGTTCCTGATGCTGAAAAACATCCCCACAGCATGATGTTGCCACCACCAGGCTTCATTGTAGGGATGGTGCCTGGTTTCCTCCAAACATGATGTATGGCATTCACACCAAAGAGTTCAATCTTTGACTCATCACACCAGAGAATTTTGTTTCTCATTAACTGCATTTATATAGGGCTTTTCCATCTGCATCAGACACTCAAAGCACTTTAAATATTTTGCCTCACATTCACCACAATGTGAGGGTGCTGCCATACAGGGTGCTCACTATACACTGGGAGCAACTAGGGGATTAAGTGCCCTAAGTGATTTTCCGATCAGAATGGGATTTGAACCAAGGATCCCCTGATCTCAAGCCCAATGCTTAACTACTAGACCACCACCTCCCCGAGGAGATGATGGTCTCTCATGGTCTGTGAGTCCTTCAGGTCTGTTTTGCCAAACTCCAGGCGGGCTGCCATGTGCCTTTTACTAAGGAGTGGCTTCCGTCTGGCTACTCTACCATGCAGGTCTGGTTGGTGGATCCATCCTCATCCTCATTGTTTGGCTTTGCTCAAAAAGTAAATGAGTCCACCCACCACTTTAATCATATCTTAGATCTTGTTCTGACTTATGGTATGGAAATAGAAGACTTAACAGTATTCCCTGAAAACTCCCTTCTGTCTGATCATTTCTTAATAACATTTACATTTACTCTGATGGACTACCCAGCAGTGGGGAATAAGTTTCATTACACTAGACGTCTTTCAGAAAGCGCTGTAACTAGGTTTAAGGATATGATTCCTTCTTTATGTTCTCTAATGCCATATACCAACACAGTGCAGAGTAGCTACCTAAACTCTGTAAGGGAGATAGAGTATCTCGTCAATAGTTTTACATCCTCATTGAAGACAACTTTGGATGCTGTAGCTCCTCTGAAAAAGAGAGCTTTAAATCAGAAGTGTCTGACTCCGTGGTATAACTCACAAACTCGTAGCTTAAAGCAGATAACCCGTAAGTTGGAGAGGAAATGGCGTCTCACTAATTTAGAAGATCTTCACTTAGCCTGGAAAAAGAGTCTGTTGCTCTATAAAAAAGCCCTCCGTAAAGCTAGGACATCTTTCGACTCATCACTAATTGAAGAAAATAAGAACAACCCCAGGTTTCTTTTCAGCACTGTAGCCAGGCTGACAAAGAGTCAGAGCTCTATTGAGCTGAGTATTCCATTAACTTTAACTAGTAATGACTTCATGACTTTCTTTGCTAACAAAATTTTAACTATTAGAGAAAAAATTACTCATAACCATCCCAAAGACGTATCGTTATCTTTGGCTGCTTTCAGTGATGCCGGTATTTGGTTAGACTCTTTCTCTCCGATTGTTCTGTCTGAGTTATTTTCATTAGTTACTTCATCCAAACCATCAACATGTTTATTAGACCCCATTCCTACCAGGCTGCTCAAGGAAGCCCTACCATTATTTAATGCTTCGATCTTAAATATGATCAATCTATCTTTGTTAGTTGGCTATGTACCACAGGCTTTTAAGGTGGCAGTAATTAAACCATTACTTAAAAAGCCATCACTTGACCCAGCTATCTTAGCTAATTATAGGCCAATCTCCAACCTTCCTTTTCTCTCAAAAATTCTTGAAAGGGTAGTTGTAAAACAGCTAACTGATCATCTGCAGAGGAATGGTCTATTTGAAGAGTTTCAGTCAGGTTTTAGAATTCATCATAGTACAGAAACAGCATTAGTGAAGGTTACAAATGATCTTCTTATGGCCTCGGACAGTGGACTCATCTCTGTGCTTGTTCTGTTAGACCTCAGTGCTGCTTTTGATACTGTTGACCATATAATTTTATTACAGAGATTAGAGCATGCCATAGGTATTAAAGGCACTGCGCTGCGGTGGTTTGAATCATATTTGTCTAATAGATTACAATTTGTTCATGTAAATGGGGAATCTTCTTCACAGACTAAAGTTAATTATGGAGTTCCACAAGGTTCTGTGCTAGGACCAATTTTATTCACTTTATACATGCTTCCCTTAGGCAGTATTATTAGACGGTATTGCTTAAATTTTCATTGTTACGCAGATGATACCCAGCTTTATCTATCCATGAAGCCAGAGGACACACACCAATTAGCTAAACTGCAGGATTGTCTTACAGACATAAAGACATGGATGACCTCTAATTTCCTGCTTTTAAACTCATATAAAACTGAAGTTATTGTACTTGGCCCCACAAATCTTAGAAACATGGTGTCTAACCAGATCCTTACTCTGGATGGCATTACCCTGACCTCTAGTAATACTGTGAGAAATCTTGGAGTCATTTTTGATCAGGATATGTCATTCAAAGCGCATATTAAACAAATATGTAGGACTGCTTTTTTGCATTTACGCAATATCTCTAAAATCAGAAAGGTCTTGTCTCAGAGTGATGCTGAAAAACTAATTCATGCATTTATTTCCTCTAGGCTGCACTATTGTAATTCATTATTATCAGGTTGTCCTAAAAGTTCCCTAAAAAGCCTTCAGTTAATTCAAAATGCTGCAGCTAGAGTACTGATGGGGACTAGAAGGAGAGAGCATATCTCACCCATATTGGCCTCTCTTCATTGGCTTCCTGTTAATTCTAGAATAGAATTTAAAATTCTTCTTCTTACTTATAAGGTTTTGAATAATCAGGTCCCATCTTATCTTAGGGACCTCGTAGTACCATATCACCCCAATAGAGCGCTTCGCTCTCAGACTGCAGGCTTACTTGTAGTTCCTAGGGTTTGTCAGAGTAGAATGGGAGGCAGAGCCTTCAGCTTTCAGGCTCCTCTCCTGTGGAACCAGCTCCCAATTCAGATCAGGGAGACAGACACCCTGTCTACTTTTAAGATTAGGCTTAAAACTTTCCTTTTTGCTAAAGCTTATAGTTAGGGCTGGATCAGGTGACCCTGAACCATCCCTTAGTTATGCTGCTATAGACGTAGACTGCTGGGGGGTTCCCATGATGCACTGTTTCTTTCTCTTTTTGCTCTGTATGCACCACTCTGCATTTAATCATTAGTGATCGATCTCTGCTCCCCTCCACAGCATGTCTTTTTCCTGGTTCTCTCCCTCAGCCCCAACCAGTCCCAGCAGAAGACTGCCCCTCCCTGAGCCTGGTTCTGCTGGAGGTTTCTTCCTGTTAAAAGGGAGTTTTTCCTTCCCACTGTAGCCAAGTGCTTGCTCACAGGGGGTCGTTTTGATCGTTGGGGTTTTACATAATTATTGTATGGCCTTGCCTTACAATATAAAGCGCCTTGGGGCAACTGTTTGTTGTGATTTGGCGCTATATAAAAAAATTGATTGATTGATTGATTGATTGTGATACATAGGTAATGGATAAAGTAGAGTATTGCCTGCTAGGGTTGGGACCTTGTGTTCCCCGTGGCCACTACAGTAGCCCAACAGGAACCCTGAACAAGAAACCGCTAAAGTGGCTCTGGTGAAACAAGAAGTAATCAACGGCAGATCAGGAAGAGGAGGTGATGGTTTGTAACCCAATTGTTGTAAAGGTGAATAAAAGCTGCAGCATGTTCTCAGACCCAAAAAATCTGTGATTTCCCAGGCATCGGACCAGGCTAAGTAAGGGTCTGTTAAGGACTGTGTCAGTATGCAACGTCATTTCCGTATTAAACAAACCCACATACAGACATCTCTGGATCAGCCCTGGATCTAGAACTCCACCATCCCGTCCAGGAATTGACCTCACCACCGCAGAATTGCCTCGTCGATTGTTTTAACAATGATCACAGCCAGAGTTTCCTGTTGTAACATAACTTTAGGTAAAACACACAAAGGCTGTTAAACATTTTATTTAATGATCATTAAGTTCTGTCTCATCAAAGTGGCAAAGGTTCTGTGTCTGCCACTCCAGACACCAGTAATTTTGCTATAACAAGGGTATGACTCTTTTTGTATATGAAAATAGCATAAGGAGTGATGTGTGTGTGTGCATGTGTGTGTGTGTGTGGGGGGGGGGGGGGGGGTGATTACTCAAGCTAATATTAGTTAATGCTTACCTAATTTATGAGTTCCTATAATGCCCTGGGAAATAAAATGATTTGAGATTATAGACTAAATATGTTCCACTTCCTAGTGATGGCTTGGTTGTGCAAAATGGGTCAGATTTCTGACAAAATAACAAATATACTGATGATGACTGTGGAGATTTTCAGTCATCCAGGTCATGATATTCAGGGAGACTGAGTTAGGTCAACTGGACTTGTTTAATTCTTTGAAAACACCTTCATCCTTCATGTAGTAAAGCTTTATGAGTTCTAAGTTACAGTAGTGAGAGACTCAAATATTTATCTTCTGTATACAGATTTCTGGTTTGTTTGCTTGATATGCATATTTGGTTATTGTGTATCAACCCCCTTCTTTTTTAACTCATCTGCTGCTCCCCTGTCAGAAATCGTTGCATGATGGAAGGTTTTCCCATGTATTGGACTTGAACCTGATAAAACAATTTGGTTGCCTCACCTGTTGTTACCAGCTCACAAAGCCAGCTAAAACTATGCTCTGTTGTTCTCTGCTTTGGGGTCCTCTGTCAAGGCATTACACCTGTGCTGTCTAGTAAATTGCAGCCACCATAAAATATTTCACAAAGCTCAACATGGAAAACAAAATATTTTGCTTCTGTACTCCATGCGGATAACTTTGACGCTGCTTTTCACTAGAGAGTAGCATTTGTTTTGAAGGGGATGGTGTGGTACGGTCATACACTGCACAGTGGTAGCTCATGTTGGTGGGCATCTGTATCATTAGTAAGGATGATCATCTCCCCTTGCTGTCAAGGGAGACTGGAAAATACCACAATAGAGTGGCTGCACTGTCTGAGATGTAAAGACCTGGACATGAGACACAGCTACTTTAAGTCTAATAGGCTCAGTAGACATGCTGAAGAGTGGCAATTGCTGTGTTCGAGCCACTTCTTCCAATGGTGCAAGACATCGCCACTGTCAGTGAGCATACTTAAGAATTTTTTGGATGTCTTGTCTGTTGTCTCAGTCTATGCTCTGACAACAGTGAGCGATAGCCCTGTGAAGGAGACAACTGCGCCATAGGTGACACTCTACTGGTCATGGATGATTTTAATGTGACCACTGGCACTGTCAGGGCTGCCCATGAGAACTGATGCAGTTCTCATGGGCAGCCCTGACAGCACGACGTTCCTTGCTGACAGCTGGAAAAGATGTCAAGCCATGGTCCTTTTTGGGGACACGGAATAACAATGACATTGTCATTGTTCCACTCGGAGTGGACCATGTTCTCCACCTCCATTGTCAATGTGGCCGCTCGTAGCTGTGGTCGCAATGTCTCTGGTGCCTGTTGCAGCGGCAATACCGAACCCGGTGGTGGACGCCGGAAGTAAGGGATGCCGTCAAGCTGAAGAAGGAGTCCTACTTATCTTTGTTGGTAAGTGGGACCCCGGAGGCAGCTGACAGGTACCGGCAGGTCAAGCGTGCTGCAGCCCGTGCGGTCGCAGAGGCAAAAACTCGGGTCTGGGAGGAGTTCGGGGAGGCCATGGAGGACTATTGGTCGGCCTCGAAGAAATTCTGGCAAACCGTCAGGAGGCGGAAGCAGCTCTCCACTGGCACTGTCTACGGTGCGGGTGGGGAGCTGTTGACCCTGACTGGGGATGTTGTCAGGCGGTGGAAGGAATACTTCGAGGATCTCCTCAATCCCATCTTCACGTCTTCTGAAGAGGAAGCAGAGACTGGGGACTCAGAGGCGGACTCATCCATCACCCAGGCCGAAGTCACCAAGGTGGTTAGAAAGCTCCTCAGTGGCAAGGCTCCTGGGGTGGATGAAATCCGTCCTGAGTACCTTAAGTCTCTGGATGTTGTGGGACTGTCTTGGTTGACACGCCTCTGCAACATCGCATGGCAGTCAGGGACAGTGCCTCTGGATTGGCAGACTGGGGTGGTGGTCCCTCTGTTTAAGAAGGGGGACCGGAGGGTGTGTTCCAACGATAGGGGGATCACACTCCTCAGCCTCCCCGGTAAGGTCTATTCCAGAGTACTGGAGAGGAGAATTCGACCGATAGTCAAACCTCAGATTCAGGAGGAGCAGTGTGGTTTTCCTCCTGGTTGCGGCACACTGGACCAGCCCCACACACTTCATTAGGTGCTTGAGGGTTCATGGGAGTTCACCCAACCAGTCCACATGTGCTCCGGGAGTACAGAGTCCAGGGTCCTTTGCTAAGGGCTATCCGGTCCCTGTACGACCACAGCAGGAGCTTGGTTCGCATTGCCCGTAGTAAGTCAGACCTGTTTCCAGTGCACATTGGCTTCCGCCAGGGCTGCCCTTTGTCACCAGTTCTGTTCATTATCTTTACGGACAGAATTTCTAGGCGCAGCCAGGGTGTAGAGGGGGTCTGGTTTGGGAACCACAGAATCTCATCTCTGCTGTTTGCAGACAATGTGGTTCTGTTCACTTCATCAAATCAGGAACGTCAGCGTGCACTGGGGCGGTTTGCAGCCGAGTGTGAAGCATCCGGGATGAAAATCTGCACCTCCAAATCCGAGGCCATGATTCTTGACCGGAAAAAAGGTGCCTTGCCCTCTTCAGGTCTGTGGAGTGTCCTTGCCTCAAGTGGAGGAGTTTAAGTATCTCGGGGTGTTGTTCAAGAGCGAGGGACGGATGGAGCGTGAGATAGACAGACAGATCGGTGCAGCATCTGCAGTGATGCGGTCGCTGTATCGGACCATCGTGGTGAAGAGAGAGCTGAGTAGTGGGGCAAAGCTCCTGATTTACCGATTGATCTATTCACCTTATTCAGCCCCGCCCACTTTTACAGCAGACGCATTTCTGTTTTGGATTAGAACTTCCGGTGAGCGGTGTTTTCAATACAGAACAACGGAAGATATTACATGGATAGAAACAAAAACCTTTTTGAAAAGCTCAAAGGGATCGACTCTGGCTCACCCACGGGTCAGGACAGAGTGGGAAGATGACATGAAAAAGTTGCCCTCGGTTATTTTTAACTACTTTGTGTTGTCACTCAGCGTGGACAGTTTCGCTATGAGGAACTACAAGCTCCATGCCGCACAGCATCGCTGAAGCTTGTATAAAAGCACAATCAAGTTAAAATACTACCCGACAAGTAGTCACCGTAATGCCAAGATTACGTAACGTTAATATACGTATGTATTATTTCATGCAGTGTTTGGTTGTATCAAATGCCAGAAAATAAGTAAATAAGATAGCAGCTAATGCTACAAACACAGCTTACCCATTTCTCTCACTAGCATCCACCGTGGCTTCTTCAATGCAGTGTTATAGTCCAATAATTTCTCTGGGTAAAGATCCATTGGTGTGGGGGTTTTTTTCTCCATAAAATGAAAAGAACAGACAGGGACGTCTGGGTGGATTTTTCAAATTCAGCGCCTTTAACTAGCACCGGAGATCCTCGTATTTCAATGGAGGAGGGAACAAGTTAAATGCTGGTCCACAGCACTCAGATCTTTGCTTTCCATGTTCAAAACATCGTTCTGAAAGTGATAATTTCCTCTTCTTCCAGTTGTTGTGGCACCTACAAACTGAACAATTAATGTTGCTCATGTTCGGACACTTCGAGTGTACTGTGTTCCCACGTAGATAATCATTGATGCAGTGGCAAACCGGAAGTTGCTTGACAAAATGACGCCGCCCACCCTGACTTCCTGAATAAGGTGAATATTCGGATTCCCCCAGAGGAGCTGGGGGAGGTGTATGTGGATCGGGAGGTCTGGGCGGCTTTGCTTGAGCTGCTGCCCCAACGACTCGACTCTGGATAACGCGGAAGAAAATGGATGGGTGGATGGATTGTTATAGTTTGTTCTCATGTGTTTTGTGAGTGACGATTCCAGCATAATGTCAAGCATTTGGCTGCAGCAATGGAAGTTTTCCAGGCAATGGAATTACATGTACTTTAGCCTGTTTCTTTGGTAGCACTGTAATTTAGTTCTGAATGTTTATATGCCACCACCAATAAGTGCAGCATACCCTGAAAATATTTGTGGTAGTTCTTGTCAAACCTGAAATGTCCACAATAACAATGAAGCCTAAGTGACATTGACAGCAGCCTTCAGTCCCAAGGTAAAAACTTATGAGCTGTTATATTCAACAGATGTATCCGGCAGTGCAGCCAAAGTTAGGCAATTAATGAAATTTTTATTAGTGGGTGACTTGTCTGTCTGGAACTTGAAGTCCATGAATTGCATCCATTGGCTTCAGGAAGATGGCTCCCAGAGATAAACTGCCACAAAGTGTCTCAGGCAGCTAAAGCAAGATGGTGATAAGGAACTGGATGAAGAAGTATCATGGAAGGCCAAGCCCCTCCATGGGATGTACCATTGGTAGATAGAGAAAGTAGCTGATATCAAGATGTCATACCAGTGGCTAGAAAAGGCCAACCCAAAGGACAGAACAGAGGCTCTAATCGTGGCAGCACAAGAAGACACTCTAGGCACCAGATCTATAGAGGCAGGAGTCTACCTCAGCCAACAGAAAGCGGTGGAAGGCTGTGCAAATGTTCCCTGGAGACAGTCCAACACAAAGTAACAGACAGTAAAACTATCTTGGTTTGTTGTGGCCCTTGCTCTGTCTGTCCATTTGTGTGCTGTTCGTCTGTTTCCCCTCCAGAGCGTGCTGCAGAGCCGAAGGACACCTGCTGCTTATCACCACCACACACCTGACGTGCATGAGTGGCGTATCAGCAGCAGGGTACTTAAACCCAGGCTTTCACCTCATTCACTGTCGGATTGTTGGTTTTCCATGCTCTTGGATTTTCCATGCCCTTGCCATGAAGCCAGATGATTTTCCATGGTAACTGATGATCCATAATGGAGGAGACTTCACTGGGATTCTATGACCTTGACCTCATCTTTCCTGCTGCTTCCATGCGCTCAGACGTCAGAGCTTTCCGCAACTATTTTCAAGGTAACTTGGCCAACTCTAATTCCTGTAATAGAGCGTTTTGATTTTTTTGGTGTTTCCACACTGTTCTGCGTGGCTTCAATGCTGCATCAACTCCTGGCCCCACAGCTACCTGCACTACAATGTCACTTTGGAACTCTTACCTCAGAGTGCGTAGCTCTGCCATGCTTCAGTTAAATCCCTTCATGTTTCATGTCCCGCTTAACTGGAACTGTGTCACAAACATGCAGCACTTGACTTCTGACCTCTGAAGATAATTCATGAACTGTGAACAATTCCTGAACAGCAAAACTGATTTCCTAAATGGAGAACATTATTTCCAGAACTGTAAACATTTCTGTTTTAAGCTTTCAGTGAACTGTGAATTGTTAAAGGCTTCCGATGTTGCAAGTGGAATCACTGACCATCTCTCTCCTTCATTCTCCTAGTTCATGTTCTCGTCCCTGTGCGTTCCATCTGGCCCTGTCTCCAGAACCTTACACACCAGGATTTCAGTCCTCTTTCAAAACTGACTCGAAACCTGCAGCACCCTAATTTCCACCGCTACACGCTTGCCCTGTCTTGGCTCAGCAGGCCAGGGTTCTAGCTAGGATTAAAATTTATCCTAGCTAGAACCCTGGCTTACCCTCTCCTACCCATAATGCACTGCTGGGCACAGCATATATCCACACTAAAACCTTAAAAATTAGCGCATTACTTTAAAACTAAAACATATATCTGATATTTTCACTTTATAAAGCTTCAGACATGACATTAATTTAAATAACTTGTCCAAAATTAATTTGGTTAAAAGTTGAACCATAAGTGAAAAATGTATGCCTCTGGATGACTTGGGTGATATTGCCCATGTATAATTAATGTCATGTCTGAAACTTTATAAATTGAAAAGATCAGATATATGTTTTATTTTTAAAGTAATGCGCTAATTTTTAAGGTTTTAGTGTGGATATATGCTGTGCCCAGCAGTGCATTATGGGTAGGAGAGGGTAATCCAGGGTTCTAGCTAGGATAAAATTTTAGCGTAGTGGTAATGTCGATAGAGCGAAGCGACCGAGGGGGGTGCGGAAGTGGGGAAGCTTTTGAAAATTCAAGGTAAAAATTGGCCATTCTAGGGGTACCCAAAGGGGAAAAGCCAGGTATGACAGCCCAAGTCATTCATCATGTCCAGAAGGCTGGGGAAGTTTGTTGAGCGGGCAATCTCATTCTGGATTAGCCAGTACATGGCCCTTAGTGAGGCAGTCGGAGTCAGTGGACATTTTTAAGTCAAGACTTAAAACCTATTTTTATTCTCTTTCTTGTGAGTAGTGTTTATTTTGTTATTATTTATTATTTTACTTCTGTTTTTAATTAGGTATTTGAATTTTTTTATTTTTATTTATTTATTTTTATTTTTTTATGTTGAACTGTTCTGTGTGAGGCACCTTGAGACGGCTTTTGTTGTAATTTGGCGCTTTATAAGCTGATTAAATTGAAATTGAACATTTTATTGAGTCTTAAAGTAAATAAATATCAAACTGGTTACTGGCTGCTTAAACTCTGGACATAAACTCTACATGGTGGATCCTTGATCTCTGGACATAACCAGAAATAAAATCTGTTAGTTTTTGTCAAAAGCATTTCCTTTCAGACATTATTATTGGCATGAATGTATTTCCATACCTATGAGCTGAGCTCTTGCAGCTGTGCAGGTCAGGTTTATAAAGAATGCAGGACGTCTCATTTTAGGAGGAAAAAGCGTTTTAGTCAATTGTAGTTTCTTGTCTGTATTGCAACGTTTGTAAGAGGTGTCATTTTATTTAAAGCGGCAATTCGTTTTGAAGTTATTAATTCCGAGCGGACTCGGTCTCAGCAGAGAGCCGGAATTTGGCTTTGGCAAGTTTTCAAGGTCTCTACTGCCATCTACTGGCCAGTAGTGTTCATTCACCCTATTGACATATCCCATAATCCTTTGCGTGCCAGAGTCGCTGCAGCCAAACAACATATAGAGAATCAACACGACAGTTGTAAATTAATATTATACTACAAAAATGTAATTTTTTTTATGCATTTCGTCACGTTAATAAACTGCTGAATGATACCCTAAAAACTTGCTAAAACAATTATAACAAACAATCTGTCTGTCACGTTCAATCTGCGTGGAATTGAATAAACGCAAACCGAATTTCAGACATATTATATATATTTGTCTGAAACAAAGAGGACAAACAGTGTTGTAAAGAACAATAATCAAGACGTTAAAGAGCAAACTTCACTTTCCCCCAGAACGACATGATCAGGAAGCGAGTGTAGCTCACAGCAGCTCCCATTGAAAATAACGGAGACACAGCCTGTGATTCTCCTATGTTTACATAAAATAAATGCAATAACAACGTCTATAAACCCAGAGAATATATTCACGAGCGTTTTAGGCACAATATAAAAATAGTTTTATGTTGTGATGTTAATGGTGTTGTCTCTGTACAATGGTTAAAGTGCTGCGTGATCAGAGCATCTCAATGCAGTTCTCAATGTTAGTGAGATCTCGCAGCGCGGCGACCTCTCCGAGGTTTTGCGGGATTTGAAACGTCAATAGGGCGAATAGCCAACATTTATGTGTCAAGACAATATTGAGTGCATGTTTTAAAATATAATAAAATGTGCGCACAACATAAAATGTGCGCACAATAAAATGAGCGCACAATATAATAAAATGAGCGCACATTCTCTCCACATGCAAAACATTTTGTGATGACAATTCCAGGGCTCCGTAAAAATGCCTGTTTTTACAAATTAAAAAAAAAAAAGGAATATTTTACACAAGAACATTTATCTGTAAACACAACACACATCACATTAATGTGTTGGTTTACATAATGAATGACTCAACCAATCAGTGTTTAGCAGAAGAGGCACATTTTACCCAGAATCGTTTGCGATCTGTCTGTGTCTAGCCCACCTTTACCCAGGGTACTAGGTAAGGGCTCTGTCAGCAGGGCATGGCCCTCATCGAGCCCCTCTACACGAGACCACTTCTTCAGCTTGTCAACTAAGGTGTTGGCCATGTTGTATGTGTATAAATGTGAATATTAGGAGTGAAATTATAACTATAGATGTGACTGTAGGGTTATAAAACACAGTAAGCAAAGTAAGTATATCCTAATTAATCTCAATACTATCCCAATTAATCTCAATACTCGTGTTCCTCTAATGTTCAGCCAAACACGATCAAATCATCCAAATATACAAGGACTTGAAGGAGGTTCATGTCACCAACCGCTTTCTCCATCAAGCGTTGGAAGGTTGCAGGTGCTCCAGTGATGCCTTGGGGCATTCTCTCAAACTCATAGAAACCCAGAGGACAGATAAAGGCAGTTTTTTCTTTGTCCTCTTCTTTCATGGGGATCTGATAATAACCACTTCCCAGATCCAGAACAGAAAACCACTTGCTATCAGAGAGGCAATCAAGTGCTTCTTCAATGCGTGGAGTGGTGTATTGGTCAGGTATGGTACGGCTATTCAGTGTACGGTAGTCTATACACATCCTGACATTGCCATTTTTTTTTCCTGACGATTACTATTGGGGACGCATAAGGGCTTCTGGACTCTTTGATAATACCTGTTATGTGCAGACGCGAGTTGAGGAGTGGACCAGCGTCTGACTGAACCCAGCACTAAAATAACCAGAAAGCGGTTCCAAAAACAAAACATTTATTTCCCTTCTGTGCAATAATTGTGTACAACATAAATGTGCGGTTTGTCTGGCGAGGTGAAGGACAGCGCGCTCTCCAGTGCCCAAATGGATCGAAGCCCGACGCTTCTGGACCCAGACTCACCGCCGAACACCCCCCAGGTGGATACGACAAACTGACTCTGTGAAGGATGGAAAAGGTGAGGTAAGTCAACAGCTACAACAAATATCCTTCAAAGGCACACACTATCAGCAACACATTCAGGTCTGAATTTAAGCTTTATGTAAATGAGCAGCTTCTCACAACAGGTGGAGGATCATCATTCCGTACGCCACGGCAGTGAGAAGCAAGCTGCACAATTCTCATCAATGTTCAAATATACTGCGTAACAAAATACCAAATTACTGTTAACACTTATTCAGACAATCATCACCTCTGATGTGTGCTGACAGCATGTGTCCCTCACCCATCCTCCTTCACAGGCATGATGTGTCAAACCCAGGCGCGGTCCTCAGTGTCTCACAAACGAACGTCACAAGGTCGGGTTCCCAGCAATTCTGCTTGAACCACTCATGGCTTAAATGCAGAACACCATCTCATTATCTGCTTCAGCTGAAAGTCTTTAAGTTTACACATGAGCATCATCCGCAGGTGCAGCTAATAATGCTGATGAGGGTGAAGGACTCTTCTGCCAGCACCGTCTCCACAGACAAAAAAACAGTTTGCATACCACCTGGAGAGCAAAGAAAAGAAAACAACACCAAAATGTCCAGCCAAACCCCCCAACACACAACAATACCGGCTGCAAGCAATTTCTGAATGTGATGGCGTACATTGTCGATATCTGCAGGAGCGATGCGACGGGATCGTTCACGGAATGATCTTGGATCTGACATACGGATGCTGTGCTCAACACCCTCGGCTAATCCTACATCAAGCTCATCTAGGGAAAAGACTGCTGCTCTTTTAGCTAGCTTTTGATGTAGTCTTGTCTTCCATTCCTCAGGAACAGGCGATTCTCCGAAGTATATCTGACTGGTATCAAATTGCTCTGGCTTGGACTGATGACAGGGTACTGTTGTGACAACATCAGCGGCACAGAGTTGCCCTACAATAGTGCCAACAGGTAAATTTACACTCTTTAGCGACTCATTTTGAATCAGGACCATACATTGGTTGTTTTCAGTGGCACTGCTCGGTATCACCATAGGTTGGAGTAATACTTCTGCAGGCACTGGATTGGTTGCTGAAGCTTCAATCATCAGGATTTCTTTAGGGAGGGGCTAATCTAACATGACAGAACAGGTAGCTTTGAGGCTGCCCCCTGCAAGTATGGTTAGGGATCCAGGGCCTTCCCATTTTACAAAGCCTGCTGCAGCATCCTCTTCAGTGGTTGACGGGGTAATGCTTGTCTTTGTACTGGGGCAAGAGCTTTGAATACCAAAAGCATGAGCTGAAATGCCAGGGGTGTCACAACATAGCTGGGCCAAGTGTTTGGAAAGACTGGCTTTGGCATTAGTCCCTATGATGACAGGTGTCTGATCAGGACCTGGCGGATCAGGACAAATCAGGGCTAGGACAGACATGGTGGTTGGGGCTCTAGTCACTTTCCTTGGGAACTCCATATTGACAACCACATAGCCAAGGTAGGGGTAGCTAGAGTTACTTAGGCCCCATATATCAAGTTCGTTCACTGAGTGGATGTGCGTATTTGGTAGGTATCGTCTGTACCAGGACTCAAAAATGATGCTGACACGGGAACCACTGTCCAACAGTGCATCACATAGGTGCCCATTTACTTCTCACTGTGCAGTTAGGATCAGTAGGGGGTGTGGCTTCAGCTTTTGGCAGCGAACTATTGGTCTTGGCTTTTTTTAGTGCTTGGAGCAGTCTCTGAATAACTTTGCTTTGGTTTTCAGGTCTGTTGCATTTTCCTGCCATATGACCATTTTCACCACAATGGTAGCAAAAGCGTTCTTCGCTCTCGGTTGAGGACTTGACTGGTGTGTTAACCGTCATTACAACTTGTGGAGCTGAGGTTTGACGTCTTGAAGTCTTTGAATTCACTTTTTGCTGCAAGTGCTTGACTTGTTTTTTCAGTGCTATTACTTCAGGATCCAATCTGGTTGCGGTATCAGTATTAGCTTAATTGTCTCTTCAGGCTGAGGTTGAGTGGCGAGAGCTGCAAACATTGACTTGACTTCCTATATTTCTGCTCGGAGGTGTTGTGTTTTCGACTGTCTATTCTCTGCTTGAACTTTGGTATGGACAGTGTGGACTGACTGGTTGAGCTTTACTCGGGAGGCTTCGTACTCCTCTTCTGTCCGGATTTCTCTTAATAGCTCTAAAAAGGTGGGGGGTTTGGCTCGCCTTTCTCTTAATCTGAGTTGCAACAACATTAAATTAGCACTGACTGCCCCTTTAAGCAGCTGATCGACTCTGGCTGTGCCCATATTTTTGGCTGGCAGGCCACCTCGTTGTATGACTTTGGTCAGTGTACGCTCAAGCCTTCTGAGGAAGTCTGATAGCTTTTCCCCAGGTTGTTGCTGTAAGAGTCTAAAAGAGAAATACAAGTCATCACCAGACTCAGCTAGTCCAAAAGCACTTTCAAGGGATTCTAAGCACTTTACTGGTGTAATATCAGGATCTGATAGGTGTATTGCTTTGATCACTTCCAGAGCTGGTCCCTTTAAACTCTCCATTATCCTTCTTCTTTTGTCTTTGTCAGAGCCATCACTTTCCTCAACCATCAGGTAAGCTTGCTCTAGCCAGTGGTCAAATTGTTCCTCTCCAGCCGGAGTAGGTAAAATACCTGAGAAGACACGCAGGCAGCAATACCCTCCGCTCTCTGCAGCAGGTTTGTTTGTCTTATCTATTAGGTTAGTAACAGCACGAATGAGGGACTCTTCTGGAGAGGGGGTAGGTTGTGACTCAGTAAATAGAGCTTGTACATCATTCATGGTTTTTCCCTCATAATTAAGCTTGAACTTATTTACTGAACATATAACAGAAAACATACAGAGCTCACAAAACACATCTTATCCCAAATTTTGCACTATAGACTCTATGTGAGTGGCCCACTCACCAACCACACACACACACACACAAGCCAGCTTATTTTAGTTATCAAAACCTCATAGTTGCAGGTCTGAGTGATGCTTGGGAGCGGCGAAGCTCAGAACTTAATGGCCGCCTCACTCTTGGAGCAAAACCAAAATAAAGAGGTAGGGATGTGAATCGTACAACAACTCACGATTCAATTCGATTCCAATTCTTGGGGCGACGATTCGATTCAGAATCGATTTTCGATTCAAAGAGCTCTGAGAAATAGTTATATACTTAAAAAATGTTTATGTTTAAGAAAATGCAGCTTTACAAGGTTAATCAAGTGATTCTAGGTGTAAATTTACTTATCTGCTTTGCTCGTTCGGAGTTGGCTGGCAGTTTAGCAAAGCGCTGGTCAGTAGTCGGCAGAGACCGCTGCTACACGTCTTTTAGCTCCGGGTGATGGCGTAGCAAGTGGGCTTGCAGATTTGAAGTGTTTCCAAAGTACTTGACTTTCATTTTGCAGATTTTGCACACTGCATAAGTCATGTCAAGCTCCTGCTTATGCAGCAAATAATAAAATCCAAAATGCGCCCAAACATTTGCCTTCAGCAAAGACGGTGCTGGCTGAATTAGCTCTTCGTCCACCATGCTAAGCTGCAGCTCACAAATGTTTGAACCACGCAGGACCCCCCCTCGCGGGGACGCTGCAGTACGGAAGCAGCTGCCTGACAAACAGTACACGCAGCAAGTAAGCAAGAAAATGTTTAAAAAAAATTGATTCTTGGACATTTTGGATCGATTCAGAATCGTAATAAATAAGAATCATGATTCGGATGTGAATCGATTTTTTCCAACACCCCTATAAAGAGGTACCTGGTTTAGTAGTTCAACAGGTATGGACTCTTGTCCAAGTTCAGGTGAAGCGGAAGAAACCAAACCGTGTCTTCAGATGGTGATGCTGCCACCCGTCTGCTGGTTCAGGCTTAAACCCCAGTGAGTGATCTCCAGGAAAAGATATCCTCCAAAGGCACACTTTTAACACTTCACAAATAACTAGTCGTCATCTCCAAGCCGGAATGACAAACAGGTAGTCTCTGTAGCCAGCTGAGTTAGCTGAAGTAGCTCTCATCCAATGCATTCGCTTTGCCAGCAAATGCTAAATGTCCATATGCTAAACCACTTTAAAATAGCACAGACACCTTACTGCAGGACAGACGTCGAGCTAAAGTGTCCTCAGGTAGTCTAGAAAGCATTAACAAGTTTCCATTACCAACCATTGAATTAACGATCAGGAAACTTAGTTAATTACTCAAAGAGCGGCGCACATGTTAACTTCAAAGTGCGTTTTCTGGCGGTCCATCAAAAGCATATCCCTCCCGGCTTTTTTTTCCACTCATGTCAAGCTACTACCACAACAGACTGACAGCGGTGGTATACAGACACAGCACTTCCTTTGGCTCTTCAGAATGAAATAAAAATAAGATACATCAAAAGCATTTTATACTTTACTTGTTTTTAACTATGCCCAGGTAGATTTACCAGTTCTTATTCCTTTAAAACATAAAAGAAATACCCATATTTATGTAATATATTTAACAATTCAAACTTTTTAACCCTCTTTAAACTAACAAATCTCATGAACTTTGTCAATATATTTGTCCGGGTTACATGTGTTTTTTTTTTTTTGTGTTTTTTTTACAAAACTTCAGAATTAGTGCATTATTCAACATTAAAAGATATACTCAACAAAAATATAAATGCAACACTTTTGGTTTTGCTCCCATTTTGTATGAGATGAACTCAAAGATCTAAAACTTTTTCCACATACACAATATCACCATTTCCCTCAAATATTGTTCACAAACCAGTCTAAATCTGTGATAGTGAGCACTTCTCCTTTGCTGAGATAATCCATCCCACCTCACAGGTGTGCCATATCAAGATGCTGATTAGACACCATGATTAGTGCACAGGTGTGCCTTAGACTGCCCACAATAAAAGGCCACTCTGAAAGGTGCAGTTTTGTTTTATTGGGGGGGGATACCAGTCAGTATCTGGTGTGACCACCATTTGCCTCATGCAGTTCAACACATCTCCTTCGCATCATCTGTGAAGAGAACACCTCTCCAACGTGCCAAACGGCAGCGAATGTGAGCATTTGCCCACTCAAATCGGTTACGACGACGAACTGGAGTCAGGTCGAGACCCCGATGAGGACGACGAGCATGCAGATGAGCTTCCCTGAGACGGTTTCTGACAGTTTGTGCAGAAATTCTTTGGTTATGCAAACTGATTGTTCCAGCAGCTGTCCGAGTGGCTGGTCTCAGACGATCTTGGAGGTGAACATGCTGGATGTG
Organism: Thalassophryne amazonica; assembly: GCF_902500255.1. NCBI lineage: Eukaryota > Metazoa > Chordata > Actinopteri > Batrachoidiformes > Batrachoididae > Thalassophryne > Thalassophryne amazonica. The sequence continues at coordinate 32,613,999 of NC_047107.1, forward strand.
GAGGTCCTGGGCTGGTGTGGTTACACGTGGTCTGCGGTTGTGAGGCTGGTTGGATGTACTGCCAAATTCTCTGAAACACCTTTGGAGACGGCTTATGGTAGAGAAATGAACATTCAATACACGAGCAACAGCTCTGGTTGACATTCCTGCTGTCAGCATGCCAATTGCACGCTCCCTCAAATCTTGCGACATCTGTGGCATCGTGCTGTGTGATAAAACTGCACCTTTCAGAGTGGCCTTTTATTGTGGGCAGTCTAAGGCACACCTGTGCACTAATCATGGTGTCTAATCAGCATCTTGATATGGCACACCTGTGAGGTGGGATGGATTATCTCAGCAAAGGAGAAGTGCTCACTATCACAGATTTAGACTGGTTTGTGAACAATATTTGAGGGAAATGGTGATATTGTGTATGTGGAAAAAGTTTTAGATCTTTGAGTTCATCTCATACAAAATGGGAGCAAAACCAAAAGTGTTGCGTTTATATTTTTGTTGAGTGTATATGTTATAATTTAACTTTGTACAAATGACAGAATTGACATTATAGGAGTTATTCTATCAGTATTCATTTTATTTATACACCAAACCATAACTCAGCATTGCTTTATTTTCCAAGACCTCCGCCTGACCGGAGCATTGTGATTGGGTAGAGAGTTGAGCTTTGTGGCTGCTCTCAGCTTGCTTCCGTGCTGGAAGCCATGTAGTAAACAAGAGCTTCCAGCAGGGGGCAAGATGTTCAAAGACAGAAGTGTGGGCTCATTGTTTGTGTCTGTTGTTGCTTTTGATGCTACCAGAAGCAATCGTGGTGTTAAAACTCAAATTCAGTTTGTTAGGAGTTGCAAATGTACCAGAGACAATACTGGAATTTATCGGTTATCTGTAACTTCCGATACATTTTTTGGTGGTTTATCGTTTTATCTTTATCAAAGATAACTTTTCAGTTATCTGATTTGTTATCAAACTTAATTTTTTGGTTATCTGTGCCCACCACTGTATATAAATATATGCTAATTTAACTGAAAGATTTCTGTTGTCTTTCAAATAAAATCTAATGATTATTCTGTCAACAAAATTATCACGATGATAATAAGAGTTTGCTTTTGGCTTTCCCCAGTTGGTCTAGGTTGCAACAATAGATCCGCATTCCAATTTGATGCTGGCTGTCCTTCTTGACACAACTCCAGTACTACAGAAAAAAACTGCAAACAGCTACTGGTGTTTCCAAGTGGGTAGTTTTCTTTTGGCTGTTCTCATTAGGGTTCACCACACCAGATGATCCATCTACATCTTACCCTGTCCTCTGATTCGTCTCATGAAGTGGTGAGCACAGTTCCGTTAATCCGCTAACTGCTAATTAGTGAAGCTAACTTTTTTGTTAGCTGATTAGCTTTTCAGCTAACTTTGAAAATCATCAGCGGACCAATTAACTAAATTTAGTTCTGATAACTTTTAGACCGCTAACATACAGTATTTTTGCAGGCATAGTGAATAAAGCTTAACAATTAGAAACATTTGTAAAGGCTGAAATCATACACTTTATTGCCTGCCTGTTACATGTTTTGTAGAAAACAGACAGCTGTGAGAGGTAGAGCACAATCCTTTGCCAGCAGAGGAGACTTGGCTACCAGAGAGAAAGGAAGGGGGGGGGGGTGGGAACGATCATTTATTTTCACAGCCATACAGACTTGGAGACGTATCACACGCGTCATGCACAGCAAGACAGTTTTGACTTATGGTTAACAAACAAATCCCAGACAAGTTATTGAAATTAATGTCACCTCTGTCATTTTACAAAGTGAAAAGATCAGCTATATGTTTTAGTTTTAAAGTAATTATGACTAATTAACTAATTATGAAGGTTTTAGCATTAACAGACGCACGTACTGAAAGGCATTATGGGAAAATTATTTTCCTGTCATCAGTGGTTGATGTAAAAACCAACACACAAGTTACTGTAGATAGTCATCCAGTAGATGGCAGTGTTCATGGCAGTGTGAATACCAATTGCCACACATTCGCTAAAAGTGCTGAATCACTTAAACAGAATTTTCAGTTTTCAAATTGCCTTTTTTTACAAAGGTTAAAAATGAAATATTTACAAATATAGATTTGTAAAAACCAACACACATGCTTAGTAACCTGTGTGTTTCCATTACTTTAAACAATTGACTCTGTGTATTTAAACTCATCTACCTTCACCACCTCTTCTCCTAACACCTTAGCAAAAAGAAGTTTATTCAAGTGTACTATGAGTATACTTTTTTTTTTTTACTAAAACTGAGGAAGTATACTTGAAGGTGACCTTTTATAAACTATATTTTATATACTTAAGAATAGTATAGTGAAGTATACTTAGCTTATACTGAAAAGTATAAACAAAAGTCTAAGTACATTAATACTAAGACTTACACTTATACTTTAATAATAAACTTATACTTTAGTGTACTTTTTATGTCTTTCTGCCACAAAATACTAACACTTATTATGCACTTGGAGCAAGATATACTAAGTCAAGCCACTGACTCAAGTAACTGAAAAGTAGTCATAAAAGTACAGATTTTTTTTCTATGTAATTATTTATTTTTGCTTCCAAAGGTTCGCACTTTTCTTTTACCTTTTTTGACAAGGAAGGACTTTAGTTCTCAGTTGAAGATGCTATGTTTACATTTTTACAAATAAGGACTTGATCTTGGAGAGACCATTATGTTTACATTTTACATGCACTTTTTCCTTTAATTTTCTCCACAAAGGAAGGACTTGATTTTATAGGTCTGTGTTTTTGACATGTTTGAAAATATATCAAACTTGTTTTCAACATTCTGTCTTGTGATTTTTTTTAAATGCATCACACTCTTGTGTACATACAGTATGAGTAAACTTTAAGAATACTTTAAGCAAAATTAAAGTATAAAAAAGTAAAATCGTGAAATAACCAATGTGTATAACAGTATACTTTAAGTATACGATAATAAACTAAAAATAGGGACTCAAAGTATACAACTAGTACAATGGCAGTATATCGATAAGTGCACTTACTTACACATACTGGAGCCGCCAAGTCCCGAACTCCCAGGTGGCCACTGCCTCCGCGTGTCGGACCTGGTACTGCTGGCGAGGAACAAAAAGCAATTAAATGAGGGCGCGTTTGCACCCAGGAATCCATATGACAGGAAAGCTACCTCCACCTCTCGTTGGAAAAGCAGTCCACGAAAAAATGCACAAAGTTATAAAGAATACTGTCGAACAGTTAGCTGAGGTACGTTACCTTCCAGGTAGAACGATATCTCGGCAAAGAGGTGGAGGCGTCGTCCTGCTGATATTCCCCTGCTGATCAGATGATGGGTAACAGCTGTTGCAGGTGATGCGTGACAGCTGTCACCCTGGCTGCTCCTGTGAGGCGACTGCGCCCTCTCGTGCCTGAAGCCCGCACTTCAGGCAGGGCGCCCTCTGGTGGTGGGCCAACAGTACCTCCTCTTCTGGCGGCCCACACAACAGGACCCCCCCCCCTCAACGGGCGCCTCCTGGTGCCCGACCAGGCTTGTCCGGGTGGCGGCGGTAGAAATCGGCCAGGAGGGCCGGGTCCAGGATGAAGCTCCTCTTCACCCAGGAGCGTTCTTCGGGGCCGTACCCCTCCCAGTCCACCAAATACTGGAAGCCCCGGCCCATCCTACGGACATCCAAAAGCCGGCGTACAGTCCAAGCCGGCTCGCCATCGATGATCCGGGCAGGAGGCGGTGCCGGACCCGGAGTACAGAGGGGTGAGGTGTGATGTGGTTTTATCCGGGACACATGAAACACAGGATGGATCCGCAGTGAGGCCGGAAGCTGAAGCCTCACCGCGGCTGGACTGATGACCTTAAGAATCTTAAATGGGCCGATGTAACGGTCCTGTAGCTTGGGGGAGTCCACCTTGAGGGGAATGTCCTTTGTGGATAACCACACCTCCTGCCCTGGCCGATACGCAGGGGCTGGGGCCCGCCGACGGTCTGCATGGGCTTTTGCCCTCGTCCGGGCCTTTAGCAAAGCAGAACGGGCGGCACGCCACACCCGACAGCACTTCCGTAGGTGGGCCTGGACCGAGGGCACACTGACCTCTCCCTCAACCACCGGAAACAACGGGGGCTGATACCCCAGACATACCTCAAAAGCCGGTGGCTGAAGACACCTGGCTGTTATGAGCATACTCGATCCAGGCCAAATGGGTACTCCAGGCCACCGGGTGCACGGCAGTCACGCAGCGCAAAGCCTGTTCCACCTCCTGGTTTACCCGTTCTGCTTGCCCGTTGGTCTGAGGGTGGTACCCGGACGAGAGACTCACCGTGGCCCCCAGTTCCCGGCAGAAGCTCCTCCAGACTTGCGAGGAGAACTGGGGACCGCGATCGGAGACGATGTCTGTTGGAATCCCATGCAGCCGGACGACATGGTGGACCAGGAGGTCCGCTGTCTCCTGGGCTGTTGGGAGCTTCGGGAGGGCCACGAAGTGGGCCGCCTTGGAGAACCGGTCCACTATCGTGAGGATGGTGGTGTTGCCCTGGGACGGCGGGAGGCCCGTGACAAAATCCAGGCCGATGTGGGACCAGGGGCGATGAGGCACAGGCAGCGGCTGGAGTAGGCCTGGTGCCCTGCGATGGTCAGCCTTGCCCCTGGCGCAGGTGGTGCAGGCCTGGATATAATCCCGGACGTCGGCCTCTAGGGACGCCCACCAGAAGCGCTGCCGGACAACTGCCACGGTTCTTCGCACCCCTGGATGACAGGAGAGCTTGGAGCCGTGACAGAAGTCCAGGACTGCAGCCCTAGCTTCTGGTGGGACGTATAGTTTGTTCTTCGGCCCAGTTCCGGGGTCCGGGCTTCGTGCCAGGGCCTCCCGGACGGTTCTCTCTATGTCCCAGGTGAGGGTGGCCACGATAGTGGACTCCGGGATGATGGGTTCCGGTGGATCCGACAACTCCGCTTTGACTTCATCTTCATGTACCCGGGACAAGGCATCCGATCTCTGGTTCTTGGTCCCGGGACGGTAGGTGATCCGGAAGTCAAAACGGCTGAAGAACAGTGACCAGCGGGCTTGCCTGGGGTTCAGCCGCTTGGCGGTCCTGATATACTCCAGGTTCCGGTGGTCAGTGAAAACCGTGAATGGCACGGACGTTCCCTCCAACAGATGTCTCCACTCTTCAAGAGCCTCTTTCACCGCAAGGAGTTCTCGATTGCCGACGTCATAGTTCCGTTCGGCCGGGGTCAACCTGCGGGAAAAATAGGCACACGGGTGAAGGACCTTATCGGTCTTCCCGCTCTGGGAAAGCACAGCTCCTATCCCTGAGTCCGAGGCATCCACTTCAACCACTAACTGGCGACTAGGATCGGGCTGCACCAGAACGGGTGCAGACGAGAAGCGCCGTTTCAACTCCTTGAACGCGGCATTGCAACGATCCGACCAGGTGAAGGGGACTTTTGGTGAGGTCAGGGCTGTCAGGGGGCTAACTACCTGACTGTAGCCCTTAATGAACCTCCTGTAGAAATTTGCAAAGCCGAGGAACTGTTGCAGCTTCCTACGGCTAGTGGGTTGGGGCCAGTCTCTCACCGCCGCAACCTTGGCCGGATCAGGAGCGACGGAGTTGGGGGAGATGATAAACCCCAGGAAGGACAAAGCTGTGCGGTGAAACTCACACTTCTCGCCCTTCACAAACAGCCGGTTCTCCAACAACCGCTGCAGGACCTGACGTACATGCCGGACATGAGTCTCAGGATCCGGAGAAAAGATGAGTATATCGTCTAGATATACGAAGACGAATCGGTGCAGGAAATCCCGCAAGACATCATTAACTAATGCTTGGAACGTCGCGGGGGCGTTTGTGAGGCCGAACGGCATGACCAGGTACTCAACGTGACCTAACGGGGTGTTGAATGCCGTCTTCCACTCGTCTCCCTTCCGGATCCGAACCAGGTGATACGCATTTCTAAGATCTAGCTTAGTGAATATTTGGGCTCCATGCAGGGGCGTGAACACTGAATCCAACAGGGGCAACGGGTATCGATTACGAACCGTGATTTCGTTCAGTCCCCTATAATCAATGCATGGACGAAGTCCGCCGTCTTTTTTACCCACAAAAAAGAAACCTGCACCCATCGGGGAGGTGGAATTCCGGATCAACCCGGCGGCTAAAGAGTCCCGGATGTAGGTCTCCATTGATTCGCGCTCAGGTCGTGAGAGGTTGTACAGCCTGCTGGACGGGAACTCAACGCCTGGAACCAAATCAATGGCACAATCGTACGGACGGTGGGGGGGAAGGGTGAGCGCCAGATCCTTACTGAACACATCTACAAGGTCGTGGTACTCCACCGGCACCGTCCCTAGATTGGATGGGACTCTGACCTCCTCCTTAGCCTGGGAACTGGGAGGAACCGAGGAACCTAAACATACCCGATGGCAGGTCTCGCTCCACTGAACCACTACCCCGGACGGCCAATCGATCCGGGGATTGTGTTTTAACATCCAGGGAAACCCTAGAATCACGCGGGAGGTAGCAGGAGTCACAAAAAACTCGATCTCCTCCCGGTGATTTCCTGACACCACCAGAGTTACTGGTGGTGTCTTATATGTGATTGGAGGGAGTAGGGAGCCATCTAGTGCCCGCACCTGCACAGGCGAGGTAAGCGCCACCAGAGGGAGCCCTATCTCCCTGGCCCATCTGCTGTCTAACAGATTCCCTTCAGAGCCTGTGTCCACCAGTGCTGGGGCCTTCAGGGTTAAATCCTCATAAAGGATTGTAACTGGGAGTCGTGTGGCAATGTGGGTGTGTCCCACGTGAATGTCTCGGCCCACCCCTAGCCCAGTTTCTAGGGGCGGGCGTTGGTGTTTAACCGCTCGGGGCAGTCTCTTACCTGATGCTCTATCGAGCCACAAACAAAACACGCTCCGCGGGCCAGCCTCCTCTGTCTATCTGGTGCCCTAAATGTGGCCCTGCTCGTGTCCATAGCTTCGTCAGCAGGGGGAGCTGTAACCACACGGAGCGTAGGGGCCGTGGAGCGTGGGGAGGGCGGAACGCGGTCGGAACCGGAAGGGAGAGGGACGGCGCGTGCCCGGCCATGCCCTTCGTCTCGTTCCCGACGGCGTTCTTCTAACCGATTGTCTAATCGTATAACGAGATCGATAAGCCCATCTAAATCCCGCGGTTCGTCCTTGGCCACCAAGTGCTCCTTTAGGACCAATGACAGTCCGTTTACAAAGGCGGCGCGGAGGGCAGTGCTATTCCAGCCGGACCTCGCAGCCGCGATGCGGAAGTCGACTGCATAGGCAGCTGCGCTCCGGCGCCCCTGTCTTATTGACAGCAGCACGGCTGAAGCGGTCTCTCCTCTGTTTGGGTGATCGAACACTGTTCTGAACTCCCTCACAAACCCATCATATGTCTGAAGGAGCCGTGAATTCTGCTCCCAGAGCGCTGTAGCCCAAGCGCGTGCCTCACCGCGAAGCAGGTTTATTACATAAGCTATCTTGCTGGCATCAGTCGCGTACATGACAGGACGTTGTGCGAAGACGAGCGAACACTGCATAAGGAAGTCCGCGCATGTCTCCACACAACCTCCGTAAGGCTCTGGAGGGCTTATGTATGCTTCCGGGGAAGGTGGGAGGGGGCGTTGAACGACCTGTGGAACGTCACTGTTACGCACAGGGTCGACAGGAGGGAGAGCCGCAGCAGCGCCCTGAGGGCGCGCTTCCACCTGCGCGGCGAGAGCCTCCACCCTGCGGTTAAGGAGGACGTTCTGCTCGGTCATTAAATCCAACCGAGCCGTGAAAGCGGTGAGGATCCGCTGCAACTCACGATCATTCCTCCTGCGAACGCCTGTGCGCCCTGTTCTTCCATTGGCCGTTCAACAGCCGGTTGACGCCCCTCGGGATCCATGACGATGGCCGAGATATCCTGTTGGGAAAGTGTAGGTACACGGACCCACAACAGGGGGCGCAAATGAACGGACAATGGAGTAGGTCAAATAACAACACTTTACTGTTGTGAATGTGCACAACAAATACAACAGATTACAACAATAGACAAAAGTCAATTTACAAAGGTGTCGTGTGGGCAGGCTCGAAGATAGGAGACGCCTGTCCAAAGCAGAACTGGAACCACACGATTTCCTCCGCCACCAGACCCCGGGAATACTGGAGCCGCCAAGTCCCGAACTCCCAGGTGGCCACTGCCTCCGCGTGTCGGACCTGGTACTGCTGGCGAGGAACAAAAAGCAATTAAATGAGGGCGCGTTTGCACCCAGGAATCCGTATGACAGGAAAGCTACCTCCACCTCTCGTTGGAAAAGTAGTCCACGAAAAAATGCACAAAGTTATAAAGAATACTGTCGAACAGTTAGCTGAGGTACGTTACCTTCCAGGTAGAACGATATCTCGGCAAAGAGGTGGAGGCGTCGTCCTGCTGATATTCCCCTGCTGATCAGATGATGGGTAACAGCTGTTGCAGGTGATGCGTGACAGCTGTCACCCTGGCTGCTCCTGTGAGGCGACTGCGCCCTCTTGTGCCTGAAGCCCGCACTTCAGGCAGGGCGCCCTCTGGTGGTGGGCCAGCAGTACCTCCTCTTCTGGCGGCCCACACAACAGATTATCAAACTCTTAAAAGAGGGTAAATCATCACGCAATGTTGCAAAAGATGTTGGCTGTTCACAGTCAGCTGTGTCTAAACTCTGGACCAAATACAAACAACATGGGAAGGTTGTTAAAGGCAAACATACTGGTAGACCAAGGAAGACATCAAAGCGTCAAGACAGAAAACTTAAAGCAATATGTCTCAAAAATCGAAAATGTACAACAAGACAAATGAGGAATGAATGGGAGGAAACTGGAGTCAACATCTGTGACCGAACTGTAAGAAACCGCCTAAAGGAAATGGGATTTACATACAGAAAAGCTAAACGAAAGCCATCATTAACACCTAAACAGAAAAAACAAGGTTACAATGGGCTACGAAAAAGCAATCGTGGACTGTGGATGACTGGATGAAAGTCATATTCAGTGATGAATCTCGAATCTGCATTGGGCAAGGTGATGATGCTGGAACTTTTGTTTGGTGCCGTTCCAATGAGATTTATAAAGATGACTGCCTGAAGAGAACATGTAAATTTCCACAGTCATTGATGATATGGGGCTGCATGTCAGGTAAAGGCACTGGGGAGATGGCTGTCATTACATCATCAATAAATGCACAGTTTACGTTGATATTTTGGACACTTTTCTTATCCCATCAATTGAAAGGATGTTTGGAGATGATGAAATCATTTTTCAAGATGATAATGCATCTTGCCATAGAGCAAAAACTGTGAAAACATTCCTTGCAAAAAGACACATAGGGTCAATGTCATGGCCTGCAAATAGTCCAGATCTTAATCCAATTGAAAATCTTTAGTGGAAGTTGAAGAAAATGGTCCATGACAAGGCTCCAACCTGCATAGCTGATCTGGCAACAGCAATCAGAGAAAGTTGGAGCCAGATTGATGAAGAGTACTGTTTGTCACTCCTTAAGTCCATGCCTCAGAGACTGCAAGCTGTTATAAAAGCCAGAGGTGGTGCAACAAAATACTAGTGATGTGTTGGAGCGTTCTTTTGTTTTTCATGATTCCATAATTTTTTCCTCAGAATTGAGTGATTCCATATTCGTTTCCCTCTGCTTGGTCTAAAAAAGTAACCGTTACTGACTGCCATGATTATTTTTCCTGATTTCTTATAGTGTTTCTTAAAGCCAGAAAGTTGCCATTTGAAATTACTTTAATTTTGTGTCATGTCTGTGATCTGCTTTTTTTCTACAAAATTAAACACCTGAATGAACATCCTCCGACGCCAGTGATTCCATAATTTTTGCCAGGGGTTGTAGTAATGATGACAGCAAGTGACGCTGCCACAACATAATTTGTAGACTCCCAGCAATGTTACAACATTGCAGGATGACTAAGTCCAATGGAAGATGACTAAGCATGGGTGTCCCCTTAGTCTTCTCCAGCCAAGGGAACACCCCCGCTTTACCTGTGGCAGATAGATGGTTATTTTAGAGATTTGTGGATGGACCTCTTGTCTGCCTTGGTGGTTGCCATCGAGGACCCAAGGCGATTCAGTGGTGTTGTGTATGATGCAAAGCAAGGTACCAGTGCATGCTCCCAGTCTTGACTTGAGAAATGGAACCAATATTTCACAGGATAATATTCAGTAGGTTTGGGTTTTACTAAAATATACTTTTGGAAGCATGGGAAATTTTCCATGCCCCACCCAGGTTGGAACCACAGACCCATCACACATCAGTGAACTGTCTTACCACTGCTTCTCCTTGGCTCTCGCTGAAGAGAAATGGCTCCGAATTACATGAACATGTATAAGCTTGGTCATCTTCTGTGTTGTAGCAATGATGCTGGGAGTCTACAGAATGACAATGTGGCGATGTCAAACCTCAACCGAAATATATTATATATTCTGTTTGCTGGGATCCTCGCTTCATCCTTACTATTCTGTTGTACTTCCTGATTCGCTCTTCGCTCTCTTGTCTTCATTCATCAGCTACTCACAGTACTCCCTCCATCTTCTCAACACGCTGTCCTTGCTTGTCAGGACAATTTGATCTGCTGTAATCCTCTCCAGCTCAACCATTCTGTCTGGCCAATAAGTACAAGTCCTTTTCTGCTTCCTTATAATGTAAGTTCACATGCACCTATTCCACGTGTCTCTTCACCTTATGCAGCATCTTCTTATGCTCTTGTCTCCTTTTTTGTCAACCTCTTCCTTCTTATAGTTTCCTATACTTCCTCATTCCATCATCAAGTCTCCTTGTCTTCCATCCACTATCTAGATGTAAATTGTCAAGCATCACTTCACCTCCATCCAGTGCCTATCTCACCTCCTCCCTGAATTTCACTAGTTTGCCACCTTAAGCTTCCACTATCTGATCCTTGTTCAGCTTGCTGTCCTTTTTTGTTCTTCATCTTCATAATCCTACAAACCACCACTACAAACCTGCCATCACCTAATAGTCTCCAGTTTCTTTCAGGTTGTATCTCCTGCACTGGATATACTCCACCTGTGGGTAGCTTCCTCCACTCTTACACATCACCCTGTGCTTCTCAACTTTTTCTTAAAATAAATATTCACCACAGCCATTTCCATCCTTTTTGCAAAAACAACATTCCTCTCTTCATTCTGTTCTCTTCACCAACATCCATCCATCCATCCATCCATCCATCCATCCATCCATCCATCCATCCATCCATCCATCCATCCATCCATCCATCCATCCATCCATTTTCTTCCGCTTTATCCGGAGTCAGGTCGCGGGGACAGCAGCTCAAGCAAAGCCGCCCAGACCTCCCGATCCACACACACCTCCCCAGCTCCTCCGGGGGAACCCCAAGGCGTTCCCAAGCCAGCCGAGAGATGTAATCCCTCCAGTGTGTCCTCTTTCACCACTCTTTCTTCTTTGGGTACACTCTACACACGAATGTCATGCACCACCCTCATTTCGCCTCATGTCATAGAGGTCGCAACTGAGCAAGTTGATCCGTCTTGATTAGTGGTGATCCTTAATAATGCGTGACAGCGTTCTTCTCTGACGTGCGCACAATTAGCCCTGCTGCACCATATTCAGTTTCATTGCTGCAGTATGCTGAAGGACAGTGATGCCAAGTCGGCTAAAAGTGTTGTTCCAATGCTCATCGGCGTGCTCCTGCATGTGTTCCACCTGCTGCTGCTGTGCCTGATATTTGGGAAAACGAGCGAGACAGGAGCCGCGTGGAGCCACACATCTGGCTCTCTCCATCTCCTCCTCCTCTCTGTGCAAACCAATCTCACGGCATGTTGTGATTCAGCAGCACGAAATATACATTAATCGAGTGGTTTGTGATATTGTGACGAAAAGCGCCTCATTTTCGTCACGGCAGCACAAATTCATTCTAATTTATTCTGTGACGGTTGCACGAAATTAAAAGTGAAGTGGGGGGGTCGGGTGGTTATGGTTAGGGTTGGGGAAGGAGTAGGGTTAGGGTATGATTAAGGTTAGGGGTGGGGGTAGTAGTAGGGTTAGTAATAGTGAGTTTAAAAACCCCGTCACGAAAATTTTAATCATTTTGTGATGGGAGCACAAAAAAAAACCAAAACGTGAGACTGGGCTGCTCTGCGCCACTCCATGGCACAGAGACCAGCTAAGCATGCAATCACAAAGTTCTTCTGCTGTGGATTTTGAGGAGCAAATTGGAGCGTTCTGAATTGTTTAGCAGCTGATGGATGAATATGGGTGTGGAGACAATTCACGTCATTCACAATGTGACAGAAGGTAATGATGCGCTGTTACGTGCAACAGCACGCAACAGTGCGTAATGGTTCATGATAATTCTTCAACAACACATGCCATATATCGGAACGCGTGGTAACAGGTTGCAGCAATTCCTGAGGACACCTGATGTATCTGCATAATCATCACATTCGTGATCAGCAGCCAAAAATGTATACTTCGTGGCATTCGTGACTTGTCGTCATTATGTGTAAATGCAGCAAAACATAACCAAAGTTTGCTTGATTTGTTTCATGTTCCTGTTTCACTAGTTAGCATGCTAACGTCTGTGTAAGATGTCTTGTCAACTTGGGGTTGCCAAAGCAGATCCAAGATAGACCTGCATCTTGATTTGGCACGTTTTACACTAGATGTTCATCTGGACACAACTTCATAGTATATGGAGAATGAGCTGTGGTGTTTTTGAACTGGGAACATTCTGATCTTAAACAAGTGCACTAAGCTCTTGGTCATCACTCCTGCCCTTCAATGCCAAACAGAAATACAGCTGTTTTCGGAGCGTATGCCACCATCGTGAGTTTGTTCCAGCGAGCAACCATCTGACGTCGGCTGCCTTCACTCGGAATGGCAGTCACTATGTATCATTGCTAAGCATTTCCATAAAGCCCAGGTTATACATAGACGGTTTTGTCAGCGGGTAGTACGTAGACCGAAGTTCGCGGTAGTTCCAGCTGTTTTCGTGGTGGAAAGGGTGGAGCATTTTGCTGGCATTTTGAGCGCCGTACTAGCTGCAAATGCGCGGATAAAACGCCGCTAAATCCGCTGAATAAAGCTGCGTTTTGACGCCGTAGCATCCGGCACACGTCAGGCAATGGGGGTTAATACCCAGTTCTATCCTTTACAATCGCAGGTTAAGACGCGCATGAGAACGGCGTTCTGCTGCCGCTGATAATGCCCTGTGTACCGCTGGATTTATCCAGGCAAATCCTGCGTTACTCCAGGAACTTTTGCATATAGGCACCGCCCCCAGAGTATAATAGGCTGAAGCAGCTGTCACTGCAGGGGGAGGGAGCTCATCTCTCAGCCTTTTATTCTCCTTTCCTTTCCCCCTCCTCAACGTGTTGCTCGTCTCCACTACAGGGCCCTCCTCTGCTTCTGAACCAGACCTCTTAGTAAGTACTTGCCGCTGCCAATTTTCTTTTAGGAGGCATACTGGAGCTTCTCTGCAAAAATATCTGGAGCTGGCCATGAGTGAGAGGCCTACATGCAACGCACTAGTGTTTTTATATTGACTGCCGCCTATCAGCCGTTTGGAACGTCGTTAACCGGGAGGTGGCGTTTAGAACAACGTACTGTCCGCTACCGCCGCCATTTTGTCTGCCTCTGTCGCCGGTTAAAACGCCTTTGAGGACACCGATGTGGGCTCTATCGCCGTTTTACACACCGTTGGTTAGGGATACAATGCCGGCCGCCAATTACGGCGGTGTAAACTGTGGCACTACAGGAAGGAGCAGGATGACACAGCGATTAAAAAGTATCAAACACCGTTGTTCGCGTTGTCTCCGTCGTCACGTGAATTCTCCGGGAGCGCTCCCGGAATTATTCGACATGTTGAATAATTTTTTCGACGATTCCCGGTAAAGCCGGAACTAAGCTACGCCCCCTAGTGCTGGCGTTGACAACGGCGTTTGATCCTTAAGACGGCCAAAAACTCTTCCGGGGCGCTTCCGGGAGCTCTTACCGTCTATGTGTAAACGGGGCTTAAGACAGGCTTCTCTACTGTTTTGGCCCCACCCAGCTGGCAGTGTAGCACAGTGTAGCAGTGTACAACTGTACTGTCAAGTCAAATCAAATCAATTTTATTTATATAGCGCCAAATCACAACAAGCAGTCACCCCAAGGCGCTTTATCTTGTAAGGCAAAAGCCATACAATAATTACAGAATAATTACAGAAAAACCCCAACGGTCAAAACGACCCCCTATGAGCAAGCACTTGGCGACAGTGGGAAGGAAAACTCCCTTTTAACAGGAAGAAACCTCCAGCAGAACCAGGCTCAGGGAGGGGCAGTCTTCTGCTGGGACTGGTTGGGGCTGAGGGGAGAGAATCAGGAAAAAGACATGCTGTGGAAGAGAGCAGAGATCAATCACCAATGATTAAAAGCAGAGTGGTGCATACAGAGCAAAAAGAGGTGAATAAAAAGAAACACTGGGTGCATCATGGGAAACCCCCCAGTAGTCTAAGTCTATAGCAGCATAACTAAGGGATAGTTCAGGGTCACCTGATCCAACCCTAACTATAAGCTTTTTCAAAAAGGAAAGATTTAAGCTTAATCTTAAAAGTAGAGAGGGTGTCTGTCTCCCTAATCCGAATTGGGAGCAGTGACAAAAACGTATTTCATAAAATTTAAAAATAATTCTGCTAAAGTGTTTGAATATTCTTCTGCCCTCGGTTAAGTGTAATGTTGCTCAACCTAGACAGCGAGCTAAACACATGAAAAGATGGCTCCAACAATGACCGGACACTGTTTCTCTTATTTCTTGTCTTTACTGTGCATTCTCTCCATCTTATTTCTTTTTTGTAAAACTGTGAAGCATACAGAAAAATAGTGAACATTCCAGTTCTTAAAATTACAATTCAAACAAATAACAATTGGCAGACAGTAATACAGACCACCTTAAATTAGCTTGTTGACTAGGCAACAGAGCAGAGGCTAACAGCATTAGCTTGCAACATTAGCATAAAATGGTTTTTTTTTCTCTCTTTGTGAAATAAAGTAACAAAGCCATCCAAAATACATCACAAATGGAATAAAACACTTGTAAACTTACAGACTGTGATATATCAAGTGTTCCCAAGAGTGTACAGAGAGAGAGGTGTGTAACATCTGAACACCTCCAGAGCTGGACTCAAACTGCCTTTGCCTGCTGCTGACAGTGGGTCGCCAGAGGGGGCAGTGCAACATTAAAAGAATGTACAAAGAAGAAGAAGCTAGAAACCATAAGGCTGACCTCTTGTGGCCAAACAAGAATAACACCATCTTACTAACAAAATGTACTTATATTGGACCTACATTGGATTGAAAAATATTAAACATTGAGGGCATAATAAATATATATGACAAATTGACAATTTTAGCTTACACAACACCCCTGGAATGCTTGTAGTGGGGTGGCATAACATTATTTCATAATAATTGTGCATTTGGTGATAAAAGCACCAAATTTGGCACAGATAGGCAAATATATTACAAAAAAATCTGGATATTTGCCTTTGTCCTTGCCCTTTTTAACCTTTGTGTGTAGTTTGTCTGTTTTCCCTCCAGGTGGTGCGCTGTAGAGCCGAGGAACAGCTGCGACTCATCATCCCCTCACACCTGACACACATGAGCTCAGTCTTGGCCAGAGTCTTCGGTGACCCTGACCCTCGAGAGTCTTCCGTGACTCTCCGTGGCTTTCCATGATACTCCATGAGCCTTCCATGAGAAATCCATGACCCTGTCTATGCTGACAGTTCCATGCGCGCTGACGTCTGCGCTTCCCGCAGCTCATCTCAAGGTAACCTGGCCACCTCTAATTCCAGTATTAGAGCTCGTTGATCTTTTGGTGTTTCCAGACACTTTCCTGCGTGGCTTCCATGCTGCATGCTCCTGGCTCCCACGCCACCTTCTGCACAACATCACTTTGGGACTCATCTGCTCTCAGCCTCAGTGTGCATAGCTCTGCCAATGTTCAGCTAAGTTCCTGCATGTCTGTGAGATCCCGTTCTCATGCTGTTCCTGTTTGTGACTGTGCATGACCAAGAACTGTATCCAAGAACTGTATGAGCTCTGATGCAGAACCACTAAGAACTTTCCAAGTTATTTCTAAAGTAAAGTCCAGCTTAATGGAAACTGCATCATTAGATGCACAGCATCTGACCTCTGACCTCTGAGGACAATTCATGAGCTGTGAACATTCCTGCCTAAAGACTACAGTGAACTGTTTGTGGTTAAAGGCTTCCAGTGTTATGAGTGCAATCACTAACCTCTGTCCTCCTAGTTCCTCGGCTCTCTGCGTTCCACCTGGCTCTGGTTCCAGCTCCATATACCCCAGGACTCCAACTCGTTCTCAGATTCCCAAGTCTGGCCCTGTGCGCACTGCGGCTCCTGAACTTTCACCACTAAATGTGGGCGTGGTCTCGGCTCAGCAGGCTTCCTCCAACTCAGCACCTCAGTTATTTATTATTGGAAATAAAGCTCTTTTCATCCACAACCTGTTCTGGTTCTTGCTCCCAGCATTTGAGACCATCACCTGTACCGATACTGTCCGGACCTGTAATCACAACAGATATTGAGCCATCATGAATTTTTATCATGGTTGCCATGGCGACTAATTTTCAAAATTAAAATTGAAAAATGCTCTAATCGTACTGAAAAATATAACACATTTGTCTGATCATAATGATTAAAAAAGAATATAGTTTGGGCTATCTATTACTGAATGTTATGGATTTATGGAGTAAAAAAATTAAAGTTGCTCCAATTTTGGTAAAAAGTGATGCAAATTATTGTTTTAGTGACTAGTGTTCTAAAAAGGAATATTTTGCACCATGTGTCATGCTTTGTTATATGTTACAGGGTAACATATGTCATATGTCAAAGAATCCAGTGGATATCAATCTTGTTTCACCTTTACTTTGGAGACCAAACATTCAACACAGTCAAAACTATTCCTTTATTAATAATCCTATTAGCTCAGCCAATAATTTGCATCACTTTTTTTTTTTTTACCAAAATTTGATCAACTTTCACTTTTGACCCCTGTACAAACTGAAATTGACCTTTGTCACCATTTTGCTGTTTTTATCCCATAACTCCATAACATTCAGTCAAAGGTAGTCCAAACTATTCATTTTTGGAATCTTTATGGTCAGAGAAATTTTTTTTTTTTAAATATGATTGCAGCATTGTTCAATTTTCATTTTGAAAATTGGTTGCCATGGATGACACTGAAAATTCATGATGGCCCAATGTCCAGTTTTACTTGGAATACCTTTGACTACATGTATACCAAATTAAATGCTTTTATCACAAAATGCACAATTAGTTTGCCTATCAGCTACAGTATTGTACTGACCTTGTAATACTTGTACTGACTGTTGTTGCACCGACTTTCTGCAGTAGAGAACATATTTTCAACATGCTATATCTTAAACATTTATATTTTTATTGTCCAAAGCAAATGGATTGTGTCAGCTTAGACACAATCCAGTTATTTATTGAGCAGTGATAGAATTTTGAGTCATCTGACACAAATATTAATTTATACATTACTTATAATAAATCATCAATAATATAATTGATAGCAGGGGTGGTGGCTAAGTGGTTAATGCGCTTGGTTTCAGTGCAGAAGGTCCCGGGTTCAAATCCCACCCCTGCCACATTTCTCCATGTCCACGTCAGGAAGAGCATCCGGCGTAAAATCTGTGCCAATTCAACTGTGGCGACCCCGAGTCCAAACAAGGGAGTAGCCGAAGGGACTTACTTTATCAATAATATAATTAATCATTTATTAATCATATTCTTGCTGCCATAGTAAATAAATACATGTCTCCACTACAGTTCTTACTGCAAAAGATTTGGTCACGTGATCTCTTCTTTGTCAGGCTTTTTTTTTTTTTTTTTTTTTTTGCAGGTGAGACCAATTAGCTGTAATTATACTGGCGTGACGTCACTATTGAGTAACGCAGTGCACTTCTGCGTCTGCGGGTGGCGCACTGACACAGAAGACAGCCACACAGTCTTGACAGTGATTTGCTTTTTGGAGAAGCGGCTCCTCTCCTCCCTCTCTGAGGGGACACACCCCGGCGCGCCTCCTCCTCCTCCTGTCTGTCTGTCTGTCTGTCAAGCCTGTTATTTTGGTGCGGGCGCGCGCGCTGCCTGACAGCTGGAGCTCGTTGTCGTGATCCCAGTGCGCGCTCGTCCGCAGGTGGCGTCAGCGTGCGTAAAAACTGTGTCATCGTGGTGTTTGTGTCTCAGCGGGGCTGCGGAGTGTGTTGCTGTCGATTCGGAGGCAGGCGGGACGCAGTGTGGTGCGACTGTCGGAGGCAGGTGGCGCAGGAAACACTGTGCGCTTTGGTAAGTAACAAATAATTAATTCTAACAGCAAAGAGTCGCGACACTGTTATTTAATTTCAGAAAAAGGCTGCAGCAGTTGTTATTGTGCCTCCAGGTGACCGATTCAACTGACTGTGCTCATCAGAAATCCAAAATCCACATTAAGCTTTAATTGTGTGTGTGTATATATATATATATATATATATATATATATATATATATATATATATATATATATATATATATATATATATATATATAAATATAATTTGAGTGTCTGTACGGTTGCTAAAAGCATAACTGTCAACATCTTCTAATGTAAGCTGAAGTGTTTTGTAGGATTCTTTTCTGATTCTAAATGAATAGTGTTGAATTTTGGGCTCTGCTGGTGAAATGAAATTGGTTCAGTGAAACTAAGCATATATATATATATATAATATATAAATATATATATTTCTTTTTATATAATGGCTGAGTAGATCCTTGTCATTTGGTGCATTGTAGGTCACGTGACATGGATTATTTGTACCATTTGCCATTGTTTTTCATAATAGTGATTTTTAATGTGCAATTTTTACCTCCGCCAAGGAAGTTGTGTTTTCGGTCGCATTTGTTTGTCTGTCTGTCAGCAGGATAACTCAAAATGTTTTGAACGGATTTTGATGAAATTTTGTGGAGTGGTTGGAAATGACAAGAGGAACAAGTGACTAAATTTTAGTGGTGATCCAGATCACGATGCTAATGTGTTAGCATGTCTATGGCATTTTCAATGTTAAAAGTTAGCATTAAGCAGTTGCAGCTGTCATCACGTTCAGGTGCATTTGTTTTCAAATTGTAATATTTCTTAAATTTATTTTTGTTTATATATTAATAATCTAATGATTATTATATACAATCTTAGAGAAAGAGACAAAAAGAAATAGATCACTGTGCCAAGGAGGGAATCTCTTTAGGGTCAGTGACCCTTTAGCCTTGTTTAGAGAAGTGTTTCATAAATGTTAAAAAATTCATATATTTGCAGTTTAGTTGAATAATAAATTAAATTTTGTCTATAAGCACATGCAATATCAGTGCTCAGATGACAGTAGCTTCTGGGAAAGGTGCAAGTTGCAATAAACTGTGATGCCAAGCGCTAAGGATACATGCTATCCAGTCACAGCAGAGGAAACTTTTTTTTACTACTGAGCAAACATCATTGTTAGACTTTTTTAGGTTCAATGATTCCACGGTGTGTAGATGTTATGGCGTCAGTGACCCCATGGCCTTGGCGGAGGTTTGCACTCTGAGTGCTTCTAGTAGTTCTATATGAAATGTGCTATTGCATGGCCTGTGTTGGACTGTTTGGAAGCTGTTGACATCAAAGCACCAGTGAAAAACACCAAAATGTTAGTCCCTTTTCTGTTGTTCATAAATTAATAAAATATGAAATAACAAGGATCTATTTTAGCCGTTATACAAATAATGAATGCTTGAGTTCAGTGGTGAAAGCTGGAATGTTCCATTCAATGGGGTGAAGTTGAATGGAGCATTCCAGCTTTCACCTCATGACATATTCCTTCCATTGAAAGAATTAAAAAACATTCATTATTAGTTTTATATAACAGCAAAAATAGATCCTTGTCATTTGATATTATACAAGGTCTGTGAGAAAAGTAATGGACCTTATTATTTTTTTCAAAAACCATATGGATTTGAATCACGTGTGATTACATCAGACATGCTTGAACCCTCGTGGGCATGCAAGAGTTTTTTCACGCCTGTCGGTTGTCATTCGCCTGTGGGCAGTCTTTGAGTGAGGAGTGGCCCACCCTCTCGTTTTTTTCATTGTTTAGGAATGGCTCAGAGACTGCTGCTTTGTTTGATCAAAATTTTTTCAAAACCTGTAAGGCACAACTGAGTGGACGCCATTCGATAAATTCAGCTGGTTTTTGGTGAAAATTTTAACGGCTGATGAGATTTTGGAGTTTTACTGTCGCTTTAAGGACAGCCCACGGCGCCTGACGGCAATCTGCGCTCCGAGGCAGCGTCGTCTCGCTGTTTTAAGCTGAAAACTTCCTAATTTCAGGCTCTGTGGACCCAAGACGTCGTGAGATAACAGAGAACTTCAGAAGAATTCGGGATCCAGACATTCCACTGTTAAAGGAGATTTTGTAATGAAAGAACGTGCGGGCAGAGTCGCATGTCGGGCCGGACCCGACCGCGGGGGGTCGCCACAGGAAAAAGACCCCAGTTGGAAACCTTAACGGACAAGTTGGAACATGCCCAAGCTGTTAAACAGTTTCTCAGATACTCACTTGTTGAAAGCCATCAAAAGCCACCTGAATTTTACAAATGATTTTCAACACGGAGGTGTTTTTCATGTCGCGGCGCAGACGGATTTGCCACGTCGTCACGGATCCGACTCGGCAAATTCGTCCGCACGTTCTTTCATTACAACATCTCCTTTAACAGTGGAATGTCCGGGTAAACTCCTGATGCCGGCTTCTTCTGAAACTTCTCTGTTCTCTGACGACGTCCTGGGTGAACAGAGCTTTAAATTAGGATGTTTTCAGCTCGAAACAGCCAGACGGACGCCACCTCCGACCGCGCCACGCCAATCCGCTTTGTGGGCTGTCCTTAAAGCGAAAGAAACTCCACAATCTCTCATCAGGCGTTAAACTTTACACCGAAAACCAGCTGAATTTCTCGAATAGTGTCCACACGGATATCCCTCACAGGTCCTGAAAAAATTCTGATAAAGCAACGTGCGCCGTCTCCCTGCAGCTTCTCAGACAAAGAGATTCTGAAGGGAGGGGGAGTCCACACCTCACTCAAAGCCTGCCCCCAGGCGAATGACGTCACCGACAGGCATGACAAAACTCACGCATGCGCACGAGGGTTCAAGCTTGTCTGATGTAAAAACATATGAATCAAATCCATTTATTTTTTTGAAAAAAATAAAAAGGACCGCTTTTTATATCACAGACCTCGTATTCATTTATAAACAGAAAACGGACATATTTTAGTGTGCGTCACTGGTGCTTTGACATCAACAGTCCAACATGAACATTAAATAGGAGCCCAGAATTGTTCTCAGCCAACTTGGAAAAACAGTTAGATGGTTCAAAAATAATTGACAGAGAGGGAGAGAGACAGATATTCGTCTATAAGGCTATAAAAAAGTACTTCTTTCACTAAAACATCAAATCTAGGCTTTCATCTTAGATACACCTTCTGGCAAATTGTAGCTGAACTTTCAGGTCTCTTTTTTATCAGCAGATATCCAAATTCAGGTATCGGGATTGGTGCATCCCTCGTTATACCACAAGCTATGAATGTTTGGGAAGAAATCAAAGGAAACGTTATGCTGCCTGGTGGAATAAAATAGTCACTACAGGGGGTGTCGCATACCCTGCATTTAACACTGCCTTGTATATTTTGGGGGCAGCTTCACATAATGTCACTCATAAACCTGGTTACAAATAAGTTTTTTTTTTTAAGCTTCATATCATTTCTGTAACTCTGTTGGATGCAGAAATATCCTGGAAAATGTTTTTCAGAATGCAAATCATTTGTTTTATATAACAGCTAACATAGATCCTTGTCATTTAATATATTAATTTACAAACGACAGAAAAGGGACTTATGTTTGGGTACCTCCTTAATGCTGCGAAAAAAATGTCAGAAATTAATCCAGATTTGGTGCGTCACTGCTGCTTTGACATCAACAGTCCAACACAAACTTTAAATAGGAGTCCATAACAAATTCTGATGAAGTTAGCCTTACCGTGCATCATAAGCATAACAAATTCTGCCATGTTTGTTTTAAAGCTAAGCGCTGCTGGCTTGTGCGCGTGGTGTGCGCTCACACAAGCGGGAAGGTGCTTTTGCATGCGTGTACTACCAAAAAAGACTATTTCCTCAGTGCAGCGAAAAGTCACGTCAGCGCAGTGGATTTGTGTTGTGCACGTGTGTCTGCCAAGTGCAGTGGTACCAAACGTATGGAACCAAATCGCACTCTAAATGCAATGCAACACAAATGGGGTGAATAATCCATGTCACATGACATACAAAGCACCAATCAAATGACAAGGATCCACTCAGCTGTTCTACAAATACATATAGACTTGAGTTGTTAATATGGCCGGGCAGTGTCTAATTAACTGGTGTATCATGAGGTGTGCCACATCACGTTCTGTTGGATGAACTCAGAAGCGTAGCAGTGACCTGCTCACAAAACAGCTGGTTTGTCCTGAATAGCAGGTACTGAGCGTGAAGCCCAGAGACTGCTCCTCTGACTCCCCGCCTCGACACACTTCACATTCGGCTCTCAAATGATCCGTGCAGCTTAGTGTTTTTAACACATGTAAAGACTCGACCCCATACTTAATTTCTGCCCTCTCTGGCTGGCACTGCTTTAAGTAAATAATCACCCATGCTCATATGATGTCCGGAGAAATCTTCTCATATCTGCCATTAAGTTTTGTTCAATGTCTCTGAAAGAGGTTATGTCACATCACGTAACACTCAAATTGGGTCTACAATACATTGAGCATTTTGCTTACTAAAAGTGGCACTACATATCCACTCTGTTTCAACCACTAGCTGAATATATCAAATTTTGGGCTTTTTACGTCAGTTTCAAATCGTATCAGATTCTCCTCACCCCCCTGATCATGCTACCAGTCTGTTTTTGAAAAAGACTCTTCATTTGTATCATCCCAGTCCACCAGTCTTGGCTGGAGAAGTAACCTTCTGTTGGCTGGTGTCCCATCATTGTGGAGTTGAAGACTCTCAGCCTCTCCGTGCTACAGAATCGAGAGATGGGCCTAGTCCACATCACTGAGAGGTGTCTGAACAAAACCATTAAAAAGGTCTCTGTAGAAATAAGAAAGTTTGTGCTTTGTTGTAGCTAATGTCAAAAGTCACTTCATAAAGCTGTATACCTGCAGCCTCAGTTTATTAACAACTAGTGCAGTACCCACAGGAAGCTTGTATTCATATGTAAAATTGGGAGCTTAAGTAGGCTTCTCATGGATGGTCGTATGAGGCTGTGTCTGACAGTGGGATGTACAAAGATGTGTACTTATGTTATTATTTGAATACAGTATTTCTTTTAGTTTAAAAAAATCAGTTTTATCAATAATATATAAATAAAAGGGTTCCTATTAAACAGGTTATTGGAAGAGACAAAATTAAACGCAACATTTAGAATATTTAAAACAAAATCCTCAGTATACCACCTCTTGAACACAGTTTATTTAAACTTGAACTCACAGCGAATATTGAAGGATTATTAAGCGACTGCAAGGTCTGTACGGGGAAATATCAGACTGAGGTGTAAGTACGGACCGAGCGACTGTGAGGTCCGTGTGAAAAACAGAGGTCTGATATTCCCGTACAGACCGAGCAAGTTAGTTTAATAATTCGTTATATAAAACAGCTGAGTGGATCCTTGTCATTTGATTGGTGCTTTCCATGTCACATGACATGGATTAATTCATCCCATTTGTTGCATTACGTTTAGAGTGCAAATTTGGTTCCATACATTTGGTACCATTGCATTCTCCACTTGCACGCACACACGTGCCCACACATGCGTGCACACACAAAACAAATCCACTGTGCTGTTGGCAGGAAGTTGGAATGAAAAGCTGGCCTAATTTCTGATTTTATTTTTGGTAGTATATGCACGCACAAGCACTGACCTGGTTGTGTGTGTGCGCGACAATAACACAATGATTTGATTGAGCTAACTGATGCTGCTAATTCTTGTAACACACAAAATCCACTCCATGGATGCATTAAGAACTGTTCAGAAGAAACGCTGACATTTTTGGCTGGACTGAGGAACTAGTGTTTTTTTTTTTTTTTTTTTTTCCCATGGAACTCTAAAGTCAGTGCACAGTATCACTGGACTATACGTTACAATTTGGACTTTAGCAGCAGTGGAACACCAAAATGTAAGTCCCTTTTTCTGTTTATAAATTAATAAAATGTCAAATGACAAGGATCTATTTTAGCCATTATGTAAAACAAATATTGAATGTTTTTACATTCAATGGAACGAATATTTAATTTGGTAAAAGCTGGAACAAACCATTCAGCTCGGCTTTGTCTCATTGAATGGTTTATTCCAGCTTTCACCTTATGAAATATTCGTACCATTGAACTCATAAACATTCATTATTTGTAAATAAAAACACGCAAATGCCCAAATATGAAACCTGCTGATGGCTCATAGTCAGAGCGGAAGTGAAGCCATTCGCATCAGCAGTGGAGGTGAAGGTCACCTCCAAAAAAAATTTAAAGAATGACTGCACCTCCTCTGCTAACTTTAGAACTCTGGAGCCGAGCTGAACAGCGGCTCACCTCCGAGCTGACGGCCAGTGTCCCGACAGAACACCGGAGCAGAGCAGGAACTTGCTAACAGATGGTCCGGTTGTTAGCTGGTAAGCTTTGAATCTGTGTTTTTCAGATGCTGTTTAGATATTTACGGAGTACGTTCATGTCCGACTTGCTTTTTCTAATCGCGTCTTTAGCTACTGGTTTGTAAAGAAAATGCATGTTTCGGATTGATTTTTCATGGAAACCGGTCCCATATGGGTACATATCCAACAGGTAATCATCCAATCAGAGCGCGCGTAGCGTCACAGCCATACTGTTGTATGTAAATGTTTGGGCACTCCTGATAATTTCCATGATTTTTCTTTATAAGTCATTGGTTGTTTGGATCACCAATTTCAGTTAAATATATCATATAGCAGACAGTGATATTTGAGAAGTGAAATTAAATTTCTAGGATTTACCGAAAGTGTGCAATAATTCTTTGTACAAAATTAGGCAGGTGCATAAATTTGGGCACCCCAACAGAAAAAATACACCAATATTTAGTAGATCCTCCTTTTGCAGAAATAACAGCCTCTAAATGCTTCCAATGAGAGTCTGGATTCCGGTTGAAGGTATTTTGGTCCATTCTTCTTTACAAAACATCTCATGTTTGTTGGTTTCCAAGCATGGACAGCCCACTTAAAATCACACCACAGATTTTCAATAATATTCAGGTCTGGGGACTGAGATGGCCATTCCAGAACATTGCACTTGTTCCTCTGCATGAATGCCTGAGTAGATTTTGAAGTGTGTTTTTCTTGGAATGCTGTTCTTTTTCAGCCATGCATACCGCCCCTTGTTATGTAGAAATAACTCAATTTTAGTTTCATCAGTCCACAGCACCTTATTCCAAAATGAAGCTGACTTGTCTAAATGTGCTTTAGCATACCTCAAGCGACTCCGTTTGTGGCGTGTACGCAGAAAAGGCTTCCTCTGCATTACAGCATCTCTTTGTGCAAAGTGCGCGGTATAGTTAAATGATGTACAGAGACACTATCTGCTACAAGATCATGTTGTAGGTTTTTGGAGCAGGTCTGTGAGTTGACTATGACTGCTCTCACCATCCTTCGCTTCATCTTATCTGAGATTTTTTTTTTTGGCCTGCCACTTCGGGCTTTAACTAGTACTGTACCTGCAGTCTTCCATTTCCTCACAGTGGAAACTCTTAGCTGAACTCTCTGAGATAGCTTTTTGTATCTTTCCCCTAAACCATGATGTTTTTGTTTTCAGGTCATTTGAGAGGTGTTTAGGTTCCATGTTGCCACTCATTAGAAGAGATGCAAAGAGGGGAAACATTTGCAAATGGCCACCTTAAATACCCCTTCTCATGATTGGATTCACGTGTGTAAGGAGGTCAAGGGTCAGTGAGCTTACCAAACCAATTTGTGTTCAAATAATTAGTGCTTAATGTATTCAAATCAATAAAATGACAAGGGTGCCCAAATTTATGTACCTGCCCTATTTTGTTTAAATAATTATTGCACACTTTCTGTAAATACTAGAAACTTCATTTCACTTCTCAAATCAGTGTGTTCGTCTGCTATGTGATATATTTATCAGAAATTTCTGATCTGGACAACTGATGATTTATAAAGGGAAATAATGAAAATGATCAGGGGTACCCAAACTTTTACATACAACTGTATAATAAAAGATTTTCTTCAGCTTATGTACTTACTGAAGCATTGTACTAATAGTGGGAAATTTGTTAGTGTTAAACTTATTTTAGCTAACGTCTCCTCAGTGTTGAGTTAAACTCGGTTAACAAGGAACACTGACAGCATGTCTTTCACAGTAAAAATATTTTCTGGGATGCTGGCATTAAATGTTTTATCGTGAAATGGTGAAAGCAACGTGAACTATCTGATGTTGTTTAACATCAGTGAGCCACGGCATCTTGGAAGTACGAATGTTACAATGTTAATCAAAATAAAGGTTTTGAAAATTAATTCCAGTCTTAAGGTTGCACATCATCATGCTATGCACAAGCCATATCCGAAAGCTGAGATCGATTTGACAAATGGTCAGAGAGATATGTAAGCCACACACTTCTTGCTTATACGTATATAGATTGTTGTTGTTGTTTTCTTTTAGTGTATGCTCTGCTGAAATTTGGCAGCTTTGACTGATTTATTGCTGCACCTTCATGCCCAGTGTGGGAAAGATGGCAGTGAGGTGTTGCACTATGATGGATTGATTGCTATGTGTGCAAAACCAACATGAGCTGTTCTTGCTAATGATCTATACAAGTGGAAATTGTCATCCTGCAGAAGAAAGTGCAGCTTGCACAGTCTCCAGCGTACTGCTGTTGATTGTCCACCTCATCAGTGTGTCTGTTTCAGAAGACTGGAGGATTTACTTGCTCATTAAGCACCTGACAAGCTTTGTGGGCCAGAGGGATCAGGTGCTGAGTATTTTGGGTTTCACACGGTTAGTTAACATGTTTCATGACGTGTACATCTGCTTGCTGTGATAGTGGCAGGCTATACTTACCCTGTTGTAGCATTCTCTAACGTCTTCACTCTGCCTTACTGGCTCTGAGAGCAGAAAACTGCTGTATTTCTGTGTAAATCAAGCTGTGGCTTTTCAAGCAGACTGGCCCAGTTTGCTTACTCCAAAAGGCAGAAATAATTTTGGTTAAATTTTACAGTGGGCTTGTGGTTAGAAGTAAGAAATCAAAGCTGCTTCACCTGTCTTCTTGCTTTTTTTTTTGCTGAATTTGACCTCTAAAACGTCTCTGCACGTGTGAAGGCAATAATTATTAGCTGATGTCCCACTGATGAAAGCATTTTCAGACATGTGGTTTTCAGAGCTGCGTGCCGTTAGTAACTTCTCTGGCACCAAATCTGAGCTCTTCTTAGAACTAGATTGTGAATGGACCGAGCTGCACTCTGCACCAGGATATTTGTGATGAGCGAGTGAACGGTGCAGAGGATGTGGTGAGCTGGATTGGTTGCTGAGCAGCAGTGTGCACGTTTCACTCAGAGCAGCAGTAATGTGAGCTTCAGATGATCTTGTCACAGAGCACTTCCCACTGCAGCAGTTATCCAGGGCCTTTAGTGACGAGACACTGGAACATTTTAAATTGTGAAATCTGGGAGAAGGCAACTTTTCCACTGCAGTAAATGTGATAGTGTTTCAGCACTGGTGGCGATTTGGATTAAAACTTTAGTCAAAGCAATACAATGTGCTTATTATTTAAGATTTCAATAAAACAACATGGAAGAAAACTGTAATCTGAGGCCCTAATGAAGGGAGATGTCACAAACAAAAGCTCAAAGGCCAATTCTACAGTTATGGAATTCAGAGTTGAAGTGATTAAATGAAATTGAATTAGATTAGATTAAAGGGCATTTCATTTTGGATTAGATTAAATTGATTTGTTTGAATTAGATTAAATGATTAAACTTTAATCACGATCTATATGTGAAGAAGCTAACACATTTTTCATTTTGAAACATTTATTATAAGGTAAACTATATGTACACTGGACAAGAAGTCAGGCTTATTTACATTTAGTTTTCAATGTCATCAGATACATAACATTGGACACTTAAACAGCAACTAAACCTGGAGTCTTCAATCATTATCACCATCACGATCAGTCTTCAACAACATGAAATGTCAGATATATAACATTAGGGAGTTTACTACATAATATCACATACAGTCTTCAGTCATCACTAACACAGAGTGTCTCACTCAAGCAGTTCACAACTGACATCTATTAAACAAGGGAGTCTTTGATCATAATCACCATCATAATACATTCTTGCAGCCGATCTGCTCTGTGTAAGCCTGATCCCGTCAGATCTCAGAAGCTAAGCAGTGCAGGACCTGGTTAGTACTTGGATGTGAGACCTCTTTGGAACACCAGCAGCTGTGTGTGTTTCTCCAGGTGACACTGGAGTTGCGTCAGGAAGGGCATCTGGTGTAAAACTTGTGCCAAAATATCAATGTGGATCTGGTTGTATCCACTGTGGCGACCCAAACACAAAACGGGAGCAGCCGAATGGACAACAACCATCATAATACATTCTTCAGTCACCACTAATACAGTGTCTCACTCAACCAGTTCACAACCTAAGCATCACTTCTTTACACACCTAACCTCCTTCCACTTGACAAACATAAGTGCTTGAAAGACAGTCACTGAGGTGACACCTCTCAGGCCTGAAGATCTTCCCCGCCACTGAGAAAGCCCTCTCCACTGGAGCTGATGTGGCAGGGATGCACAGGTATCACTGGGCTACCTTGGCCGGGTGTGGATACCTGCCCTCGTTGACCTTCCATTCGGAGAGTGGATCCTTGTCCATGCACAACAGGGGTTCATGCAAGTAGTCGATGACTTTTTGGTGGGCTGGGGAGACATCAGGGAAGGTGGGCTGGACCTCTTTTGTTGAGTTTACATTTGAAGGGTGAGTTAAGTGGCCTCTTTTGTTCTTTAATAACTGGTGTTTGTATGGCACTTGTCATCACCCTGACATTGTGATATTGTTTGGAGATAGGAATGGATAAACTGGGTAGATGGGAGGGAAAGAGGTACTTTCTTTGTTGCAAGAAGATAGGTGGAAAGATGGTATTGTCCTCAATTGAGATGTTTACATGGTAATTGTGCTATCACCCTGTATTGAGAAACCTCCAAGGGTTGGCTTTGTTGTGTGAAGGGACTGAGATGTGACAAGTTTGCTTGAATTGACCTGACAACGTACCAGCTTGTATATAGAAGGCACTTTTGTAAGTGTGAATTTTAATCCAAAAATTTGGGTTAAATGGAAAAATTTGGGATTAGATTAAATAATCTAATCGTAATCTAATCCAAATTTTGGGTTATGATTAAATTGACTTCAATTCTGATGGAATTACAATAATTGCAAAATGTGAGTGGGAGTGTGTGTGTGTGTGTGGGGGGGGGGGGGGGGGG
Organism: Thalassophryne amazonica; assembly: GCF_902500255.1. Taxonomy (NCBI): domain Eukaryota; kingdom Metazoa; phylum Chordata; class Actinopteri; order Batrachoidiformes; family Batrachoididae; genus Thalassophryne; species Thalassophryne amazonica. The sequence goes on from NC_047107.1 coordinate 32,643,654, forward strand.
GGTGCACAGAAGTCTGGTTCTTCGTAAACATTGTGTACTCTGAAGTGAAATTCTTATTATTCTATTGCAGTAGACTTTCCCTGATACAGCCTTCTCGGGGGTCAGTTAAATTTGAGGAGTTAAAAAATATATATTCCCACATTTGTTCACTTTGTAGCTAGTCTGCTAACTTTCTTGCACCTTCCTTGGGGTGGGGGGAGGTGGTTAAAATTTTAACCAATTGACCATATTCCATGTTGGTATTTGTGTGACCCTTAGTCAATCCATCAAGTGTGTACTAATTTGGATAAAAAACAATTAAGGGTTACACTAAACAAAAATATAAATGCAACACTTTTGTTTTTGCTCCCATTTTTCATGAGCTGAACTCAAATATTTAAAACACTTTGTACATACACAAGACCTTTTTTTCTCTCAAATGTTATTAATAAATCTGTGTTGGTGAATAATTCTCCTTTGCTGAGATGGTCCATCCCACCTCACAGGTGTGGCATATCAAGATGCTGATTAGACAGCATGATTATTGCATACGTTTGCCTTAGGCTGGCTACAACAAAAGGCCACTCTGAAATGTTGAGTGTTATCACACAACACGCAAGTTTTGAAGGAGCGTGCAGGACCTCCACATCCAGCATGTTCACCTCCAAGATCGTGTGAGACCAGACACCCAGACAGCTGCTGCAACAATCAGTTTGCAGAGTGAAATAATTTCTCCACAAACTGTCAGAAACCATCCCCGGGAAACTCATTTGCATGCTCATTGAGGTCTCGGCCTGACTGCAGTTAATCGTCTTAACCGACTTGAGTGAGCAAATGCACACATTCAGTGGTGTCTGGCTGCTGGCCAGCCTAAAGCCCCTCTCACACTGGGCCTGCTTCATGTTGCATATGCTGCATATCTAATAATGCAGGAATGTCTGCGTCAGTTGCGCACAACGGGGTTGGGGGGGGGTTCGCTCTGATTTCTCTTCTAGTTTATGTTTCTTCCTGTGACCGCAGAGCTGTACTGGATGTGGACATGTCCTGTCTCTGGCAATCAGTCTGTGAGCAGGACTTACGGACTCTATTTAACACAATCGTGAGTTAACTTGAGGTGAGTGGAAGAGCTGCAGCCAGGCTGTAATGAGCATTTTTTTTTCTTTTAATTGTTCACATGTGCTCTTTGAGCAGTGTAGTTTTACTGCATTGTGTACACTGTATAAAAAGTTTAACAAAAATCCTACTTGAGTTATAACTCGGCAACAATGGCGCACAGTGGGAATCATAAATTGGCGTTGGATAACGTTATATTGTATGGGTGTGGCATCCAGTCACATTAAGTACCTCTAAGTTGCCTCAACTTGCAAGAAAACTACTTCCTTTCTGCATCCTGTGCTCGGCGCAGAAAAAATTAACGTTTAGCCTCTTAAACCCTAGAGTCCCTAAATTTGGGGATTTGCCCTGTTTTGGAACATTTGAACACTCATAACTAATCAATGCTGACACCAACATACACCACAACATCCCCTAGGACCTGTCTTTTAGCTAATCCAAACTTTTTGATCTTGTACAAGCTGACAAATGAATCATAATGTATGTGATTGTGGTGAAATAGGCTCTAGGGCAGTGGTCTCCAAACTATTCCAGAAAGGGCCGAGAGGATGCAGGTTTTCTTTGCAGCCACTGACTCAGCAGGTGATTTCACTGATGAACTCATCCCACCTGTTCAAAGGGATGTTAATCAGTGAAATCACCTGCTGAAGTCTGGCTGCAAAGAAAACCTGCACCCGCTCGGCCCTTTCTGGGATAGTTTGGAGACCACTGCTCTAGGGCTTAAGGGGTTAATTTCTGGCATCTGTTTTGTCGTCTTTTGCGCCCCTCACAGTATTGTGGTGTTAGGCTGAATCACCTCGGCACGAGGTTGCATCAAATTGGTGTCATCATGACGCAACTCGAAGCAGGCCCGATGTGAAAGGGGCTTTAGGGCACACCTGTGCAGTAATCATGGTGTGTAATCAGCATCTTGATATGCCACACCTGTGAGATGGGATGGATTGTCTCAGCAAAGAAGTGCTCACTAACACAGATTTGTGAACAATATTTGAGAGAAAAAGGTCTTTTGTGTATATAGAAAATGTTTTAGATCTTTGAGTTCAGTTCATGAAAAATGGGAGCAAAAACAAAAGTGTTGCATGTATATCGTTCACCCACAGATGGATGAATAATCAGGGCCAAAAAATGACACCCATTAAATTTTGGAGGTGATCCAGATTCTGGCTCAGGATTTCACTTTATAGGCTTTGAACGATTGCGTCAAAACTACTTCACGGGTTCTCACCCGATTTCCACCACAGATGGATATTAGGGCATGAAAGACTCCACCGAATTTTGGAGGTGATCCGGATTGGCCGACATCTGAAATCTCCAACTGCTCTTGTTTAAATCTTGTTGTATAATGCTAATTTGTGTTTGCAAAGGGATTGACCTGGGGAAATGACAGGTATGACACTGCACCTGATTGTTTTAGTGACTCATGCTCATCAGCAGCGTCCTGCGTGATTGTTTTTATTTATTTATTTTGTCACCAGAGTGATGGCAGCATTGGAGAACACATTTAATTCTGTCACTGTTCAACACAGGGAGAGGCTTACTTCTGCATTCTTATACTTGTTTGTTGGGTCCCTCCACCCAAGTGGGTGTGTCCAGGTGGCTGTGTGTGTGCACACCTCATGCCACACAGAACACAACACTGCATTGCTCACACTGGTGTGCTGTGGCCACTGGTAAGAGCTTTGATGAGTCTGATTCAGATATTCCCCAACAGTGTTTCTTCACATCATTTAGCCAGAACTTGTAGTTGAATTCATTACATCTGCTAGTTTCATTATTCTTGGTTTCAACATGTTGGGAGCTCATCCTTGTTCATTTTGGACCAGAGTCCAAGCAGAGGGGAAAAAGGTCTAAGACTGCAGTATGGCCCCCCCCGGCTTGCCAAGGAAAAGCCTCGGCATGTACTCTCTAAAGTACACAGAGTAGACGAGTAAATCATACACTCCAGTTTAACACAGGAACTCAAAATCAAATGTCATCACTTGGTAACTTGCAGCATTTAAAAGCCATAATGAAAACTTAACTCAAATTTGGTGAATTTTGCTGCTACTTTTGTTTTGCCTGTGTTGAAGCCCCGTTGGCACACCCGTTACCACTGACTGATTTTAGAAGCAGGTGTAGTTGTCAGTGAGAGACACTGCATATATGTAATAAATCAGAAGACTTAACTTTTTCATGGTTGACAGACTGAATGCAGCTGACGCTCTTTCCTTCTTTTTGCCCTTACAGTTTTTGACATTGCATGTATTTTTGTAATTTGCTTGTAAGTTTCCTATATTACCAAAGCCTAGGTCTGGTAGTCATTAACACTCATACAGTTCTGGTACTGTAGAGTTTTTAACATTAAACCTCAAAGCATGAAAATGTTAGTGGTTTGTATGATATGATCCCTTTTAATGACTATCTTATGTGAGCAAGCATTTAATCTAGACCAGTGGTTCTCAACCCGGTCTGCAATACCACCTGATCTACACATTTTCCATCTCTCCCTGATCTGAAAAAAAAAAGCTGATTGGCTGCACACCTGATCATCAGTTTGTGGCAAAGCAGAGAGACATGGAACATGTGTAGGTTAGGTGGTAATTGAGAACCATTGTCCAAGACTATTTATTAAAATCTGCTCCTTAAGAGTTGAAGTCTGGCGGAAAAACTTCATTAATCAAATATTACAGTTTTGCATTAAATCTGTGGTTGTCTTTAACAATCATTAAGGGCCCTGTTACACATGGCACGAATAAGTACATTCAGGGCATATCACTGTGAAACAGCCCGAATGAGTGAACCCCGAAAACATTGCGCTGACGTCAGGAGGGACACACGGTCAGGCCGGTGTGAACGATCCCGCTGTGACTGTTTCGTGCACAAACACAGTGTGAGAAGCTCGAGCCACATCATGCTGCTGCGCAGATAGGAAACAAACAAAAAAAACGCTGGAACGTGTGGAACCACATCGCGCAGCTGCTGTGGAGAAACAAATGTTAAAAACTACACACCATTAAAAAACAAAAAAAAAAAAAAAAACACACGAATGCCCAATATTTAATCCCTCTCATCGAGCAGACAATACAAGTATGATGCCTGTGTATATGACCCATGGTCAGACGTGCAGTGCGCTCTTATGTCCAGCTGGGTTTGTAAATAATTAATACAATCACTGAACACTGAGATATTGATGTATAATTAGTGAAAATCACTGGGTTGATATAAATAAAAGGGGACCCAATACAGAACTCTGCCGTTAAATAAAAAATAAATGCCACTCGCAGGATTCAAACCTGTAATTTACAAAAGCTCTGATTAAGACAGAAACTTTACCACTGCGCTACAATCACTGTCTTATAATTGAAGCGTGAAATGCTTAAAATCAACAAGGAGTTAAACGTGTTTTCAAAAAAGAGAAATCAGATGATGTACGGACACTCGTGTTGAGCCAGCCCACAGCCTGCCAAGGTGCACTGTGTGCAGCCACTGCAGCCAGGCGCAAAGGTGAAAGAGGTTTTATGTATTTCCATGTGAGCACAGCAGGCAGAGACACATGGCTGCTTGTAAGTTCCTGTCCTTCAAAACTCGGTACGTGTTCTGCAGCTAGGATGTCAACATCAGCTGTTGGAAGACACGCCCCCTGTTCATTCAGCACCCAGACCAATGTATTATGTGGTCATTCATTTTTGTTATGTAATTGTGTATGTAGATATTGTCAGAATTATTTATATACCTGTCCAGGTGGTGGTATGTGTATATGTATAAATAAATAAAATGTGTGTGTGTGACATGTCGTGTGCACTGAGCCTTCATTTCCAGCTGTCAGTGTGCTGTGTCTCGCCATGCTGTGTGTGTGCTCAGACGTGGCTGTCCGGCCCCCATGTGATCATGTCTGTACATACATATCAGCATTTTATGTGTGTGTGCCCCCCCCCCCCCCCACACACACCACATGTTATAGGGGGTGTGTGTGTGCACACGCCACATGTTTGGGGAGAGCGGGGTGGTGCAACGCGCACGTGTTTTACACATGTACACCACATTTGTGGTGTTTTATGCAATGTCATGCTTATGGGGGCACTTAGACAAATTCGACAGCCAGCTCAAAAGTGATCGTCTGCTCACTATTTTCGTGCTAACAGCACGAATGGCCACACATTTTCTAAGTGTCCAGTGAGCGGTGTGGATATTCATGTGTGTCACCTGGAATTTGGCCGACACCTGCCACGAGAGGGATTAAATGGGCTCTCGCAGAGCACTCTGTCTTTCGGTCGCTGGTGTGCGCGAATAGTTGTAGCGACAGGTGTACGAGGTGTTAGAGGCAGCTCCAACTTTTCACGAATAGCATGCAATTCCTCCTTCATACGCTAGTCGGCTTCAATCGTGTTATGTATGAAGGGGGCCCTGAAAAAGTGTGCAGCACAGACATCCACTGGTGCACACGGCAGATTCAGTTTAACAATATTTCCATGACTTAAGTTATGACTTCTCAGCCACTTGCATCTGTAAAGAAAAGTATTTAAGTATTGTGTGTGTGTGGCTGCATAACAGGAAATGGCTTTGATCATCACAACCTGAATACTGACTGTCGTGCTGATCTGAGCTGCAGATGTACCTACATGATTTTATTTCCAAATGAATGAATATTTGGCTTTTATTTTCCATTGGTGTCTTTAAATACGTAAAAAGGGAAAAACACACTTAGGAAGCTGAAGTTAGAATTTTGATGTATTTATTTTTCACTCAATAAGATTCATCAGTAATAAATAGTTGTTTTATAATTATTCCTTCTCCAGTAAGTTAGAGGTGGGCAAAGTTAATATGGCATACAATCAGCGTTTTAAAGGAACTACTTCACATGAGCTAAGCAAACTCATGATTCTTTGCAGTACAGTTAGAATGACATTCATTGGCTACATGTGTCTTGGAGATTCAACTTTATTTTGTAAACAGACAGTATGGCAGACAAAGTGGTGAGTGGACCAACATTTTTGAAGAAGTGTCAAAGTGGCTGATGTATGAATCACCACTTGTGGTCAGAATGAAAACTGAGCCAAAACTGAATGGAAAAAATTCAGTGGAGGCTTGAGTTGGTGTGACTGGTTTTGTATCCAAGCAACTAATCAGCTGATTGAGCTCAACTATTGGGGGGGGGGGGGGGGGGGGTGTTACAATTCCGATCGCGATGATCTACTTCTAATATTTAATTATAGCACATGAGGAGAGGGGGAAAAAAGTTTGTTCCAACTCTTTTGGTTAAATGCCATTTACTGGAATAAATGTGGTGTGGCCTTTTAAGCTTGATGACTTGCACTGCAGATTTATGTTTTGTTTTGCACTTTATGCAATATTGTATTCGAAATTATGCACGTTAGACTCTAGTTATGTCAGTATGTGCAAAATGATTTCTGTCATTCATTCATTTTCTGCCACTTAACTGGGTCATGGTGGCAACTGTCAAAAATGCACACCTTGCCAAAAAACAAACCCTTTAACTCTAAAGAAAGTGGCACATAGCTGTAGAAATGGTCCCCAGTATGTAGTGTAACTTTTCAGATAAGAAATGAGCCACTTTTCATATCTGAAGTTTCTTAACTTACCAGATCTGCGTGTTAATACCAACATTTTTACTTCATTGTGATGAAAATGCACTTCTGTAATTTGCTCGACCACAACAGCTGGTACTAGTGCTGTCAGAAAATTTAAAAAAATTACAAGGTTTGCAATTAATTCTATATTATAATGGCCGGGTGGCCTCAGCGTGCATGCGAGTATGGCTTCGATCACACCAAAACCAGGGAGAGCTGACATTTGGCATGCTTATGAATGCAGCAAAACCAGAAAGTTTTCAAATATCTTTGGAGAAATTAGCAATTTAACTTACCAGTAAACGATGGCTGTAATGCACCATGAGAGTTTAACGTTTTAAGTGTTATTTTAAGTGTTGTTGGTGTTTTTGTAGATCAGTTGGTTTAGTCAAGTCTCATATTGCCATTACCATGACTGAAAGTGTATTGCGGTTGATGTCTTCTGCCACCGTCTTTCTGCATGTCTAACACTCCTGTCATGCCTTGACAATTTAGTCAGCGCATGTTGACCGTATTAAAAATGCTAGCATACACAGGTGTACGTCTAAGTTATATTTATTTATTTATTTAAATAAGTTAAGAGCATGCTGATATACATCATAATATGCAGAGTACCTTGAAAAATTTTGGGCGTGCGCAATATTTTTGATGTATGACTTGTACATCCTGCACATGCGGGACATAACTTGTAAGTTTTGCGATTGACACTTTTCTTGTAATTTACTCAAGTCGAAATGTGTCCATTGATGCTGGTTGGCTCAAAGCTTCAGTCCTCATGCAAACAAACTAGTTTTACTATTTGGAGCATTCACACACACACACACACACACACACACACACACAGTAAATGTAAGGTCTTATGAATATAAGACTTTATATTGTGAATATGGGAATTACAGCGTGAATAGCGCCTGCTGTTCACACTGCCTTCAAGTAGATGACAGTGTTCTTTGCATTTTGACCCATTTACTGGATGGCGGTGTGCCCAAATCCCAAATATCACATGGTTACTATTTGTTACACTTAGTCACACTTAACAACCAAATCCCTTTTTTATAAATGAAAAAATTGACACACATTTATTTGTAAAAACCATTACACACGTTACAGTAACTTGTGTGTTGGTTTTTACAAATAAACCAACCAACCAGTGATGAGTGGAGGCTCATTTTCCCATAATGCTGTTTGACATCTGTGTGTGTGTTAATGCTCAAACCTTCAGAATTGGCACATTAATTTAAAATTAAGATATGTTTTCCACTTTGTAAAAATGACAGTTGACATTAATGTAAATAAACTCCAGTGGGGTAAAAAAGTATTTAGTCAGTCCCTGATGGTGCAAGTTCTCCTACTTAGAAAGATGAGAGGTCTGTAATTTTCATCATAGGTACACTTCAACTATGAGAGACAAACTGAGGGAAAAAAAAATCCAGGAAATCACATTGTAGGATTTTTAAAGAATTTATTTGTAAATTATGGTGGAAAATAAGTATTTGGTCAATAACAAAAGTTCAACTCAATACTTTGTAACATAATCTTTGAGGTCAAATGTTTCCTGTAAGTCTTCACCAAGTTTGCACACACTGTAGCTGGTATTTTGGCCCATTCCTCCATGCAGATCTCGTCTAGAGCAGTGATGTTTTGGGGCTGTCGCTGGGCAATATGGACTTTCAACTCCCTCCACAAATTTTCTATGAGGTCAAGGTCTGGAGACTGGCCAGGCCACACCAGGACCTTGAAATGCTTTTTTTTACGGAGCCACTCCTTCATTCCCCGAGTGGTGTGTTTGGGATTATTGTCATGCTGGAAGACCCAGCCACGTTGCATCTTCAATGCTCTCACTGATGGAAGGAGGTTTTGGCTTAAAATCTCACAATACATGGCCCTGTTCATTCTTCCCTTAACACGGATCACTCGTCCTGTCCCCTTTGCAGACAAACAGCCCCAAAGCATGATGTTTCCACCCCCATGCTTCACAGTAGGTATGATGTTCTTGGGATGCAACTCAGCATTCGTCTTCCTCCAAACATGCCTAGTTGAGTTTTTACCAAAAAGTTGTATTTTGGTTTCATCTGACCACATGATATTCTCCCAGTCCTCTTCTGGATCATCCACATGCTCTCTGGCAAACTTCAGACGGGCCTGGACATGTACTGGTTTAAGCAGGGGGACATGCCTGGCACTGCAGGATTTGAGTCCCTCTCTGCGTAGTGTGTAGCCTTTGTTACTTTGCTCCCAGCTCTCTGCAGGTCATTCATCAGGTCCCTCCGTGTAGTTCTGGGATTTTTGTTCACCGTTCTCATGATCATTTTGACCCCACGGGATGACATCTTGCATGGAGCCCCAGATTGAGGGAGATTATCAATGGTCTTGTATGTCTTCCATTTTCTTATAATTGCACCCACAGTTGTGTTTTTAAATTTATATAGCGCCAAATCACGACAATCGCCCCAAGGCACTTCACATAATTCACAACAACACAAATTAATCTAAATTCAAAATTAAAAGCAAGAAAAGCACAGTTAAAAGATAACACAGTAGAATAAAAAGAAATTACAAAGCAAACACAAACAGATTAAAAAATTGATAGTCTAAAAAAGTGGGTCTTCAGTCTTGATTTAAAAATCTCCACTGTGTGACTTATTCACACCAACCTGCTTGACTATTGTAGATTCACTCTTCCCAGCCTGGTGAACATCTACAGTTTTCTTCCTGCTGTCCTTCGACAGCTCTTTGGTCTTGGCCATGGTTGAGTTTGGAGTCTGACTGTTTGAGGCTGTGGATAGGTGCCTTTTACACAGAGTTCCAACAGATGCCATTAATACAGGTAACAGGTGGAGGACAAAAGAGCTTCTTAAAGAAGATACAGGTCTGTGAGAGCCAGAAATCTTGCTAGTTTGTTGTTGACCAAATACTTATATTCCACCATAATTTACAAATAAATTCTTTAAAAATCCTACAATGTGATTTCCTGGAATTTTTTTTTCCTCATTTTGTCTCATAGTTGAAGTGTACCAATGATGAAAATTACAGACCTCTCTCATCTTAGTAGGAGAACTTGCACAATCAGAGACTGACTAAATACTTTTTTTTTTTTTTTTTTACCCCACTGTATCTGGATTAATTTGGTTTATAAATCAAAACCCACCAGTGACAGGGTGCACAGTGGATTTTGAGTAAATCTGAGGAAAAGCTGCACTCCCCAGCCCCACGAGCCTGTTTTAACAGGCTGCGTTCACAACGTGCACATGCTGCCTCTCCGCTCAGTGATTTTTTTTTTTTTTTTCTCTCTCTCTCTCTATACAGCAAAGGCATTGAAATAAATGTAGTTATCACTTTAAAAACAAGTCATCACGACACAAAATTACACTTGGCAAATAATTGCAGTTCACCCATGTGTGGATTGGGGTGGGGTAGTCTGTCCAGATCAGTCATGATCCGTTATGTTACAAATGCAGTTTTTGTAGTCAGCAAGGTCTGCCATTATTGTCAGTGCTCATGCTTACAGAACTCCCAGGCGTCTACATCATTCATGGCTAAAAATAGGAGTGGAAAGCAAGCTTTTGTTGTGGTGTGTGTGTGTGTTTTTTTTTTTTTTTTTTTTTTTTTTTTCGTGAGAACCATGTCTACAGGTGATTCTAAAACTCTGCCAACAAGCATATGCACATTTCTGCCTTTGCGCACATGTACTTAACAAGAGACCTCACAGATGTAGGTCTTCAAAGAACCTGATTTGGTGTTTTTTGCTTTAAATAGTGTTTTAAATGTCACACCCTCTCTGTGAGTAATTGGCTCAGTGAGCATGTCTGTCTAAGTTCAGATATGAACTTTCATGAGTCATGACGTCTGGAGAGTCTCGGTCATTCAGGTCCATCCAGGTCATGGTATTCAATTAGGTTGAGTCGGGTCAACTGTACTCACTTGTGAGCTCCTTGAAGATGTTATGTTCTGGATTAAGGAGCAAACTGTATTCAAGAAACTAAGAATCCAGTTGACCTGACACAACCTATTTGAAATCTTGTATGTTGTCTTCATCTAAAATATGCTCTTTCAAACCTAAAGTAGTAGAAGAGTTTCAAAGTCCACAGATACGTGGCTGCAATGGACTAAATGCACGCATTAGTTCTGCGTTCTACGCCTGATGGCACCTGAACGTCCGGTGTGGTGAAGACTATAGCGGAGCACACTGTACTGTGAGGATGCCCGAGTCCTCAGAGTTTACTCGCTGTTTACCGGAGCTTCCGAAAGTCTAGCCAAAGTCACTACCATTATGGATTATCACCTTAATAGTTAATCGTCACTAGAATAATCAATAGAGTTACGAGGTCCGTCAATAAAGTATTGTACCTTTTTTATTTTTTTCAAAAACTATATGGATTTCATTCATATGTTTTTACGTCAGACAAGCTTGAACCCTCGTGCGCATGCGTGAGTTTTTCCCACTCCTGTCGGTGATGTCATTCGCCTGTGAGCACGCCTTGTGGAAGGAGTGGTCCCGCCCCCTCGTCGGATTTTTATTCTCAGCAAACAGCTGAGCTACTGGCGCTTTGTTCCATGAAATTTTTTTTTCAGGAGCTCTGCCAGACAATCAGCTGGAAACCATTTCGAAGATTCGGTTGTTTTTCGGTGAAACTTTTACAGGCTTTACAGAGATTAAGGACTGTTACTACAGCTTTAAGGACGGCCCACAATGGCGCATGGCGCGCTGCGCTCCGAGCTGCGATGATGAGGCCGAAAACGCCAGATCATTTCTAAGCTGATGGCTCTGTGGATACGAGACCGTCGTGTGCACTTTCTCTGGTTATCACAAGAGCTGGACATCAGCCATTTTCCGGCAGATTTCACTTTTAACAAGAGTTTGTCATGGAAAGCCGCGCGGAGTCTTCGTGCGTAACGACCGATTCGCTATTTGAGTGAGACAAAAGAACACCTCAGTTTCGGCGCGTCATGGGACAAGTTTGGACATGCCCAGCTCTCCCCAATTTCTCTGATACTTACTGGACTGGTAAGCATTGAAAGCCGAGATAGGCATGTCCCTTGTGATAACCAGAGAAAGTACACACGACGGTCTCGTATCCACAGAGCCATCAGCTTAGAAATGATCTGGCATTTTCTGCCTTGTCGTCGCGGTGCGCCGAGCATCATTAAAGCTGTAGTAACAGTCCTTATTCTCTGTGAAGCCTGTAAAATTTTCACCGAAAGCCAGATAAATTTTTCAAATGGTTTCCAGGTGCCAGTCTCTAACAGCTTCTGAAAAAGTTCTGATGGAAAAAAAGTCCAAATCATTCCGCCATTTCCAGACAATGAAAATCCGACGAGGGGGCAGGACCACTCCTTCCACAAGGCGTGCTCACAGGCGAATGACGTCACTGACAGGCGTGGAAAAAGTCATGCATGCGCACGAGGGTTCAAGCTTGTCTGACGTAAAAACATATGAATGAAATCCATATAGTTTTTGAAAAAAATAAAAAGGTACGATACTTTGACAGACCTCGTATATAAATACAAAAAAAACAAATCGTGGTGCATACACACATGTAGAATTGTCGTCAATGGCGTTTATTTATTTGCATTGTATTGCTCTGTGCTAACATATTTTTGAAACATTAATTTTAGTCAGTCAAGCGTTCTAGCCTTCTTACTTGTATATAAGCTGATGTCGTCATCGAAGGCAGCAAACCGCTCTAAGCCAAACTTGCAGCTGATGGCCATCTCCTCCATTTGCTTCCATAGAGCAGCGACCTCTGACCAGAGCATTTTGGTCTTGTCAAGCACCAGATCCACTGCAGTTGGCTCTGTAGAAGAGCAGCAGTTGTTGTCAGGCAAAGTTACCTCCATCACTGGTTCTTCCAGGTTATCAGCAAGAGGGTTTGGTCATTCTCTTCGCTCCCAAACACTGGGACGAGGGGCAGGAATGGAGTCGTTCCACTCAAAGAACAGGACGGCTCCTTTTGTTTAACAAATGGCACACCTGTGTGGTTGAGGGCTGGATCACATCAGCAGGCAAAAAATGCAGAGAACACTACAAATATGAACAAAGACAAAAAATATTAGAAACATCGTAAATTGATTAAATTATTCAGATATCAAACAGAATCAAACACTGGCATCCGCCATAAGCGGAAACGACACAGCAGTCAGAGATTTTAACGGAAATGTGTCACACTACTCCATTCATATAGTCCATTTTGATGAATATTAACTTTTTTTTAATATATTTCTGCCACCACAGCTCCACACTGCCTGTTCAACAAATATTATGCTAATATACTCACGAATTTATTAGTGTCTGAAACACCTTCTTTTTTTTTTTTTTTGACAGTTTTAAAAACTTGGAGTTGGATTAAAATATTCTCACTCCTCTTAAACTGCTTATCCTGGATCGGCTTGCGGGGTGAATGAAATAGTCATTATGATAAATGACACGGGCAGAAAAATACTTTGGTTTTAGAGTCAAAATCTGAGCAGACTGCCAGTGACAGAACCCTCATTTAGGCTTCAGGACTGCTGGTTGCCATAACGGTGTTCTGGCCATGTGCCTATTTAGCTTCATGACTCATTGTGGCACTCTGAATTACACACAAGCCTTCAGACCTGTTTTCGCAAGTTTATCTTGGCCCACCCAACCTACACATAACTGCACGTTACACTAACCGTGCTAAATTGAAGACTGACAAGGTCCCAGGTTTGCTTCCCACCTGGTCCTTCTGTGTGGAGTTTGCATGTTCTCCCTGTGTTTGCCTTGGGTTCCTCCACGTACTCTGGTTTCCTCCCACATCCAAAGACCAGCAGGTTAGGTGACTTGATGACCCCAGTTTGGCTGTAGAAATGTGTGAATGTGTTGGTTTGTCTCCGTGTCAACCCTGTGACAAACTGTCGTGTTGTCTGTGATGTATCCACCTCTTGTCCAGCGATTGCTGAGTTCTGCCCGTGACCCTTAACTAGAGTATGTGGGCTTAGAAACTGAATGTGATCTTTCTCAGACAAAATAAAAAATGCTTGCAATACTACTTCAGATCAACCACTTCATTTATGTCGAAGTATAATGATGGAAAAGTTCATCACCCTTTTTTAAAAGAAATGTAACATGGCACACAGTCACACTTTTTGTGAATTTCTCCACTGTGAGATCAATAAAATCTTATCTTTATCGCACAGATTTTGACACAAAGGTTTTAATAAATTAGTTACATCTCACCAAAAGCGCAGAATAATTAGGGTGAGAATTTGAAATGAAGCCTTCAGGCTTTCTACATGTTGGTGCAGGGAGTCTCCAGTCTAATGTTCAGGGAGTCCTGTACTTCTCCTCCATAGATCTTCTGTTTTCACCGCTGGCAACTCTTGGTACATATGCCAATGATTCCTAACATGCAGTGTCTCAAAGGCTTCATGCCAAACTACTGAGTTTTTAGAAACCTGAAAATAATTACTTTTCACTGTTCCAGTCTGACACCTGTCAGTGCCTTTTGTGTAAACTGATGACTCTGGAACTTGTTTGGTTTCTGTGACTTAAACATTTGATGTGACAGTAATGTGGGGTGCATGACATGACTTCCTCCCCAGCAAATTCAGGACAGATGTGAGGTCGGGCACTCATTAATGTACTGTGGGACAGTTGCACGTAACTGTAAATGGACTGCATTTAAAGATTTAAAGACACTTAACTGCAAATGACAGTGTTGGACTGTTTTAAGGCATCCAACTTGTCAATAGGACAAGTGGGACGGCACTTTTCACTAAAATGGGACTGGTCTCACATCAGAAACGAGCCTAAAATGAACACATAATACCTATTTCCTGTATTTCATTCATTTTTAGGGATGCATGATATTGGATTTCTGCCAATGTGATATGCAAGAATTTTCAAGTTTGGCCCATGGCGATGCCAGTTATACTTCAGAAGTTGTTGGTGTATGTATGTCAGCTAAACACTACCCAATCAAGAGCCCATGGATCCCCACGGCAACGTGCCAGTTTAAAATTAAAACTGTAAAATTAGTAACTATTTGCACCTTTCTGTGACCTACAAATGGCACTATATGACCTGATTGTGACAGCTCTTGATTGCGCATTGTAATCCTTAACAATTATCTTGAGCTAAATGACAATTTCAGCTATGTAGGTTTAAAAAAAAGAAAAAAAAAAATTGTAGGTTTTTCCTGCAAAAAAATGAAACACTGATTTTCAGTCTGTTCTGCATCTTGCAGCCATTGTGTGTGTGTGTGTGTGTGTGTGTGTGTGCGTGCCACCAGATTCAACACATGAACACTCAACACATGCTAATGCTGGCATGTTATGTGACGCAAGCAAGTTGTAAAACATGACGTTTTCAAGGTGTGAATGATTAAATCCATCATAAGTCACTGCTTCCAGTTACTCCGTTTGTTCAGGCAGTCAGCCACAGTGTGAAAAGAAACTTAATAAAAATCTTTAATAGGCTAATCGCACTACAGCAGCGATTCAGTCACTCATCTTCAAACACTTACTCCGATTAAGAGTCACGGGAGCTGGACCCGATCCCAGCAGTCATACAGCGTGAGGCAGGCCACAGGGCCACACATCAACAAACATATTCACACCTATGGACAAGTTTCCAATCCACCAAACCTGCATGTCTTTGGTTGTGGGAGGAAGCCGGAGCACCCGGAGGGAACCCACACAAACACGGGGAGAACATGCAAACTCCACGCAGAAAGGCCACAGGTGGGAATCAATCCCACAACCTTCTTGCTGTGAGGCAAGTGTGAGTCTTAACATAAAGAATTTGACCACTTGATATAAAAAACAAACCCTGCACTCGTCTGATTCAAACATGTAGTGCCGCTGTTCTCTGAACAGTCTTACTATTTTTGTCGGACAACTTATCAAACCCTGCTTATCACCTTTTATTGGACAACAAAATCCATCAGCTTGGATAATATTTTGCCTTTTTAGGTCCTACATCATCAAGGTGAAATGACTGAACCTTTGTCAGCTTCATGATTAAAACTGTTATGTCACAGCAAGAGGGTCCAAGGTTCATTTCCCACCTGGTCCTCTCTGTGTGGAGTTTGCATGTTTTCTCCTGGTGCTCTGGCTTCCTCCCACTTCCAAAGACATGCAAGTTAAGTGAATTGATGACTCTGAATTGAGTGTAGGCATTAGTGAGTGCATGTACTTCTTTCTGTATGTGACCGTGACATACTGGTGGCCCGTCTAGGGTGTACCCCGCCTCTCACCCGATGACTGCAAAGAAAAGGCTCCAGCTCCCCCACATCCTGCTCGCTGTGACCCCCATATTAGAATAAACTAGCTTAGAAAGGGAACTTTGTGTGCTGAAATGTATTATTTATTTATTTTTTTTAAAAACTAATTGTCTTTGTTTACGGTTCAAACCCGGTCTGCTGCAACACAGATGGGGCAGTGCTTAATCAGCCAGATGTGTAGACCAGCAGGTGTTAAAAATGAACATTTAGCAAGCACTTAAACCATTATTTTTATTCTTTTACCTCCCATTCAGAACCCATGAAAATCATTGAATGTTTGAAGACACAAAAGCAGCAGCATAACTGCTTCGTAGTGTATTCAGATCATCCTGGGCTCAGCAAACTGATGCACTCATTGTTTAAAATGGATTTCTGGTCCATGTTGGCAAATTGTGACACCCCTAGTAAATATTCTTCTTTGAAATCCACAGAGGGCATCATGTTGCTGTAAAGACATTATTATTATTTTTTTTTATGTACTGTAAAAATAAGCCACCTGTTGTCATGAGGGAGACTTGCTGTAGTCAGTGTGTTTGGAACCTCTGTCAGGGTATTCCACATCACCTACGTTTGCATTTTGTCCATGGTGCAGTTGATGACTCATGAGTAGAGTTCTTCTCATTGTATGGGTGTGTTGCAGTGTGCTGCCAAATTGGCAGGATGGCAAAAACTGCGAGATGTCACCAGAGCAGAATTAACCTTTTATGTGTGATGCTCAACAATGGATGTTTGTTTACACCACACTGTTCAGCAGCCAAACGGTTTTCCTTTCTTTTACTCTGTTCAGCAGCCAAACGGTTTTCCTTTCTTTTACTATGTTTGCATGCCACATGCTGCTGCCACCATTTCACTTTCCTCCACTGGTTTCAGCAGCAGCCAGCAGGGTGCCTGGCTGGTGATGACTACACTGCACTTTATGTAGGACAGACTATGATGTTGCTCAAGGAATTGTTTACTAATTATTAGTCGAGGCCATCAGCTATGGCCATTGGGTATTGTGAAGACTTTCCGTCCATCCGTAAGTCCAGTCCTATTACTGCCAAGGTATTCAAATTCACAGGGACCATTCTTGAGACACAGACCTTGGACACGTTCAAAGATAGCTAACCATGACCTATTTTAAGAGGTTAAATGTCACATTCTGTTCTCTTAAATTTATTTATTTTTTTAGTGGCGAGGGTGAGAGCGAATCAGAGTGTAGCAGCACCGTGACATTAGTGGTAGGTCTCTGCAAAACCGCTTCATTTATGTGTTTATGTAACATGTTTCTCATATTATGTAGAAGTTGGCACAAAATAAAGACTTCCAAAACTGAAAGGCTGTTTTAGGGACCGAATAACACCTCTGAAGTGATTTACAAGCATTTCATGGATGTCAGTGTGCATGCCAACTTCCATTAACTACCGCTCTTGTCAAAAGCTCAAACGTAAATATTGTTTGATACATTTTGCACTAGAACACCAATGAAACGACTGCAAATTATAATGAAAACAATGTTCATATGGCCGAGGCTATCTGCATCGTTATCGTTCATTTGTTTAAGGCTGACGGTGCACTCGGGGCATCTTGCACATCAGGATTAAGAGCACCACATGATGGTGAAGCAGGCAAACTGTGTAGTGGGGAAGCTGGAAGAGCATCTGGGAGCACTGGAGGTTTTGGCAATAAGGACCTTTACAGCAAATTTGTGAAATCAATACAGTATTTGATAGGAAGCCAGTAAATGCTGGTGGAGAACAGATGTGAGGGTTTCTGTGGAACCGACTCTGGTAAACATCAGTTGAATGTTATGGCACAGCTTGAGAGGGAGACCAGGTCTTTAAACATTTGGACACTGTCTCCGTTTTTAGATCACTGAACTGTTGCTCCACATGAGCTAATGTCTGTCTGTCCTCAGTCCCCAATTCATAGAAAGTCCTTCTTCTCCTTATGTTGTTGTTGGTTTTTGATTTGGATGGCTTCGCTTGCTTCCTTTAAGTTCTGTTTGCAAATCTTCCTCCTTTGGTGGGAAAGTAAGAATTTTGGTGACCAAAACACTGAAATTCACCCAAAATAGGTCATGTTCCCAAACTGCATGGTTGCTGAAGGGGAAAACAATTAAACCAAAATAAGACTCATATTACCATAAAGATTTTGGACGAGAACTTCAACTATCACATAACTCTCATTCAGCTGTATTTGCATAATCGTCTAAATGGTAAAATGACTCCTAGAAACATTACACCTATTGATAAATTGTGTGTGTGTGTGTGTGTGTGTGTGATTTTCTTCAGCTGCATATGGGGGGGGGGGTTTGTTTAGTGAAGCAATGTAGCTGAAGTGAAAAAATCAAAAGATTTGTTTGTAGTATAGACTTTCAGCTTTAATTCAAGTGGCTTAATAAAAATGTTGCATTACGCAGAGATTTTCCCATCCCAGCTGAAGAAGCCAAAACTCATTGAGTTGCTGTGTCTTGGTGGCTTCATTCATTAGTCTCCTCCTTGTACAGTCATTTAATTTTCAAGAACGTTTTACTCCAGCCATGTTCCATGTGGTTTGTATTTCTTCATGATTGCTATTCAGTGATTGGAAATGTTCATGTATCCATCTGCTGATTTGTGTAAACAAAACTGGCTGTAAAATCTTGAGTGTTGATTTGCATGAACAATAATCCTGATTATCTTATGTCTGAAAATGCTGGAGTAGAGTATCAAAGTTAGAATTTCTAAATGGTTAAAGCGACAGCTTGGCTATGCCCTCTGAGTGGAAACTCTACACTCCAAGTTCTTATTTCATTTCAACTCTGTTGTGGTGGTGTACAGGGAAGAGATAAGTCACTGTCCAAATACTGATGGAGCTGCCTATGAAGGGACTTTTATATAAAAAAGCTAATTTTATAGCAAATCATGTAAATACTGATAAAAGCACTAAAACATGCCAAATTGTTTCCAAAGGTGTATTTAAGAATTGTGATCGATTGGCTACTTGAAAATCCACCATGGCAGCCTTTTTTTTTTTTTTTTTTTTTTTTTAATACAATGTCCACCAAAGCTGCATGTGAAAAGCCAATTTTCATGTGGTATTGGCTCTTGCAAATATATGGCACAAATTAAGCATTAACATTCTTTAAAATTAAGAATTTGTAGATGCCATTTTCAGAATGTGATGTTGATTGAGGCATTGTGCCAGCATGTTGGATGCAAGGATTGTTTACAAAAGTAGTGTGAATATTACTTCTGGATCTAATTTTTAGCTGTTTCTTACTTGAATGATTTAATGTTCTCATACATTTCATGCATAGTCTCAGGATTCTGTAGTTTTGTGCACAATTCTGAACTGTAAATAAGTTTTGAGGATATAAAATATACAGAGCTGTTCAAAATGACAGCAATGTGAGTAAAGCTCAAAACCCTTAAAATAGCTTTTATTTCCATAGATACAAATGCACTGAGAGCACTGCACATTCTATTCCAAATCACATGAAAAAAAATAAAATTCGCTCTTACTTTACAGAAATGGAAGAAAATGGAATATTATGTTGTTCCAGGGGGGGGAAAAAAAAAACTATATATATATATTATACACACACACACAGCTGAGTGGATGCTTGTCATTTGATTGGCGCTTTGTATGTCACGTGACATGATTATTCGTCCCATTTGTTTTGCATTGCATTTTGTGTGCAAATTTGGTTCCATACATTTTGTATCATTGCACGCTGTGAATCCTGCCCACGCGCGCACACTAGTGGAGGCGGCATTTAGGTAAACATGGCAGTTTGTTTTGTGTATGGACAACAATTTGAACAAGCAAACTGATGGTGCTAATTCTTCTAACGCACACAAACAAATCCACGACTCCGTAAACCGTCTGGAGGCGTGAAGAGGTTGAAGTTAGGATGGAAAGCTGGACAAATTTCTGAGGTGCACACAAAGGACTGAAGTACATGTAGTCTTTTATTGTTCAGTCGGATTCAGGTCTGGGCTCTGGCTGGGCCACTCAAGGACATTCAGAGTTGGTCTGAAGCCACTCCTTTGATAGCTTGGGTGTGTGCTTAGGGTCATTGTCCTGCTGAAAGATGAGCAGTCACCCCAGTCTGAGGGCAGAAATGAACTGAATCTTCATCTAAAACAAACACATAATTGGGCTTAGGTGGCTGAGAAACAGTGTTGAGTGATTACAGAATTGGTTCCTTTTTGTTTTGTAGAGCAATGGACTTGACTGAAACATGCAAAGACACAATTATCAAAGATACTTACCACTATAATGATGCTCCCTGAAGCTGGGAAACTTGGAACAGTTTGTCTCTGTCATTATCACAGCCACACTTATTTCTGGAGGCTGCAGCAATTAAGAAACCCTAATGACTGCAAGCCCAGAAACCCCGTTTATTGGCCCAGACTGTTAATAAGTAACAGCCTACTTAGGATTGGTCTTACTTGAACATTCTTTAACGTGGTGCATCTGATCTCTTAAATACATGTGATGTGGATCTGTGGTTTCATCTCTATTCTCTGGATTTGCAGCGAGCACCGGAAAAGTCACTGAAAATGTATTGCATCTGACAGCAGTTAAAACCTCTCACTTACTTGAAGGTGCTCGGTCTGTGTCAAGTTGCAGTTGTACACAAAGGTTTACATACCTGTGCAGATTTTTTTTTTTTTTTTGCCTTTTTTTCAGAGAAAATGAATAACTCAAAAAAATTCTTTTTATTCCCCCCACTCCTGCTTAGTGGTTGGGTGAAGCCATTTATTGTCAAACAACTGTTTACTCTTTTTAAATCATAATGACAACACAAACTACCCAAATGACCCTGATCAAAAGTTTACATACTCCTGTTAATACTGTATTGCCCCCTTTAACATCAATGACAGCTTGGAGTCTTTTGTGGTAGCTGTGGATGAGGCTCTCAGCTGTCACTGAATGTCTTGGACTTTATTTACATCAATTACAAAGAAATACTAACACCATGGCACTCTGTGGTAAATCTGCATGGAGTAGACAGTTCTCAAAAATTGAGTGACTGTGCAAGAAGAGGTCCCTTACCAAAAAATAGTACTGATAAGTATATAAAGTAAACTGGAAACATACTTGCATGTACCCCTTTTTGGTCAGGGGTGATGTGATGGTCTAGTGGTTAAGAGCCAATATTTTTTTTAAAGTTCAGGAAGGTTTACATTAGTGTGATATTCAAGCCGACTCAGATTTCAATGAAACTTGGATCAGAGATGGAACCTACCAAGAAACAAACTTTCCCAAAATTTTTCGCCCGAAAACCAAACGGTGACCCTGCCAAAAAAATGCGCAAAAACTGATAAATTCCCATCTTTCAAGTGGTGTAACATTCAATGCCATCAAGTCCCCACGCTAGTTTAACTATCAAATGACATAGGGAGGCAAACTCCTTCATCTTATTTAAATATTTGTTTGGGGGATCGATGGCTGAATATAGGGGGCACTCAGTCTGGTCATTTTGTGAAATTGGCTGTATTTAAAGACCCATAACCCTCTGCGATATCAAGACCCCAACCAGATTTCAAGGTTATCAACAAATATAGGCCCTACTCTATCAAATGCAACTGAAAAAACATTGGGTTCTTGATAGCGCTGGCCACCAGGGGCCGCCAAAGTACTCAACTTGCCCAATTTTAAGGAAGTTTAGCGCCACCTGGTGGCCTGCACCATCAGCCTTTTTTAACAAAATTTGCAGGAGTTGATAAACCAACATCTCTACTTTATATAACAGTTGGCAAAATTTTGGGGACTCCTCTTATATTGATTTGATACCCCTTTAAAATCATGTCATTGGTCAGACGTTTGTCTCTCGATCTGCGCCATCTGCAGTACAAGAGTTCATGCATGACTTACTTGGATATGACTCAAATTGCCTTTTCCCTTGGCAGACTTGAGGATTTAGGTATGGGGAAAAGTAACTTCAGGAAAATTCTTATGTTCTATTGAACAGGACAGGTTCACAAGCTTGTTACCATAGCAACTGATACCAACACACATGCATTGGATTGACTGTACATAAGGGAAGGAGAATTAAAAGAAAATATCATCAGATCATACATGAATTCATGTGGTAATTCATGCAATTGGGTTAGCGAGCATGTGTTCAATGACATGATTTTAAAGGGGTATCAAACCAGTATAAGAGGAGTCCCCAAAATTCTGCAAACTGTTATATAAAGCAGAGATATTAGTTTATCCACTCCTGCAAATTTTGTTAAAAAAGGCTGATGGTGCAGGCCACCAGGTGGCACTAAACTTCCTCAAAATTGGGCAAGTTGAGTACTTTGGCACCCACTGGTGGCCAGCGCCATCAAGACCCCAATGTTTTTTTCAGTTGTATTTGATAGAGTAGGGCCTATGTTTGTTGATAACATTAAAATCTTGTTGGGGTTTTGATGGCGCAGAGGGTTATGGACCTTCAAATACAGCCAATGTCACAAAATGACCAGACTTTGGTTCGGTCACAGTTTGGTTATCAGTTGACAAATTTTGGGAAAGTTTTCTTGGTAGGTTCCATCTCTGAGCCAAGCTTCGTTGAAATCCGAGTCGGCTTGAATCACAGCCCACATGATCCTTAAACAAATTGGCTCTTAAGCATTGGGCTTAAGACCAGAGGTTCCTTGGTCCAAATCCCAGCCTGACTGTAAAATCGCTAAGGGCTCTTGGGCAAGGTCCTTAATCCCCTAGTTGCCTCCAGTGTGTAGTGAGCACCTTGCATGGCATCACCCTAACACTGGGGTGAATGTGAAGCATTATTGTAAAGCGCATTGAGCATCTGATGCAGATAGAAAAGGGCTATCTAAATGCAGTCCATTTAAGAGTGAGGAAAGCCACCAAGACGAGGTTATAGGTTTATGGGTGATTCTTAGACTATGGGCACTTATGTCCTTTGATCATATTGTATGAAAAAGAGAAAAAAGGGGAAATGTCACACTTTTATAGTTATCTTTACAATGAAAGTGTTAAGAAATTTGTTCTAGTAGTCTATGATGACTTTTTCACCTTTTTTCAGCATCATTATATGCAAATATTGCCGTTTTGTGCTTGTCCCACACCCAGACTTTTGATCTTCAATGATAAAAATGAATGGTAAAGAAACATTTTTTCTAATGTTTTAAAATATCTCTGAATAAAATATCAGTAAAATAATCAAAACATAATTGGGGTATTCAGTGTCATACAACTGTTGTGATTTTTTTTTTTAAACAAAATATAGTTGTCCCACACTATTGCCGTAATTTCCACCACAACGCTGTAATGTCCCTTTAAACAGTTTGTATGAAAGATTGATTGGGTAGTTTCTATGGAGATAAAGCACATGTATATAGTGCCAAATCACAACAAACAGTTGCCCCAGGGCGCTTTATATTGTAAGGCAATGGTGTGGTGGAAATTACATTTACAAGGCCAGTAGTGCCCATAGTTAAAGAATCACCCATATGTGACTGACTGGGAAAAAATTGTGCACATGCATCACCACTATGATATCTAGGGTATCTGTTAGCTGTTTAATCTGTGCAGTTAGATTGATCTAGTTATCTAGATTACGATTTGTTTCCCAGTGTAATCTTTACATGCCTTAACTAAAGCACTCCTTCTGCTGAATCACCTCTAAATTATTTACACATTATTCACTTTGCGTGTTTTTAGGAATCTGCTAGCTTAGCGTAGCTACTAGCTCTTAGCCGATTTAGCATGGCGGCTTCTCCTGTCTCTCCCGCACTTTTCTGCTCTGGGTGTGAAATGTTTAGTTATTCCTCTGCCTCCTTTAGCAGTAACGGTACTTGTAATAAGTGTAGCTTATTCGTAGCTTTGGAGGCCAGGCTGGGCGAATTGGAGACTCGGCTCCGCACCGTGGAAAATTCTACAGCTAGCCAGGCCCCTGTAGTCGGTGCGGACCAAGGTAGCTTAGCCGCAGTTAGTTCCCCCCTGGCAGATCCCAAGCAGCCGGGAAAGCAGGCTGACTGGGTGACTGTGAGGAGGAAGCATAGCCCTAAACAGAAGCCCCGTGTACACCGCCAACCCGTTCACATCTCTAACCGTTTTTCCCACTCGACGACACACCCGCCGAGGATCAAACTCTGGTTATTGGCGACTCTGTTTTGAGAAATGTGAAGTTAGCGACACCAGCAACCATAGTCAATTGTCTTCCGGGGGCCAGAGCAGGCGACATTGAAGGAAATTTGAAACTGCTGGCTAAGGCTAAGCGTAAATTTGGTAAGATTGTAATTCACGTCGGCAGTAATGACACCCGGTTACGCCAATCGGAGGTCACTAAAATTAACATTAAATCGGTGTGTAACTTTGCAAAAACAATGTCGGACTCTGTAGTTTTCTCTGGGCCCCTCCCCAATCGGACCGGGAGTGACATGTTTAGCCGCATGTTCTCCTTGAATTGCTGGCTGTCTGAGTGGTGTCCAAAAATGAGGTGGGCTTCATAGATAATTGGCAAAGCTTCTGGGGAAAACCTGGTCTTGTTAGGAGAGACGGCATCCATCCCACTTTGGATGGAGCAGCTCTCATTTCTAGAAATCTGGCCAATTTTCTTAAATCCTCCAAACCGTGACTATCCAGGGTTGGGACCAGGAAGCAGAGTTGTAGTCTTACACACCTCTCTGCAGCTTCTCTCCCCCTGCCATCCCCTCATTACCCCATCCCCGTAGAGACGGTGCCTGCTCCCAGACTACCAATAACCAGCAAAAATCTATTTAAGCATAAAAATTCAAAAAGAAAAAATAATATAGCACCTTCAACTGCACCACAGACTAAAACAGTTAAATGTGGTCTATTAAACATTAGGTCTCTCTCTTCTAAGTCCCTGTTGGTAAATGATATAATAATTGATCAACATATTGATTTATTCTGCCTAACAGAAACCTGGTTACAGCAGGATGAATATGTTAGTTTAAATGAGTCAACACCCCCGAGTCACACTAACTGTCAGAATGCTCGTAGCACGGGCCGGGGCGGAGGATTAGCAGCAATCTTCCATTCCAGCATATTAATTAATCAAAAACCCAGACAGAGCTTTAATTCATTTGAAAGCTTGTCTCTTAGTCTTGTCCATCCAAATTGGAAGTCCCAAAAACCAGTTTTATTTGTTATTATCTATCGTCCACCTGGTCGTTACTGTGAGTTTCTCTGTGAATTTTCAGACCTTTTGTCTGGCTTAGTGCTTAGCTCAGATAAGATAATTATAGTGGGCGATTTTAACATCCACACAGATGCTGAGAATGACAGCCTCAACACTGCATTTAATCTATTATTAGACTCTATTGGCTTTGCTCAAAAAGTAAATGAGTCCACCCACCACTTTAATCATATCTTAGATCTTGTTCTGACTTATGGTATGGAAATAGAAGACTTAACAGTATTCCCTGAAAACTCCCTTCTGTCTGATCATTTCTTAATAACATTTACATTTACTCTGATGGACTACCCAGCAGTAGGGAATAAGTTTCATTACACTAGAAGTCTTTCAGAAAGCGCTGTAACTAGGTTTAAGGATATGATTCCTTCTTTATGTTCTCTAATGCCATATACCAACACAGTGCAGAGTAGCTACCTAAACTCTGTAAGGGAGCTAGAGTATCTCGTCAATAGTTTTACATCCTCATTGAAGACAACTTTGGATGCTGTAGCTCCTCTGAAAAAGAGAGCTTTAAATCAGAAGTGTCTGACTCCGTGGTATAACTCGCAAACTCGTAGCTTAAAGCAGATAACCCGTAAGTTGGAGAGGAAATGGCGTCTCACTAATTTAGAAGATCTTCACTTAGCCTGGAAAAAGAGTCTGTTGCTCTATAAAAAAGCCCTCCGTAAAGCTAGGACATCTTTCTACTCATCACTAATTGAAGAAAATAAGAACAACCCCAGGTTTCTTTTCAGCACTGTAGCCAGGCTGACAGAGTCAGAGCTCTATTGAGCTGAGTATTCCATTAACTTTAACTAGTAATGACTTCATGACTTTCTTTGCTAACAAAATTTTAACTATTAGAGAAAAAATTACTCATAACCATCCCAAAGACGTATCGTTATCTTTGGCTGCTTTCAGTGATGCCGGTATTTGGTTAGACTCTTTCTCTCCGATTGTTCTGTCTGAGTTATTTTCATTAGTTACTTCATCCAAACCATCAACATGTTTATTAGACCCCATTCCTACCAGGCTGCTCAAGGAAGCCCTACCATTATTTAATGCTTCGATCTTAAATATGATCAATCTATCTTTGTTAGTTGGCTATGTACCACAGGCTTTTAAGGTGGCAGTAATTAAACCATTACTTAAAAAGCCATCACTTGACCCAGCTATCTTAGCTAATTATAGGCCAATCTCCAACCTTCCTTTTCTCTCAAAAATTATTGAAAGGGTAGTTGTAAAACAGCTAACTGATCATCTGCAGAGGAATGGTCTATTTGAAGAGTTTCAGTCAGGTTTTAGAATTCATCATAGTACAGAAACAGCATTAGTGAAGGTTACAAATGATCTTCTTATGGCCTCGGACAGTGGACTCATCTCTGTGCTTGTTCTGTTAGACCTCAGTGCTTCTTTTGATACTGTTGACCATAAAATTTTATTACAGAGATTAGAGCATGCCATAGGTATTAAAGGCACTGCGCTGCGGTGGTTTGAATCATATTTGTCTAATAGATTACAATTTGTTCATGTAAATGGGGAATCTTCTTCACAGACTAAAGTTAAGTATGGAGTTCCACAAGGTTCTGTGCTAGGACCAATTTTATTCACTTTATACATGCTTCCCTTAGGCAGTATTATTAGACGGTATTGCTTAAATTTTCATTGTTACGCAGATGATACCCAGCTTTATCTATCCATGAAGCCAGAGGACACACACCAATTAGCTAAACTGCAGGATTGTCTTACAGACATAAAGACATGGATGACCTCTAATTTCCTGCTTTTAAACTCAGATAAAACTGAAGTTATTGTACTTGGCCCCACAAATCTTAGAAACATGGTGTCTAACCAGATCCTTACTCTGGATGGCATTACCCTGACCTCTAGTAATACTGTGAGAAATCTTGGAGTCATTTTTGATCAGGATATGTCATTCAAAGCGCATATTAAACAAATATGTAGGACTGCTTTTTTGCATTTACGCAATATCTCTAAAATCAGAAAGGTCTTGTCTCAGTGATGCTGAAAAACTAATTCATGCATTTATTTCCTCTAGGCTGGACTATTGTAATTCATTATTATCAGGTTGTCCTAAAAGTTCCCTAAAAAGCCTTCAGTTAATTCAAAATGCTGCAGCTAGAGTACTGACGGGGACTAGGAGAGAGCATATCTCACCCATATTGGCCTCTCTTCATTGGCTTCCTGTTAATTCTAGAATAGAATTTAAAATTCTTCTTCTTACTTATAAGGTTTTGAATAATCAGGTCCCATCTTATCTTAGGGACCTCGTAGTACCATATCCCCCAATAGAGCGCTTCGCTCTCAGACTGCAGGCTTACTTGTAGTTCCTAGGGTTTGTAAGAGTAGAATGGGAGGCAGAGCCTTCAGCTTTCAGGCTCCTCTCCTGTGGAACCAGCTCCCAATTCAGATCAGGGAGACAGACACCCTCTCTGCTTTTAAGATTAGGCTTAAAACTTTCCTTTTTGCTAAAGCTTATAGTTAGGGCTGGATCAGGTGACCCTGAACCATCCCTTAGTTATGCTGCTATAGACGTAGACTGCTGGGGGGTTCCCATGATGCACTGTTTCTTTCTCCTCAGTTTGTGATTGTGGGCTGATAGTGACGTGGTCAGGGGTCAATGCTTCTGTCATGCCATGTGACTTACAACCCATTTGGAAGTGAAAAAAGTCATGAATCTATTGAACTATTTTTTTCTCTCTCTTTCTCCAGACTTATTTGAGCTGGTAATCTGTTAGGACTATAAAAATTGAACACTGTCTGTAAAACTTTCAGTATTTTTGCCATGACAAAAAAAATCACATCCAAACTGGAGTCACAAGCTTCTAGAGATCTTCAACATCCATACGAGTCGATGCCATCAAGCATCTTTAACTTCTCCATGTAGCAAGCAGATATTGCTTCATCCATAGAATCCCTGTAGCATGTATGTGGTCATTGAAATGCAGGTGTTTACAGTGTTTTAAAAATAGATTTTGAATGTTCTTGCTTCTGCTTTTGTGTACAGCAGGTTGCCTGACAAAATGATGCTATGTGATGCATCATGGGTAATTGAAAAGGGTCTATATGCAGTGCTGTGGATCAACTTTGACTAGTCTTTATTACTGATATTTATGTTATCACAATTATCTGGCAGATCAGAACTTGCTGATTTGGATCTGACATAACTTTGGAGAAAGTGATCAACAGCGGCAATCATTTGGAGTGCATGCACCACCACAGCCCAAAGCACCCCATCTTGCCATGTTAAAGAGGGTGTGGGTGGGCCTGTGTGAGTCTTTACTCACACAAATGTCACAAATTGAAAACCTTAATTTTCAGTGATGCATTGCAAATTGTTGGTAGTTAAACATAATGGTTTGGGGTGTTCCTGAATTAAACGTCTCACGACATACACACATGCCAGTGTTTGTGTGCTGCTATGCAAAGCACTCAACTGCACACACAGAGCAATTTGGGGAATTAACTAACATTCCTAAGGACCCATAGTGATGAGCAGCCCCCCAGTCTGACAGGGATTTGAACCAAGGAGACTTTAGTCTCAAGCCCACCCTTTTAACCCTCTGGAGTCATCTGACACATCTGTATCAAAGTCACATGACCGAATTAAGCAGACGTACGATCCAATCTGCCACAGTCTCCGTTTGAATCTGTGTTGAAAGTGCGGACTTCAAACTATATACTAGTTTTTAAATTCTGATGATAGACCTAGTGTAACTTATGAGTTTTTTTTTTTTTTTTACACAATGCTTTTTCCTGAATGTTCATGTTTGGTGTGCATTGGTGTAGAAACACGCACGGAATGGGACTTCCGCTTCCTTGTCAGCTCTCCCTCAGTGCAGCAATGGCATGGGGGGAAAAAGGGGGGTTCATTGCTGAGGTGATTCTGGTCAAAAAAACACCAAAGGCTGACTAAAATGCCAACACTGCCTCCAGGTGGACAACAAGAGGCGTGACACTCCTCCTGTGGGTCTAGCCCAAGGGTGGGCAATCATGTGCCATGAAGGGCCGAGACATTGTAGGTTTTCCTTGATACCAATCTCCTCAGCAGGTGATCTCATTAATGATCAGGTGTTTATGCTCAGGGGAGAAGCTCATCAGCAAACCCACCTGGTGAGGTGATTGGTTGCAAGGAAAACTTCTAGTGTCTGGGACCTCGCTGCCCACCCCTGGTCTAGCCTGTGTCCACTCAGTCTTGTGTTGGATAGGAATTGTTTTGAGTGGGACAAATAATTTGTGTGGCATCTTATTGTTTTGTAAACAGTTGTACAGAAAAAATGCCTGAAGCTTTTCCTGCATTTTTAATGTAAATAGTTGTGTATATAACTTTGTTTGCTACATTTGTGCATATGTTTTTGAAATTTACAGTTTATATTTGCAGGCTAAGTTTTAAAAATGTTTTGTTAAACGTTTGTGGTTTTCACAGTTATAAAAAAGTTTTTTTTTTTTCCGTTGTGATTTTATGTTTTTGTGTGAATTTAGGTCCATTGTGTTTATACAGTATGTCAGAATGAAAGGAAAAACTATAGTCACACAGGTGAGGTTGTGATTACAAAATGACACCAAACAAGGCAAAGTAAACTGTTTTCTAAGGTATATTTTGACTTTAAAACCAAAAGTAGTCAAAACCCTGGACTGCAGAGGGTTAATCTAAACAATCACTTTACTCTGAGATGAATAAGAAAATGATTTTGCTCCTGAACAGTGAAATTTTTTTTGTAATTTAACAGATATCCATGTATGGAGCATAGTTTCCTACACAAAACATTGTTACATTGAGATGACATGTTTGGGCCATATTAACTAGCCTTTGTCCTTCTCCCAACTTTGACGTAGTTAACCATCTGCATCCTACAAATTGTTCTTTAAACATCATTCCTTCTCCGGAGAAGTTTTTGATTCAGTGGAAGCTAGTATTCTGTTGCTGTTTAATACCAGCCTTAGCGCAAGCTGTGCCTTCAGCCTTTAAACATGCAGAAATTAAAAGTGAAACCTATAATTAAAAAGAAAAATCTCAATCCTTCCATCTTCTCAAATTTTAGGCCCATAGCCCAGATTCCCTGTTTATCCAAGGTTTTAGAGAGAGCAGTCCACATCCAGCTGCCGTTGTTTGTTAGCTCAGCACAACATTCATGAAGAATTTCAGTCGCTTCAATACCAGACATGGCACCGTTACTGTTCTGCTGAGTTCTTAATGATTTGGTTTTAGCTGCTGAGTCAGGTAGTCCTGCCATCCTGATGGATTCTAGACTTGTCAGCTGCCTTTGACACAGTGCACCACGCAATCCTGCTGCGTTGTCTTGAGCAGTGTGTGGGTATTACAGGTTCTACTCTCACCTGGTTCAGTTCTTACCTTACAGAGTGGAGCTTTTCTGCGCAGTTAGCAAATTGTAGCTGAACATTCAGGTCTCCTTTTTAAGAAAATCCTCCCCTACACCACCATCAGGAAGCTGGATTTTATATTTTTAACTAAGTTATATCAAGTTGTAGACATTTGCTTTCAGTTTGCATTTAAGTAAGATACCTTTTATGTATTTATTTGTATTTGAAATGGCAAACAAATTAAAATGTGTGAAATACCAAGTGTTTCAATACTTTTGAGTACAGTTGGGAAACACTCCATGGCATGTGTATTTTTAAGATAAAATGCATCATCCTGGTGTCACTCAGAGAGCAAAATTAAGAGGTTAATCAACAGCTGCCTGCTTGTTTAAAAATCACTGGAGACAAACACATAAGGCAACCCGAATTAAAGAGAAATGCTGCTTTTAACAACCTGGACCTAATTTCTGGCTTAAAATATGGTTATTTATACAGTTATTAGTTCAGAGTTCAAACGACATGTTCAGTTCAAATCTGAACATTTTTCTTCTTCTACTAAGGTGGATTAGAACTTTTGTGGTACACAGCACCAACTACTGGAGAGGATGAACCTTGCAGTCAAAATGACAATGATTTCAAAGTGCAGCTCTTTTCAGCCAGGCGTGCCATGACATGTCAATCATCTGTGTCCAGTCAGATTTCAGGGGAGTCCAGTGCAACCCTGGCCTCTGCTGTAGCTCCACCCATGCCAGGAAGTGTTCAACATTTAACATTTCCTGTTGTACTGTGGACTCAAAGTTTTGAACTACCTGTTTCAGTGTGAATTTGCCACTGAGTTCCGGCGTGATTAGCCCGACAACCGGCCTGAATTAGGCCAGACACGCATCTCTCTCTCTCTCTCCTAGCCTGTGATTGGTTGGCAGCCGAGGTGCTGACGTCAGCATTGATCAACCTTACTTTGGTCATGTTTGGGGGTGTAGCACAAGCGCTGCTCTCCTATTGGTCATTTAGGAGTGGGAATTCCTACTCCTAAATGGCGGCCAGTATCTGGCCCAATTCAGGCCAGTTGTCGGACTACCGCGAGATTCTATGGGATCTCGTCTGTCAATCCAGGAAGTGTTTGATATCTGCCATTTCCTGTTTCACAGTAAACTCAAAATTTAGCACTTCCTGTTTGGGACTCCCTGTACCATGGAGTGAGCTTCGCTCAAATTAACTTATTTCTTCACTTATGATTGGGCATCAGTGGTGGGCACTATTCTGCTAATTAGCGAAACTAACATTTTGTTAGAGGATTAGCTTTTCAGCTAACTTTGAAAACCATCAGTAGACCAGTTGGCTTCCGCCAACTTTGTGTAACATTTTTTTTGCTGCCATAGTGAATAAAGCTGAACGGTCAAACATCTGTACAACCTAAAATCCTACATGTTAATTCCTGCCATGTGCTTTGCAATAAACGGACCACTGTGAGAAACTCAGTCCTCCCTCAGTAGAAGGGGCGGGCCAGCTGCTGTTGCAAAGTGGAAGGAAAAAAGTCATTTATTTTCAACATGCCGACATTTCAACGTTCTGAGTGTAAAACTGCATTTGAGATCACAAATATGTTGGTCTATTTACACTCCCATTCAGTAGATGGCATTTTGATGGGGGGGGGGGAGGAAGTGATCAGAGCGGCTCATTTGAATTTTCCCATAATGCCTTTCAGCACATGTCTAATGCTCAAACCTTCTGAATTAGTGCATTACTTTAAAAAATAGACATGTGGCTGATATTTTCATGTTGCAAAAACGACAGGTGACAATTTCAATAACTTCTCCGGAATTAGTTTGTTTAAAATTTTAACCACAGGCAAAACTGCCTTGCTGTGCATGTCTCCTGCGATGCATTTGCAAGACTGTATTTCTGTGAAAATCTTCTTTTTTTTTTTTTCTCTCCCCTTTTTCCCCCTTTCTGGTCACCACATCTATTCTGCTGAGAGAAGACTGATCTTGGACAGAAGCCCTGGCTTGTTTGTGATTGCCTGTGAATTTATTCAGAAGTATCAGTAGCTGCCAGTGTACTGGAGTCGATACTAAAAGTTATCGGTTTATCTTTTAGCTGTAACTTCTGCTAATTTTTTTTTTAGGGGTTTATTGGTTTAGCTTTATAAAAGTTAACTTTTTGGTTATCTGTGCCCACCACTGTTGGGCGTAACTTGGCCCTCATTTTTCTTTTTTGTACAGCGCTTTGGTCAATTTCTGTCATTTTAAATGTAATTTAGAAATGAGGGTTGAGTTGAGCTGATGGAATGGCATTGTTTGATTTATTTTAGAAAGACGAGACAAAGTGCTTTATTTT
Organism: Thalassophryne amazonica; assembly: GCF_902500255.1. Classification (NCBI taxonomy): domain Eukaryota; kingdom Metazoa; phylum Chordata; class Actinopteri; order Batrachoidiformes; family Batrachoididae; genus Thalassophryne; species Thalassophryne amazonica. The sequence goes on from NC_047107.1 coordinate 32,676,362, forward strand.
TTTTATTTAGTGTGGGGTTTTTTTTTTTTTTTTTTTACTCAAACATTCCACCCCCAAATTGGGTCATTCCCAGTACAGCACAGCATGTGAAATTTCTACAGCCTTTATCCAGTTGTGTGTCAAGTGAACATGACTCCTAATAAATCAGTCTCTGTACTTTCCTTTGAGACTTTTCTAATTTCATCTATTTACTTCTAAAAGAAGGGATTTTCTTCACCCCCAGATGAAAAAGTAATAAACTGCTATTCTGACCACAACTGCACAAAATTTGGAATGCGTTCTGTGCAGTTACAAGCTAACCATGCATCAACAGATTTATTTATATGGCTCATACTTGTATAAAAATCCCAAATTGCTACCATACAGTGTCGTATTATGTTCTTTGAGTGCATCCATATACGTTAGCCACAGTGAGACTTTCAAATCACTGTAATCTGCACTCATAGCTTTTGTCTCAGAGGGCCATTTGGTTTTAATGAAACACTGCCTGTGCAGGCACTTTAAACAATATTTGTCCTGGACAAATATTGTCATAGAACTTTTTGAGTATTTACAAAATGAGATGACTCACTCACTGTAAACCAAATTTACCCAAGGGTAGGGTAAGTGTACCCATTAAGCATACCAAAATCTAAGTTTAGCTATTTTTCCTATGTATTGACATAATTTGTTAAAGGGCAAGATTCACCTCTAAGTTGAATATTTAGTAATTAGTTGATGTACAATTCAAAAGATGTAATTAAGAAATTTTAGGGAAAAAGTCAAAAGTCTGGAATGTCAATTCATGTGTTCCAAATAAGTCAACATCATTTATTGATAAAATAAACTTGTTTAATGCAATAATTAATGCATAAAAATCTAATTAATGCAATATATTTTATAAATGACAGTGGAAATGTTTAAAAAAACCTTTTTGAACAAGATCATCTGAACAAATGACAAACGGTGCAGTACACAGAACAATGAATCGGTTAATTTAGTTTCATTTCAGGCACTTAAGGCAATTCAATTAAAAATAAACAGCAATATATTTATTAGATAACAGTGGACAATTCCAAAAAAAAAAAAATTATATTTACATATTAAAATTTACATTTTATCTATCTATAGGTCAGTGTGTCTATCCATCTATCAAGTAAAGTAGATCAGTAATTTAAAGTCACACAGTGAACTGTTACTTTTGAACAGAAAAATGTATCTAACTTGTAGTAGAAGAAATTCTCTATTGAAATATGAGGTGGGCTTAAATGGAGCATGCTGGGCTTAAATGGTTCCACCGTGAGGAACGCTTAAAGACAATGCTTTCCTTTCAAAATGTAAGATATGTTCACAAAACTATGCATGGAGCCTAAATATAGTTTGCATCAAACATTACAGCAGTTATTACTGTGCACACATTCAGAAATACAAAGTTTTGTCATTGAATATTAGCATTTCTCACTGTAGTTTGCATGCATTCTGTTGGGATGTATACCATTTAAGCCCACCTGTTATGAAATTAATCAGCTCCACAGAACAATTTATGATGCATTATCTAAATATCAATGTTAAATGAATAACAAAATGCTTAATATTTATAGCTGACAACCTTAGTTCTTGCGGCATAGTAACATTAACAGGGATAGGTGTGTTAGCATGACATCAGCTATGTTTGCTAGCTCATAAAACTCATCTTTCCATTTGAAGTGAAATCATATAATTTGGCAAAATACTATTTTATATATAAATCAAAATTAGTACATTTACCTCTTATTTGACATAATATTAATGTACTTGTGGCTGAAATTTACTGAAAATGAATTAAATCTGGCAGGTCCCAAAACACCATAGTTTTTGGTTGTCTTCTAGTCATAGTTCCCGAGACTGTATACTTTGGGGTGGGGCTAAATCAACAATGGAAAATGTAATTTGTTTGTAATAAAATGTCATAGAAGTAACAAAAGTTTTGATTGAAGGAAATAATGGATGGCAATATATATATATATATATATATATATATATATATATATATATATATATATATATATATATATATATATATATATATATATATATATATATATATATATATATTTTCCTATTTCAGAAATTGACATCAAAGTTGAAAGTGGGCTTAATGGGCACACTTGCCCAATAATAATAAAATGAATCTCAATTCGTATGACATTCGAATGTAAATTTGTACAGCGTTCGAATCTCAATTTGTGCTCTCGTGTGACGGGGTATTATGGAGAATCAGTTATCTATATGCACACAGGAATGACCTTCAGTGTGCAATTTATGCACCTCAGGTGTGTTTGCTCAAGATTGTCATCTAAAACTGCACTTATTGGTGCATCTGTTATCCTTCCTGCAATTTTTAAATTTTTAGTTTGTGTTCCATAAATCTTAGTAAATTAAACAAACTGATCCAAGAACTGCAACAGAATATCCAAATTGGAGCCAACTAGTCTGACTGCAACACTGGCATTATCTGGTCCAGGTCTAGGGTTATCGGAACCATGTAGGCCTGTGAGACTTAAACTTGGACACACATGACAAATCTCCTAACTTTCGATCCTCACAGTTGGCTTACTGCACACGCCTTGTCAATTCATTTGCCACGTTGTGCACTTATGAGTGGCGCAGTTCCGTCCTGCTGTCACTGACGCACTCTATGAAGAGAAAGTGGCCTCATTTTCCCTATTACCCTCCTGTATGTGAATGATCTTCAGTAATACATCATGGCCAGGTGAAGCACTGTATGTAGTGACATTATGCCTGACCAGGATTAGCACAACTCTTGCAGAACCTTTTGTTCATCTTGTTCTGACTGTATCTCCATCTGTTTTTCAGGGTTTTTTCCACAGATTCTGTGTGGAGTGGATTACTCGATGGCGTTGACGTTGAATCTGATTGGCTCTTCGCCATGGGGATTTAGAATATTTGGTGGAAAAGACTTCAAGAAACCCATAACTGTATCAAAGGTAAGAGCCAGCCTGATGTTGACCCTTCTCAAACCATATCCTCTGTTTTTCTTCAACCAGCCTGTAATGACCTGTCATGCAAAGTCAACTTCCTCCTTTTTGCGCCTCTTTAGTTCTCTTTTTTGTGTCCACTGGGTGCTTCATACCAGTTTCCTTGAGCCCAGACAAAGTTGGAATAGAATGGAAACAGATTACATTAGACGGAAACCACTGATTACAGTTAGTGGGAGGGTGGGTTCCACATCCCAGAGTGCACTATTGAATGTGGCTGTGCATTAATTATTGCAAGTGCTAACATGCACAGGAGTGTGCTTCAGTAACTCATGTGCATGTTGCCAACTGATTATATTTTCTTTAACTAGATCAAATTGGTTTCACTTAACTTTAGCTAGGTCAAATTAATTGACTCTTAATTACACCAATGCGAGAAATTTCTGTTTTGTAGCAGAAAAACACAAATTGCAAATAGTCTCCAAAAGAACCTTTCCCCAAAGAGTATATACATAAAGATGTAAAACGACAACTAGAGCTGCACTTGTAGAACGCAAACCTCCCCCAACACTAGTTTCCAATTCCACATTTTTACCTTGGGAAAAATTTTCAAGGTCAAAGTCATGTTAGACAGCTTTTCATAAGCAAAAGTAGATGTGCTCAAATGTCAGGAGTGTATATTTAGTTCATGCGCTTGATTCAAAGTTCAGCTTTTTTCTATGCTGGTGTAAGGTTTTTCCTTCAACTTTTTCAGTTTTGGAATTCTTTTCTAAAATAATTTTCACAAAATATTGGTTATCACTAATGTACACAATTTGTCATTGCTTTTTGACACTTTGTTTTCGACTGATAACTGGAAGATAGACAAATGGGCATAAAACTGGAACCTTGAGATATTTACATCAAATGGGCTTGTCAATATTAAATTCAAATGTCCACAATCTGGATCAGGTCTGGATCAGACTTTGTTGGTTGATAGTGAGTGCCAGTCTGCACCTGTCTTTCGAATATGAGAGTGATTGGGGCATGTGTGATTAAGATATAATAAATGGGGTTTTCAATGTTAAATTTAGATGGTCACAAAATCTATAATCTTTTCAGATCAAACTTTGTCAGTCGATAAAGAATACCGACCTACATAACGCTCTCAAATATCAAAGAAATCTGAGCGTTTTTTGACAGTTCTGAATTTTTGAAACCTTCGTTCCATGTTAAAGGATAGGGATTTTTCGGACTCTAAGCGTTTGACCTATGACCTTTTTAAAAATTTAATCAGTTCAATCAGTTCTTGCCTATTAGGATGTGAATCCTCTGTAAATATTTCATGACATATGAAAAATTGTGGGTTACAGGCTGTTAAACACATGGATAAAAACATAACACAATACTTTCTTACCTCCTCCCAACTTTGTTGGTGCAGGTATGAAAGTGTTGTGCACCAGTAAAATGAAATCTCATGTATGTGTACAGTCTGAAACAACTGCTTTAGGTCAGGTAGTGGTGGGAGGGGTGTAACATTTATTGGGGAAGGTGGGCCAGCGTGATCAAGTAAACTAGATCACTTCCACGCAGATTGCATACTCTTAACAATTTATCAACCACATTTTTTTTTCACTGTCTTAAAACAAGATCTCTGTCTAATACCAGGGGGACAAAATCAAGTATTAGGTCATCAATAGATGCCACAGGGACAAACTGTATTTTGTTTGGCAAACTAGAGACTCTGAATTGTAATGTGTAGAGAAAATTGTTCAAAATGCTCAAAATAAGTACATTTCAGATTATGAAGAAATCATTTTGTTGGGAAACTTAATCATCTTTGTAATGACGAGGGGTCTTTTGCACTGTATGCAGTACACTTGGGTTTTGGCCAATGGGCTATTCAATAGTTATCCAGAGGTGCATTTCAGATTGAGTTCTAGGGGCCATTTTTCTCTTCAGTGATGGTACCAACTATCCATATTCCAGTCCTTTGCCTGTATGTCTGACTTATTTTTCCCACAACATAGCCAGTGGGCTAAATATCGCTATGCATGGGAAGTCTGTCATGAGCAAGATAACAATTGTACTAGCTTGATTGTTTCCCCACCTTATCTGCGTTAGCCATGGTGACCTAAAGAAGCCTATTGATCTTTGGGGTTAAAGGTCAAAATCAGTGAGGTGTACTTTGAAAAGGCCTTCTACAGAAAAGTGCCACTTGTCAATGATGAGCTTAACATTTGTCCAGAGTGATGTGGGTTAGTGCAGACTGTGTATTTGGTTAAATTGGGGAAGCTGTTAAATGCCAAAGCCCCTCTCTCAATTAGGTTTGCCACAAACGATTAGTTTGATAATCGACTAGTCACTGATTATTTTTGCGATTAGTCGACTAATTAGATCATATTTAAATTCTCTTATCGCACCAGCATGCTGCTGTTATTTGTCTTTGGATGTTGCTATTGTTTGTTATATCATTTATTTATTTTGCTGTGTTGGCCCTGTTGTTTCCATACATTCATGTCAATAAAGTAAATTGAAACTGACCTTCTCAAAAGTTGTATCCATTTTCTTTTCCATCACTGTGGTGAAGTGAGATCGGTCTCATGTCAGTTACCAACATGTTCAAGATTGCTTCACTCAGATATTTGCTTGCCGAGGTGTGCATGATGTTGGCTTGGTAACAGTCGTCCATTGAAGATGAACATATATATATATATATATATATATATATATATATATATATATATTTTTAACACTGCAATATAGCGTTATAAAACATTAGCCTTATCAGAGTTCCTATTCAAACATGACATCGCTGTTACAGCAAACCCATAACCTATGTGCACTAAGGCTAATGAAATTGTCATTGTTAATGTTCGCGTTTACACCTATCAACATAAGTAGCTCCACAGTGACTATTTGACCCAGCGGCTGGGCACCCACAGTCAAAGGTCGTTATTCAACCCAGCAGTGGAAACGTGGTGCAGCACCAGGTTGATTAATGTATAACAAATTTCAGAGTATTAAAAAAAAAAACCTCATCTTACAAATTGGGCAACCAAGTAGAATCTCCTTTTTTCAGACTGTTTTTCTTAGTCTCTTCTGCCTATGAAGTTGCAGGAAATGGCGTCCATTGGTATTTAAAAAAAAAAGGCAAAGTGCTACAGCTTCTTCTCCATTTAAATCAAAACACAAACAAAATCCTCTGGTGATGACCCCTGTACAAACTGAAACTGACCTTTGTCACCATATTTGCTGTTTTTACCCCATAACTCCATAACATTCAGTCATAGATAGTCCAAACTATACCTTTTTTGGAAGCTGTGTAATCAGATAATGTGGTATACTTTTCAATATGGAGCATTGTTAAAGTTTGACCCCTGTGTAATTCTTTATTGATCCCTGTAGTTCATTAGAGGTCAGCTCCAGGATGCCTCCATATCTGAAAATAAATTAGTTAATTTAGAATATTTGTGCCAAATTTCATGCTTTTATCACAAACTGAATGATTGTTATGGAAATTTAGCTGCACCACTATAGTAGAAAACATAATCAAATGACAGCATAGAAGCTGTATGAGTCTTACCTGAGCTGAAGACTTACAGAAACACACCTCAAGGGTGTGTGTATCAGTGCTTGTCCTCTGCTCATCCTTCTGTCTTCTGTCCATCCTTCTGTCCTCTGCTCATCCCTCTGTCTTCTGTCCATCCTTCTGTCCTCTCTTCACACCCTCTTCTCTTGTTTCCAGTGTTCCTCTAAATCCACAACAAAGTGTTTTCTCCCCTCAGCAATAAAAAAAAAAGTGCTCCACTGTCGCGTTATGAAATGAAAGTGAAACCTAAAAAGCGTACATTGCCGCACGCGTGCACGGACTTTTGTTAACATAACACGACTTTAAGGTTGGACGAAACATCCCTAATATCTATGAGAGACACCTGAAACGCGGGAAACAAGAGGTTCCGCCCTAATAAAAATACCACTGAAAACTTATTCCTCATTGTTTATTAATTGGTGAATGTATCAATTTTATATTTTTTTCTCCAAAGTTTTCCTGGCAGCCATGTGTGCTGGCGTGTCATCGTGTCCTTTAGGGAAAGTTCGGCGTCACAACAGTTGGGGGTGGGGGGGTGGTGAGCGCAAAGCGCAGCTTGTGCTGCATTCAAGGGCGCTCAGAGAGCACAGTTTTCGCCGGTTAGTCATTCGTGAGGTCCCTTTTTTGAAAAAATGTCACCCACTTCTGATTGGGGTGGCAACTGGGGTGGCAAGAGCTATTTTTAGGGTGGCAGTTGCCACCCCAGTAGATCAGCCCCTGGTTTGCACCTTATTCAACTGACAGGCAGCTACACATCTTGCCACGCCTCGTGTACCCAGTGGCTGCCGAGCAAATAGACTTGGGCAAGTTTACTATAGACCTCAATGCTAGCGGCTAACTAGCCAACTATCTTACTGTAATGACTCTCCCTCATCAGCACTGAATCAGCCACAACTCCCGCATTGGCGTTGTGCTGCTGTGGAAGGCAGGTTCTGCCTTGCAAGATTTTGCATTGCACGTTTTTCTCTTTAATTTGCTTTAATGTTCCCAAACTTTTGAGTGTCATTGCAAGCTAAACATGACTTTGTTTGGGCGTAACTTTTCCGGTGACATCATGGCTGATCTGGGTTGCCTCTACTGCGCATGTGCATCAAGGTCAGAAAGGCAGCAAAAGGTACAGCGGCAGCTTTGAGAGGAAAAATAAGGCTTAAAAAATAAATGTTTCGTAGTAAATTAGTTGCAGATGATTTTGATAGACGACATAATTGTGACTAGTTGACTAATCGTTCCCCCATAAATTTATCCTATAAAGATCACTAAATTGTTAGATTTTTGTGTAATCCTGGTGACCATGACGCATACTAACCCTGGCTTCAGGCTTCTTTGACCAGCATTTACTGTTTACTTGAAGTTGTGGTTGGAATGACATGCTGTCTTGTGGTTCTAGAACTTTCCATCAGATTTTGTATGTTCATCCAGTAAATGGCACTGGCAAGCACATTTACTTGTGGCAAATGGCACAAAGGTTCTGTGGAGTAACGGCATTTCCTGTTGCGGTAGTAACTTGACCTGAAGTAGGTTTATGAAGCCCACTTTGAGGCGCGTCTCGCTCAGTTACCTTCTCTGGCTGCAGTTAAACATCCAGTGGGTAGAAGTGGTTTGTGCTTGATACAGACGGAGCACAGATGCCCTCTTTTATTCAAAGATGATGTTTTTGTGGTGGGCAGACCCTGGAAAAGAATCGTTGTAGAAATGTCAGTTTGTGTGAAACCAGGCGTGTCCTGATCAGAAAAGGCATGCACTGTTGTGAGGCTCCACAGCAACGCTCATTTGTCTTTAGAGTGGGCCTGCAGACATGGCATCTCTTGCTTGGCTAAACTGGTGAACTGCCCATTGACTGGAATCCTCTGTTTTCACCCTACCCACCCCACCCCTTCCCTCCCATAGATGCCAGAAGCAGACTCTCATTCCTTCTCATTGGCTCTTAATTTTGTTTTGCATTGGGAGTTCAAGGAATTGTTGAGTTTGTTTTGGCCTCACAGGCAAGCTACAAGCAGTGGCTCTGGATGTTTTGTTTGGGTCCATTACTGTGGAATTCCGTCTGATGTGGCTGGGAATATAAAGGCAGTGAACCTAGTGGCAGAGGTCACACCCGGTCAAACGAAGTCATGTCTCGCTAATGACTTCTTCCCATGGGTGTCATAAATCTGTCTGCTGCTGACTGTGTGTGTGTGTGTGTGTGTGTGTGTGTGTGTGTGAGACTATAGTTTACTGAATACTTTGACTGGTGAATGACCATATCAAATTAGCAGAAGGTCTTTTCCAACACATTCGTTCATTATGCCAGAATCTCCTCACACCTGCAGGAGTCAGACCTATGTTGACGAGATGGCAAGGATGAGGGTTCTTGGTCCAGCAGAACATAACTGGATCTATCTTTTTTGTGTTCAACAGGTCAATCTGGGCAGCAAGGCAGAGCGGGCAGACCTACACCCTGGTGATGTTATTGTGGCAATCAATGGGGAGAACACAGCTGATATGCTGAACATGGAGGCCCAGAACAAGATTAAGAACTCAAAGTCCCACCTGCAACTGGTGGTGGACAGGTACACTGGCGCGCACTTCCACTGTAGAAAGAACACAGTACAAAATCTAAATTATTGTTCACATCTTTAACTTTTTTTATAATATGTGCTTCATCAGTATGTAGTACATGGACATTTGGACCGTAAAACCTACTGCAGTAGTATGCTTCACCTCAAGTGGTCCTGATTCCACTGTTACATCACCTTTCCTTCTAACTTTCCCTACCCACCCAAGCAGCTTAAGAAAAAGGTGTATATATAATAAATAATAAGACATAAGAAGGATAAGACATCACAGGAGATTGTCGTATAGGTAATTAGTATGTACACTAGTAATAAAATCAAATATAGTTAGTACGCTAAGCTGTAGAAGCAGAAGCTATGTGTGTGAGTGTACTGGTATCTATCTAAAGTAACTCTGTTAGCATACGATAGGAAAATATTATATACGATAGGTATTATATGTTGTCTTTAGAGGAACACATAAACTGATGAATCATTAAAAATCTATAAGATGTAAAATAAAATTGTAAATGGTGAAAATAAGCTAGTGGAAGAGCTAAATTAGCCGTGAATAAGCCAACCGTACCCAGCAAGCTAACACGATAAACGAAAACGGTAATTAGTGCATAAAGTGTAATAGTGTAGTTAAACCTACAGTAACGGTATTAACAAGTACATATAAAATAAATGTGGGCAAAAGTATGAATTAATGTGGGTTATCAAACACAAAAGAACCAACTATTTTGTAAGCTACGATGACTGTTGCAAAGGCCGGCTAGATAAGCTAACGTTAGGTATAATTAATTGTACCCCACTCCTCCAATATTTACTTAAATATAATATTAAAAAGGGGGAACAAGGAAAAGTAAAGCGTGTAGATATGTATATGGAGACATAAGTACATATATTTGCAGAAAAGAGAAAAACGGCGGCCGTTTTAATCACCAAACCTGCAGCTGCCAGCGTTACACATCTCGCTGTTTCTTCAGTTGTTCAACAGTCCTGGGTCTCCGTTGTCATATTTTGTGCTTCATAATGATCCACATATTTTCAAAGGGCGACAGGTCTGGACTGCAGGCAGGCCAGTCTAGTACCCGCACTCTTTTGCTACAAAGCCACACTGTTGTGACACGCGCAGAATGTGGCTTGGCATTGTCTTGCTGATATAAGCAGGGACGTCCCTGAAAAAGACGTTGCTTGGATGACAGCATGTGTTGCTCCAAAACCTGGATGTACCTTTCAGCATTGATGGTGCCATCACAGATGTGCAAGATGCCCATGTCATGGGCACTAACACACCCCCATACCATCACAGATGCTGGCTTTTGAACTTTGTGCTGGTAACAGTCTGGTCTGGAGGACATGACGTCCATGATTTCCAAAAACAATTTGAAATGTGGACTCATCAGACAACAGCACACTTTTCCACTTTGAATCTGTCCATTTCAAATGAGCTCAGGCCCAGAGAAGGTGGCGGCATTTCTGGATGTTGTTGTATGGCTTTCACTTTGCATGGTAGAGTTTTAACTTGCACTTGTAGATGTAGCGACGAACTGTGTTAACTGACAATGGTTTTCTGAAGTGTTCCTGAGCCCACGCGGTAAGATCCTTTACACATTGATGTCTGTTTTTATCGCAGTGCCACCTGAGGGATCAAAGGTTGCGGACGTTCATTTTTGGTATTGCGGCCTTGCCGCTTACGTGTAGAAACTTCTCCAGATTCTCTGAATCTTCTGATGATATTATATATTATGTTCTTAAACTGTTGGACTGTTTTTTTGGGGTTTTTTTGACGCAGCTGTTCACAAAGTGATGATCCTCGCCCCATCTTTGCTTGTGAGCGGCTGAGTCTTTTGGAGATGCTCCTTTTATACCCAATCATGACACTCATGACATTTTGAGCATTCATCAACTTTCCCAGTTTTTTGTTGCCCTGTCCCAACTTTTTTGAAATGTGTTGCAGGCATTAATTTCAAAATGAGCAAATATTTGCACAAAAACAATAAAATTTATCAGTTTGAACATTAAATATCTTGTCTTTGTGGTGTATTCAATTGAATATAGGTTGAAGAGGATTTGCAAATCATTGTATTCTGTTTTTATTTACATTTCACACAACGTCCCAACTTCATTGGAATTGTGGTTGTATGCAAATCCAAATCTTTGGCCTGTCTGTATAAGAACTTGAATTTTGCATTTGACTTGCCGATCACTTTGTCAGCTGTAAGATCACCATATAAAGTCTGATCTCAGTCAAGACCAGTATATTTTACAGTCTTTCACATTATATAAGTAATTTCCACACTTGATTATCAAATCTACAATAAACCTGTACACCAACTAGCATACGAGTGAGGATTTTTTTTTTTTTTTTTTAAGCTTCTCTTTCAGGCTCTAAAGAGAAGTGACTGCAATCAGGGGAAATGCAATCAGAGCTGCACCCTTTTGTTTTCTCTTTCTGAAGTGTCCCCCCCCCCCCACACACACACACACTTCCAAAGACCTTGTTTCAATGTTGAACATTGACTTCTCAAAACATCCCCCCCCCCCCCCCCCCCACCAATTGCCAGTCAAGAAGAGCTGTACCCATAATCCTTCCTCAGATCCTCCATTCCTTAAACTTTCTCTCATGGCACACAGACGTATACATGGAAAAAAAAAAACCACACGTGCACATTCACATATTTCCTCCTTGGATGTCTTGTGTCCATGTGAGGGGAATTTTTCCTTTCTGACCTCATGTCTTCCACAAGGCCAGAAACAACAGCATTACTGCCTGCCTGCCCAGCACAGTGCCACTGTAGCTCTGCCACATCCTTAATTTGTCTCCACTGGTGTTCCAGCACAACAATCCTTCTGTACTTTACAGGATTCTCTGATAATGTGATTCATTAAACGCATTAACTAAATTAAACTCAGACCGTCCTATGAGCTCAAAAAGGAGCTAGCAGCTCTCTAAATTTTGATTTTGTCCTTTCTGTAGTAAAACAGCTTTTGCTCTTGGTCAACATCTGTCTGACTGTCTTCAGCAGAAGAGCTGTGTTGCTTATGTTGACTACTGGAGCCAACTGGCATCATCCCATATTCTTGGAATAGATGTTCCTTTCAGGCTCAGCACACTTGGCAAAGGTTGGCAGAGTTTTGCCATTTCCAGTTGTGACAGAAACAAAAAACTATCATTTGAAACATGGTCAGTAAGTTTCAGATAGATGTTTTTGAGATGGGGAATGAAGTGGCTGTCTGCCTGAGCAGTTGCTGTCCAGGACCCAACGTGGTTCCATGGTCTCATAGATACAGTGAAGTGTGGGACCAACACATCCTTCCAGACTCAACTTCACCATAGAATGTTGAACAAACCATATTTTCTGTCGTAAAAGTTACTTTGTAAATTTAACTAGTTTGGGAGGTCCTGTGACTCGTATACTGAAAAGAACAACAAAGAAAAAAATCACAAATGACTAGTTGGGGCTGTTGGAGAGTTCCACATATGAAGCTGTCTTTTGTTTTTAAAGTTCTAATTTTTTTTTTATTATTTGACAGGTGTGACTTACTTCAGGGCATCTTTTTCTCTAGAAAATAGATTGTTGTTGTTAAAATTATTATATATATATATATATTTTCCCCATGTGAACTCTAAAGTGAACCAGATTTATTATTATTATTTTACCCTTGGGCTTGTTGTTGTGACTTAACACTCACTCATGTTCAGTGGTGGGCACACTTCCGATAACAGATAATTATCGAAAATAATGTTTTCATTATCGGATTATCTTTTTAGATAAATTTAAAAACCATAATCGGACTAATTATCTTCCAATGAATTACCGTCCGATAACTTTTAGACCGATAATGTATTAAACTAAGCTGAACAGTGAAAAACATTTCTAAAGCTATTGAGACCTACCTGTTAAGTTTCCTAATAAGCATGTTGTTCTACCCTCTGCAATCAGAAACCACTCCATCGTCTGTAAGCAAAGGAGAACTGGTGACCAAAAAGTTGTTTCCTTTAACACCATACTAATATAATCACAATGTCACCAAGTCATCCAGAGGCATACATGTTTAACTTATGGTTCAAATTTTAACCACTCATTTTAGACAAGTGATTTAAAATTGTCATGTCTGAAGTTTATAAAGTGAAAATATCAGATATGTTTTCGTTTTAAAGTAATGTGCTAATTTTTAAGGTTTTGTGAGCACATGCTGTGCCAGGCAGCAATGCATTATGGGTAGCATAAGGTAATCTCAGACGTTCACGACAGGACAAATGCATTTCAGACACTCTGTTCAGGGTCCACAGATAACAGCATTAAACTCTAGTGCCTAAAACTCTCGTGAATATATTCTCTGGGTTTATAGACGTTAGTGTATTTGCGTTTGTTAAATTCCACGCATCTTAAATGTAGCAGACACGGATTATCTGGAATTTTTTGACTTTTTTCAAGGCCACTACTGCCATCTACTGGCCAGGAGTGTTCATGGCAGTATTAAACATCTGGGTACATGGCTGCTCTGTGTTGGTATTGTCCATTGTCCAGGCGCTTTTTGTGTGCATATATGTTAACTTTGTATTCTAAAACTACGGTTAGAAGTAATTCTGACTCCTTATCGGTCCACACAAACGAGGTTGGTGCCATGTTTTTAGTTTTTGTGGAAGTGATAAGAGAATAAGGCTCCTGATTGGATAGAATTTTAATCAGTACCGCCACCCAAAGGTTTGTCAGACTAATTACAACACATTTATACGTTTCGATGTGGATGGATTTTTTTTTTTTTTTTTTTTTTTTTAAACAACGTAGTGTGGATGAAGTTTTTTCCCCAAACTATAAGGGTAAGATATTCGGTTTTACAAATACCCGACAACATGTCTACATGGCCTTATGTCTGTGAAAGGCACTATATAAATAAATTTACTTACTTACTAATATTGAGTGCACGTTTTACAACATCATAAAAGTTTTAAAACATGCAATTGTGATGACACTTCCAGGGCTCCGTAAAAATGCCTTTTTACAAATAAAAATGGAATATTTTACAAAAGCACATTTATCTTTAAACCAACACACGTCACATTAATGTGTTGGTTTACATAATGGATTACTGAACCAATCACTGTTTAGCACTTTTACCCAAAATGCTTTGCAGTCTGTTTGTTACAAAACCTCAGAATTGGTGCCTTATTCAACATTAAAAGATATGTTATATTTTAACTTTGTACAAATGACAGAATTGACATTAATGGAGTTATTCTATCAGTATTTTCAAAAAACCATACGTTAGTATGACTTTATTTTTCAAGACCTCCGTCTGACCAGAGTGTTGAAATTGATAGGAAGCTGGCCTTATGGCTGCTCTTGGTGTGCCTCTGTGGTGGGAGCACTGTTGTAAACAAGAGCTTCCAGCAGGGGCAGAATGTTGAAAGAAAAATGATTATGATTAGCAAACAGCTGATTTCATGGGTGCTCTCAGGATTTGTCTGTGCTGCTTCCTGCAGGGGGCAGCATGGTCAAACATTCTTGTTTATTCTTTAGGTCTTTTACCGCTTTTGATGCTTTCAAAAGCGATTGTTAAAAATCAATTTCAGCTCTTTAATAACTGCAAATGTCCCATAGACAACACCGGAATTTATCGGTTATCGATTATCTGTAACTTCTGATACATTTTTTGGTGGTTTATCTTTATCAAAGATAACTTTTCAGTTAACCAAAAAATTAACTTCGATAACAGATAAGATATCTGTGCCCACCACTGCTCATGTTGAGCTACTCCACTTTCGTCCATTTCAATTCCAGCATTTTTCTCATCCTACTGTTTTTTTTTTTTTTTTTTAAAGCATGAAAGTATTATTTATTTTTGGCTGTGCCATGTTTTATTTATTCATTGACTCTTATTATTGACTTTTTTTTTTTTTTTTTTTTTTTAATTGTGGGCTTCCAGTGTGGACCTGGTATAGATCATAATTGTCTCCAATGTGGTTGGTGTGCTTTGTTTCAGTGCGGAAGGTTCCTGGTTCAAATCCCGCCCCTGCCGCATTTCCCCATGTATAATAGAGTTGCGTCAGGAAGGACATCCGGCGTAAAACCTGTGCCAATTCAACATGTAGATCCATCTCGGATTTTCTGTGGTGACCCTGAATGCAAAACAAGGGAGCAGCCGAAGGGTCTCTCATACTGTGTTGTTGGAATGCATTAGTAAGTCTCTTCAGCTGGTCACTTGTTTTCACACTGGGTCACCACAGCAGATATGAGGTGAACTGCATTTATTTGGCACAAATTTTCTGACAGATGCCCTTCCTGGCGCAACGCCATTATACATGGAGAACGGGCAGAAGTGGGTTTGAACTGGGAACCTTCCACACTGGAAACAAGCGCACTTAAACACTTGGCCACTATCACTACTTTGTGATGGAATGCTTTATTTTGACAAAAATTGGCTGTTCATGGGTCACTTGAACAGCAAGTCATGAGATTCCAGAGGTTCCAGAACAGTTGGTGTCAAAGTGCTGTTGACTGACGTCATTGCTACTTTTAGATGTGCTTGTTTGACAAGACTGTGTTTTTGCCTGTCTGAAGTCTCAGTTGTTTTCATTGAGTGGACAGATAAGCTTGTCACAGCTTCTCGGGTATGTGCTTGTCTTTTAAGTTCTAAAAGATTTCCAATGGCGTTGACTCCTCTTGAGCTGTGGTCGGTCTTTAGTGAAGCTTGGGAAATCCGAAGCATTCTTAAAATGCACATCTGTATTTTAGTAGCCCAAGGCAGACAAACTCCTTTAACAGTAATAAACCAAACTGCCCAAAGTCTTCAGCCCCTGATTTATGTCTGTTTGGCATGTCTGTAGTAAAGAGTCATGGTATTCTCACTAGAAGCTTCTGCATCCATCTGGTTTTCAACCTGCAGCCTGATAAAATGGATTTAATCCAACGTGGAGGAAGAACATTTTTCAACAGTGTGGTTCATAATTCAAAGCCATTAATTTTCCAGGTTTGCCACGTTGATGTTTCTTGTATGGGAAGAAACGTCTTGGTGGCATATCAGTTTTTGTGTTCTTGCCATCCTACATGCAGTACGTTTAGCCACTAGGTGTTTCTCTGGGTGATTTAGCACAGACATCCAGGCCTTCTGTCTGGCTCATTACTCAGGATTGAAACAAGAGCCAGTCAGCTTCTGTCCCTGCAGCCGGGAAGGGCAGCAGTGTTTGTATTGGCACTTGTATGACCCATAATTTCCCCGCAAAGTCTAGTCATGGCTTTACTTGTAGATCTCCCCCCCTGGTGGTAAAGTATAAGTTACTGATTGAAAGACTTCAAAACTATCTGTTGTTGGATGTAATCTGGCATTATGGAAAATGACGATGACTGAAACTAATGTTGAAAACACATGGCGACGTTTCTACCAGCTTTGTTGTTGTTGTTCCCTTGTATAGATTTGCTCCTGTCATATTACAGGAAGGAAATTCTGTTTCACTTGCTGCCAGTGAGTTCCACAATCTTAATATATCACTTAGTCTGTTGCAAATAAGCCATTTTGATTCTTTGTGCTTCTTACCCTGTGTGCCTCCTCTGTGTCGTGTTGCCAGAAAATGCATTAAAATTCACACTCATTTGTATGTCTGCAGAGTCTGAGCTTCAAAAACTGAAGTTGTCTGGGTCCCCTGTCTGCGATTCATTAGTCTATATGTATGGATGTTTTGATGATAAATGAAGACACAATTGACATTAATTGGATCGCTGAGTACAATAGTCATTCTCCAGATAAAACAAGTCTGGTTATCATAGTCTCATAATGATGCATGTTGAGGTGAAAGGGCTTCTAGCACTGCTGAGCTCTGTGAATTCAGTTTTCTTTTTTTCCTATAGGTTTGTTGCATATATCAGTGCCAAATTGATTTCAAAATTGCATATTGAGTCTCCGTCCTGAAGCAAGACGGAGACTACATGCGCATATTTATTGGGTGGCTCTGATCGCATTAATTAAATCAATCAAAACAAAAATGCCTTGAACAGGTAGATTTTGAGTGGATCTGATCAGGACATCCCCCGAGTTTGGTTTTAAATGTTAATGTCAGCGCTTTTCCAAGCACTGACATTTAAAGATTAAGATCGTCTGACAGCTTCCACTATGAAACTGCATGAGGTCATAGGGTGTCTGAAAAAAGAATGCTGGTCTCTGCACCATTTTTAAAATAGAAATGTAGGTATTGATAGTTATTTAAACATCTGTATGGTTCAGAATACTGATGAGTGTGTGAGTTTTTGTTTTTTCTCTTTGTTCAGACCTGACCCTCCCAGTCCTGGACAGACCAATGGCATCAGCTCCCCTGAACAGCTCACTGGACGCTTCCAGGTCAGTGCTGCAGAACAGCATCCTGCAGCCTTCATTAAATAGCTTTCCTGAGATGTTTTAGTTCTGTTTGCACATTGCTTTGTTTTGACATCTTATTTGTGCGAATGCATGCCTGGTGTATCTGGGGGCAGTACACGAAAGAGAATCTATGCATCTTCAGGAGTGTTGAGGCATACGACGCGGTCTGACATCTGTCTACCGTATGCAGTGATACTGAGAAACCTGAAGACGTGTGAGGAAACAACATATTGGCATGATGTTGATGCTTCTCCCACATGTAGTTCAGTCAGAACATTTCATGAGATAACTAAAAAGGCTGTGACCCAGTTCCTCACTGCAGCATGTACTTGAGCATGAAGCACAGAGGCAGACTGTAACTATTTCTTCCCCTTGATGAATAGCCTACAGGTGAATGCCTGGGTGGAGGTGGGTTCACGTATGTGTCACATGGCCACAATAACCAGAGATGTCTTTCAGCAGATGTCAGCATCATGTATGATATCTTGCGTATGCCTTAGATAATG
Source organism: Thalassophryne amazonica (assembly GCF_902500255.1). Lineage (NCBI taxonomy): Eukaryota > Metazoa > Chordata > Actinopteri > Batrachoidiformes > Batrachoididae > Thalassophryne > Thalassophryne amazonica. The sequence goes on from NC_047107.1 coordinate 32,694,285, forward strand.
TTACTCAGCGTGGCACATGTCATGTGACTCCAGTTGGCTGCCTAATCAGCTTGCTCTATAAAAGCTATAAAAACTGTGAATCAATAACTGGTACTTCTTATCTCCCCCCACCTTAAGGAATCTGTATTTGTGAGTCGAGATGAGAACCAGAACTATCGAGAGTACACTGTATCCAGCCCTTCATCGCTGTCTCCTGGCCCTTACTCACCAGCTCTTCCTGCTAGTCCTAATGGGCGGAGGCAGACACTGCCCAGCACTAGGAGGTAGTTCACTTTACACTGCGCAGCACGTTTTACACCAGCACATGTTGTCAGCTCCTTCACACATGCAGATAAAATTTCATTTTGACAGAAGTCTGTGTCACAAAGGTGGACTGTTCGTCTCCTTAGACAGAAATGTCAATCTAAAGGCCTGGTCCCACTGGCGTTTAGGAAGATTTGTGCATGAATTGCGCACACAATTGGTCTATATTTGTTAAACATCCACAGTATCCATGAAACATGCTTGTATGAGTTGGCCGACATCCGCAATTATCTGCAGAGGCACGGTTTTCCGTTGTCAGGATTTTTGAGCTGCACAAAATTTCAGTTGCGGATGACATCTGCATTACATATGCAATACATGCACAATCTATGCGCTGTATATCCACATCTGACGGGGAATTGTGGCTTGGCAGTGGACTGGGACAGTATGTAAAACATTATATATATACGAGGTCTGTCCGTAAAGTATAGGTCCTTTTTATTTTTTTCAAAAACTATATGGATTTCATTCATATGTTTTTACGTCAGTCATGCTTGAACCCTCGTGCGCATGCGTGAGTTTTTCCACGCCTGTCGGTGACGTCATTCGCCTGTGAGCACTCCTTGTGGGAGGAGTCGTCCAGCCCATCGTCGGAATTCCTTTGTCTGAGAAGTTGCTGAGAGACTGGCGCTTTGTTTGATCAAAATTTTTTCTAAACCTGTGAGACACATCGAAGTGGACACGGTTCGAAAAATTAAGCTGGTTTTCAGTGAAAATTTTAACAGCTGATGAGAGATTTTGAGGTGATTCTGTCGCTTTAAGGACTTTTCACTGTGCGAGACGTCGCTCAGCGCTCTCAGGCAGCGTCATCAGCCTGTTCAAGCTGAAAACCTCCACATTTCAGGCTCTATTGATCCAGGACGTCGTGAGAGAACAGAGACGTTTCAGAAGAAGTCGGTTTCAGCATTTTATCCGGATATTCCACTGTTAAAGGAGATTTTTTTTAATGAAAGATGTGCGGACGGGTCCGCGCATCGGGACGCAGCCGGCGCGGTGCGGCGGCACAGGAAAAACACCTCCGTGTTGATAACCATTTGTAAAATCCAGTTGGCTTTTGATGGCTTTCAGTGGAGTGAGTATATGAGAAATTGTTTATCAGCTGGAGATGTTCCAACTTGTCCTTAAGGCTTCCAGCAGAGGTGTTTTTCCTGTGACGGAGCGTCGCGGCGGCTGCGAGCTGACGCTGCAATCCATATGAATGAAATCCATATAGTTTTTGAAAAAAATAAAAAGGACCTATACTTTACGGACAGCCCTCGTGTATGTGTATGTGTGTGTGTATATACACTCAACAAAAATATAAATGCAACACTTTTGGTTTTGCTCCCATTTTGTATGAGATGAACTCAAAGATCTAAATCTTTTTCCACATACACAATATCACCATTTCTCTCAAATATTGTTCACAAACCAGTCTAAATCTGTGATAGTGAGCACTTCTCCTTTGCTGAGATAATCCATCCCACCTCACAGGTGTGCCATACCAAGATGCTGATTAGACACCATGATTTGTGCACAGGTGTGCCTTAGACTGCCCACAATAAAAGGCCACTCTGAAAGGTGCAGTTTTATCACACAGCACAATGCCACAGATGTCACAAGATTTGAGGGAGCGTGCAGTTGGCATGCTGACAGCAGGAATGTCAACCAGAGCTGTTGCTCGTGTATTGAATGTTCATGTCTCTACCATAAGCGTCTCCAAAGTCGTTTCAGAGAATTTGGCAGTACATCCAACCAGCCTCACAACCGCAGACCACGTGTAACCACAACCAGCCCAGGACCTCCACATCCAGCATGTTCAGCTCCAAGATCGTCTGAGACCAGCCACTCGGACAGCTGCTGAAACAGTCAGTTTGCATAACCAAAGAATTTCTGCACAAACTGTCAGAAACCGTCTCAGGGAAGCTCATCTGCATGCTCGTCATCCTCATCGGGGTCTCGACCTGACTCCAGTTCCTCGTCGTAACCGACTTGAGTGGGCAAATGCTCATATTCGCTGGCGTTTGACACGTTGGAGAGGTGTTCACTTCACGGATGATGCGAAGATGTGTTGCACTGCATGAGGCAAATGGTGGTCACACCAGATACTGACTGGTATCCCCCCCAATAAAACAAAACTGCACCTTTCAGAGTGGCCTTTTATTGTGGGCAGTCTAAGGCACACCTGTGCACAAATCATGGTGTCTAATCAGCATCTTGGTATGGCACACCTGTGAGGTGGGATGGATTATCTCAGCAAAGGAGAAGTGCTCACTATCACAGATTTCGACTGGTTTGTGAACAATATTTGAGGGAAATGGTGATATTGTGTATATGGAAAAAGTTTTAGATCTTTGAGTTCATCTCATACAAAATGGGAGCAAAACCAAAAGTGTTGCGTTTATATTTTTGTTGAATATATGTGTGTGTGTGTATGTATAGCGTGCCTATCACGTCCACATCACAAACTAAAATACATTGTAGCGACTGCATACAGAGTGGCCACGAATAAAGCGTTTGGATTACATCTGATTTGCGGACAATTTCCGAATGCATGACAAACACTTCATGTAAACCGCTATATGTGGCAGAAATCGACATACTTGCCAGTCATTGACATTCCAGCTGTGGAGACATACAGATGTAGTTATGGATCCCCAAAGACGTAGTGTGATAGCTGCTGCCATCCAACAACATACCAATCAGCTTGTCCAAGTCCAGCAATTGCTCCAGAGGCTGTGGTGTTGGTGTGAATAGTGATGCCGAAAGGCTTGAGTGCACTTCTTTTATGACCACAATGCAGATGCAGCGCATGCACAATACAACCGCTGTTTCCGCAACACGTGCACGATGCAGTCTCAATACATCTGTAATATTTCCGTGATAATTGCAATGCGTCTGATCCGTTTCCTCAATACATGTGTGATACATCTGTGATTGTTCATCATATATTCATTATACATTATTAATATATCTGTAATTCATACTGAGGAATTTGTCATTATTGGCCAATTTTGTTGCGGACAACAATGAACGCCTGACATTTGTACACTCAATTCATGCATAATTAATCCTCTCCCCAGTGGGTCCGGGCCTTAAGAGCAGTCATTGGCACACAAGCTTCAACCAGTGTGCAAAATATTTACACTTCATTATGCGGCTGTGCTGTTTTTCTGTTCCAGTTTAGTTCCTGTTTTGTGCAAAGTTTGCATATAAATTTTACAGCTAAATGTACAAGGGTCAGCTAAAAAGTTCTGCTTCTTACACAATTGTATCACTAACAAGCAAGATACTCATGAGTCTCATCTAGTTGAAGCTAGGAATGTTTTATACCCTGCAGTGTCCTTACTGTTCCACATAAGTCACCTTTCCTTCCTTCTCACTCACTTGCGCAAACGTCAGACAAGCTTCTGCATCCCATCAGTGGAGAGATCGTGTGTCTTCACTCGGCACCAGTGAAGCACAGCTGTTTGCACCTCTATATCATTAGTGTAACTGTGTCCCTTCAGGGGTTCTTTCAGACTTTTGCGATCTGGCCCATACAGCGAGTGTAGCAATGCATCCTCGGTTTACTGGCGTGTGTGGATGAGCATGGTCATATTGAAGAACTGCGTCTTCTCTAGGATAACCATGCTTCAAATGTGCGTGCAGCTTTTGCAACGTGCCCACATGTGGGTCAGTTGACAGTGTTGTGTTCTATGAAAATGGTCCTGAAGTGTTTTCCTGCTCAAGGGACAAGTTTGAATTCCCCCTCCCCCTCGGGCAAGGTGAGTCCTTATGCCTGTACTCCAATGACTGCCACTTGTGTTCTGGGTCAGAGTGATGTACCCAGGAGTCTGGCAGAGAAAAGTGTCACCTTCCTGTCCATCTCAAGTCCAAAGTTCCTGACAAACCTGCTTTGGGTTCAATTACATTTCAAGAGTCAGCATTCGTGAGACATGCTTTTCTACCACAGAGTGTGTGATGAACTTACACTTTTGAGGAAAAAAGAAATGTATAAAGCCTAATCAAAGCCATTTTTAGTCATTGAGGTGACAGATGTGCAGTGGAATTGTTTCCAGGAAGGCATCCACTGCTTAGCTGGGCTGATTTTTGAGACAAAGGGTTGCAGCATGTGCTCCTTTTGATTCCACAACAGGTCTGGAGTCAATAGGTACAGGAATAACACAAGTGGAGCCGTGGGATTATATGTCGGTAACAAAGGAAGTGCACAGGCTATGGCATTCCATTATTGGCAATCACATTAACAAAAGCCAGAATGTGGAATGTTCACCATGTTTGTTGGTTGATATTGTGTGCAGTTTTTTGTTTGTAGGGTGGGGGGTTAGGAGACACATTGTAAACGGTTAAACCCAATTTTATTCAGTAGCCTGAATCAATGGGGCATTGATCTATTGGGTAACATTTTATTATATTCACAGTATTACTGTTCCTATAATATGTAACTTGCTATACAAGGTCTGTTAGAAAAGTATCAGACCTTTTTATTTTTTCAAAAACTATATGGATTTAAATCATGTGCGCTTGCATCAGACAAGCTTGCACCTTCATGCGCATGCATGAGTTTTTTTTCACGCCTGTCGGTTGCGTCATTCGCCTGTGGGCAGGCTTTGAGTGAGCACTGGTCCACCCCCCTTGTCGGATTTTTATTGTTTAGGAATGGCGGAGCGACTGCCGCTTTGTTCCATGAAAATTTTTTCAGAAACTCTGCCAGACAGCCAGATGGAAACCATTTGGAAGATTCACATGGCTTTTGGTGAAGATTCTGTCGGTATCACACGGATTAAGGACCATTAAAAATGGCCCACAGCGGCGGAGGGCGCACCGCGCCCCGAGCGGCCATCGACAGGCTGGAACGAGCAGATCACTTCCAAATTTAAGGCTCTGTTGATGCAGGATGTCGTGTGACTAGCAGAGAAGTTTCAGAAGAGGTCTGGATCAGCACTTTATCGGCACATTCCACTGTTAAAGGACGGATTCGCGCGTCGCGACGCAGCCGCTCATGGCGCGGGACAAACAACACCTCTGTGTTGGAAGTCTCACAGGACAAGTTGGTACATGCCCAGCTGTTAAACAATTTCTTGGATACTCACTCGACTGAAAAGCCACTGAAAGCTGTCTGAATCTTCCGAATGGTTTCCATCTGGCTGTCTGGCAGAGTTTCTGAAAAACTTTTCATGGAACAAAGCGGCAGTCGCTCTGCCATTCCTAAACGATAAAAATCCGACGAGGGGGGTGGACCATTGCTCACTCAAAGCCTGCCCACAGGCGAATGACGCAACCGACAGGCATGAAAAAACTCACGCATGCGCACAAAGGTTCAAGCTTGTCTGATGCAAGCGCACATGATTCAAATCCATAGTTTTTGAAAAAAATAAAGGTCGGATAGTTTTCTCACAGACCTCGTACATTTCTATCACTTACTGGATAACAGACAATTGTTACTGAACATGGAGTATATTTGCAAACTGTATCAGCGCCAATCAATTGTCAAAATGGTCTATGAACCAACTACATGGATGTATTAATCTGTTTGTGTAAAAGGTTATAACTTGGTAGGGCAGTATTTCATAAACTCATCATATAACATGGCTAGTTATAGTTACTAAATTTAAACTGATAAACACTCACGTGGCTGATTCACCTTTACAAGCAAATGATCTGGAGCTCATGAGTGCTCATTTAAATTTTCTTAAAATTTTGTTTCTGAAATTGTGTGACTCATTCTTTCCACTGTCTTGTCAGATATGAAGGTGTCTCTTTAAGGGGAAACCTTAAAAGCTGATGTTATGGCACATCTGTCACCATAGGGGAGTAATGGGTTAGGAAAAACTCAAATAATGGCATCACCTTGTCATTGTGGTGTTCTCATTGACTAGTAAAACCATCTATGAAACAATTTGTTACAAATTTGTGCAAAAATTTCCTGTAGAAAAACTGACTAGGTGGCTGGATAAACCCAACTACAGTGCCTATTTAGAATAGTGGCATTGGTGTCCCAGAATTTTGATGAACTGTATGCAATGTAGTTTCCATCGAGAGCGATCATGCAGATTGCATTGCACATCACACACATCTCAGCACAGCAGGTTGTTGGATGCATGGTTTTACTCTCCCCAAGGTTTAAAAATGATGGTATGCTGTGCATATGGATGCAAAAACTGATCTGACAACTGATCTAAACTCTATAGACGTCCTGCAGAAACAAAGGAGAAAAATATTAGAAAATAGTCTAGAATTGAACGTCCTGTACAGTGTGTAAGCCCTACCCTTGGCTTTTATAATTATTGGCAATTTCTATTATAATTATGGCTGACAATAATTTGGAGCCAAAATGCATAAAAAAAGTGAACTCAAATAATCTTATCAGTGCTAGGCCAGAAATGTATTATCAATGGAAAATACCAGTTCTGAAAATTAAGTTATTTCAGTACATGTGCAGAAAGGTGAAGGATAAGGAGTTCCATTCACTACTATTTATCTGCTGCACGTGAGTCAAACGTTACTTTTTATAGAATTATTGTAACTTACTTTCACAGCTAACAGAAATATCTAAAATGTCATGTGCACACATAGCAATTTGCACTGGAATGAAACCTCTGAAACATGTAAAATGTTTGTCGTGTTTTTCATCCAGATTTGAATTCTGATTCTGAATGTTCAAGGAGCATTTGTATGAGCAGGTGACTTATAGATATGCGTGATTTCTATTATAATATGAATAAATAATAACTAGCAAATACGTAATCCCCCCCCATCTTAAAAATAAATTATGTAAATTTACTTAATCCTATAGGGTGACTTTTTTAAGATGGGTATAACTATGGAACGGCCATGTATAAAGACTGCAAATGTCATGTCCAGTGGCTCAAGCTAGGAATCAATGTGGCCAGTTGTCGCTGCTCTTTATATAGACACTCTGTACCCAACCTACTGACAAAGAACAATTAACTGTTTGAAAGAGTTTTTGATTCAGTGTCGCAAAAATGTATTGTACATATGTAACCACTTATGTCCACTCATAAGCAGTTCCATTATATATACAGATGTAAATGGTGTGTGTGTGTGTGTTTGAAATCTAACCTTTACTGTTAATTTTAACTGTAATTTCATGTTAAATGTCCTGCTGCCAAGTGGAGCATTTCCACTCCTGCATGTCTTGCAGAAACTTTTTTTTTGCACAGAAACATCTCCCTTTAGACTTTGTGACATGTCACAGACCCATTTTAATGCACACGTCATCAGGCAATCACAGGCAGCAGCTGAAAGCATGCAGACTTTGTCCAAAGGTTCAGTAATGTGATCTATGGGGCTGTGAGCAGCTGTTTGTGTCAGACTCAGTGATTTGTGTGTCTTTCAAACTGCTGATCTCTTGACATTTTCACATAAAATACTTTCTGGTGTTTAGAGAAAAATAAGTAATTGTGCAGTTTTTTTTTTTTTCTGTGGGGAATACTTTGATAATGACTGGGGTCAGGAGACGGTAAACTGTTTTCTAGTTGATTGGAAGGTGACTGATTCATTATGCAAGCAGGAAAAAAGTGACTAAAGAGAAGTGAAAACCTTTCTGTATGAGCACAGAACTGTACATCAGTTCACACTAACGCTCACAAGCATGTGGCCGGTGCCACTTTCTTAGGTCAAACATTCTGTCTTGAAAATAAAATGTCTTTTGTCCTCAGTGTCCAGCGGCAGTCATGGTCTCCAGAGGAGAAGAGTCACAGGCTGTCGAGAAGGCTGTCACAGGTTGGTGGGTTTTCTTCTTCTTCTTTTGTTGCCATGTATGAAGCAGTTTTCCTGCTCTGTGAGATATGGAGTCTGATTGTCTATTATTGCTGGAGTTGAAGGAAACATTGCGCTTTCATTCATTTCCTATACCTGCTTACTTCAGTTAAGGGTCACAGGGGCTGGAGCCTATCGCAGCAGACACAGGGCGAGAGGTGGGGTACACCCTGGACAGGACACCGGTCTGTCACAGGGGCAAACACATTCACACACGTCAAGTATAAAATTTCCAATTCACCTCACCCGCGTGTCTTTTGGAAATGCAAGGAAGCCGGAGCAGCTAGAGGGAACCCTCGTGAACATGGGGTGGACATGCAAAGTCCAGACAGTAAGGATCAGGCAGAAGGTGATCCCAGGACCTTCTTGCTGTCAGGCAACAGAGCTAACCACTAAGCCACTGTGCCACTAAAACGGTGAGCAATTTCAGTAAAATATCTAATATACTATAGCTGCTAATGAGTCCATGTTCTTGTCCACAAGCAGTCTTAAGCTCTATAAGAGTGTTTTACACCCACACAACAGTAATGCATGTGAGGAATACCACTTTCAGTCCTGTGTGGCCACCTGTGTGTCAACAGAATTTGAGTGCTGATCCATTTTGGAACAAATTTGGTGGAATGATTTAGTCGTCAAAGGTCAACATTTGGGCCCAGTACTTATATACTGGGGTATTTACAATGGCTGATCCAAGCAGTTAGAGAAGGAGATACCTGTGCTTACTATTAAACACAATTATGAGGTCGTATGCCTAAAACACTGAGTCAGAACTGTTTAAATCAAACATTTTGGCGCCATATATACAGTGGTGGGCACAATTCCACTAATTAACGAAGCTAACATTTTTAACGGATTAGCTTTTCAACTAACTTTTGAAACCATCAGTGCACCGATTAGCTTCCGCTGAGTTTAGTTCCGCTAACTTTCAGTCCACTAACATGTTTTTTGCTGACATAGTGAGTAAAGCTGAACAGTCAGAAACATCTGTAAAACCTAAAATCTTACATGTTAGTTCCTGTCATGTGCTTTGCAATAAACATGAGACTGCTGTGAGAAGCTCAGTCCTCCCCCAGTAAACGGGGGTGGACCAGCTGCTATAACAAAGAAGAAAAAAAAAACGAATTTACTTTCAACATGCCGATATTCAGACAGTGGGCAGGAGACATGAAGCGCAATGCACCTTTCACTCATGGTTTTATTTAAAACCAACTAATTCCTGGCAGTTTAGTGAAATTAATGGTAACTGTCATTTTTACAAAGTGAAAATATGATATTGCACATCTTTTAAAGTAATGCACTAATTCCTGAAGCTTTGAGCATTAAATAGACACGTGCTGAAAGGCATTATGGGAAAATTCAAATGAGCTGCTCTCATCACTTCCTCCCCCCCGTCAAAATTTGGAGAACATTGCCATCTACTGAATGGGGGTGTAAATAGGCCAACTGTAGTGTGTGTGTGGTATTGAGGTTTCAGATCAGGTTTCAAAATTAGTTTGTTTAAAATTTTAACCATACGTCAAAACCGCATTGCTGTGCATGTCTCTTGCGGCACATCTGCTTTTTTTTTTCTTCTCTCCTCTTTTTCCTTCTCTGGTCACCAGGTCTCTTTTGCTGAGAGAAGGGTGATCTTAGACAGAAGGGCTGACTTGTTGTTGTTCGTGATTTCCTTTGAATTCATTCAAAAGTATCAGTGGCTGCCGGTGTACTGGAGTCCATACAAAAAGTTATCGGAAAAGTTATCAGAACTTCTGCTAAATTTTTTAGGGGTTTATTGGTTTAGCATTATAAAAGTTAACTTTTCAGTTAGCAGATTAACGGTTATTGAAGCCAACTTTTTGGTTAGCTGTGCCCACCACTGCATGTATAGAAGCGTTGTGTGTTAGCCAAGGATAAAGTGGCTTAATTTTAGACAGAATGGATCAAATGTCAAGGCTGCACAGAAACATATTATGGTATGACTGAATCACAAAGAATATATGACTGTCACACATGTAAGGTTTAGAGTGTCCCATCTTGTACTTTAGATATTTAGTAGATGACTTTTCTGTTGTCACAATGTACCAATTTAGTGGTCAAAGTATCAAAGAGGCGGCACGTGGTGATTTTGCTCCCTATTCCAGATGCTGCTGCTGCTGCCTACTTATCAGCGGGAGTGGGAGAGAATCGGTCATTGTAAACTCTGTGCATATGTAATAAAGTAATAGTGTGATTCATGCTTGTTTTGTTAGCAGTGCTAAATGTCACAACGTGTACCAGGTGGGCCACAGTGCTGAGAGATTTTTGCACTATTGCTTATTGCTGTTATTGAAGTCACTTTCACATGAAGGCAGGAATGATGTTTGTGGGATTTTTTTTTTTTTTTTTTAATGTGAACAGCATTAGTTTGTCTGAGATGGCTGCACAGAAATGAAAAAGAAGCAAAACATCAACATCTAAGGAGTTTATTTTTTATTTTTTTCCTGTACATGCTGCTTGCCACACTTCATCTGCAACACACAAACTTCAAGTCTGTTTGTGATCATCACAGCCGATGTGAACTGTTCTGTGCATGAATCAATTTGTGCACTTCCAGTAGAATCAGCATTAAATATTTATATACTTAATACTAAATCATGGCTAAATATCTGAAATTGCAGATTATGTTTTCTGAAGGGGCTCAATTGTGACTTCAATCAAGCACATACTGGGCGCCACACATGCTGATGTGGAGCACTTTCAGCGGCTGTGCTACCACATGAAGCTATGTAGTCCTAATCCTATTAATGCTTCACAGCTCTAACTAAGCATCTTAAAATATTGAGTGGAAAGCTGCATCACATCTGCACATAAAGTATACAAAGGTTTGGATCCAATCAATACCAGAATCAGTGGTAGATTAATTCACAGGCCTGCCTGGGCTGAAGACCAGGGGCCCCAAAGTCACACTTTTGGTACACATTATTGTGCACAACAAAATTTTCTTTCAGATTTTATAATCTTCAAGTGCACCTTGCAGTGCCGTGAGACCCAAAGCAGTGCCATCCCTGCTCACTCACAAACTCAAGTAGCCCTCGCCCATCCTAGGGGGACCCTGATGATCCCAAGGGTACAGGCGCGCACACACACCCCTCCCCAACACACACTCCCTAAATTAACAAGAGACAAAGCTATTAGGAAGTAAACCATTCCAACTTCATTGTTGAACTGTTGGTCCTTTGTGCTCCCAAAAGCATCCCGGCTTGCATTCTTTCCCATCTGTCAAGCAGATTTTCCCTGCAGTCACTGGAAATATCCCCAGAGACGGTCCAAAGATTTATTTTATTTTTTTTAATATAGCTATAACTTTCTAATGCACCTTGTAGTGTAGTTGGACCAGAGAGTTGTATCCTCTCTGACCACCCACGAATGTGAGCAGCCCCACCCTTGGGGGCTATGATGTGCTACAAGGGTGCAAGCACCTAGGACACACCTTACCCCTCCACCTCAACAAGTCAACAAGAGACACACCTACTGGGAAACAAACGTAGGTCAGGTCATACCAACTCTTAAACTAGCGGTCTTTCCCAGGATGGGCTTGTCTGGGCTAAAGACCAGGGGGCCCCAAGTCACATGGGGCCCCACATTACTGTGCACCAAGATGTTTTGGAGAACATTAACACAAATGACTTACAGAATAATAAATACTGTCACTATCAACTATCACCTAGAATTGCAAACAAAACACTGCCCGATTGCACGATGGGAAGTGATGCACCACAAGATGTGAGGATACTTTTGTTTATCAAAATCGTGAAGTCTTTTGGGGCCCACGTTGAAGCGGTGTTTATTTAAGTGATATTCTTGCTATTTTTGCACACTGTGGGGTGGGGGGGGGCATTAGTTACAGTAATTTGAGTGCCTACATTCTTTGATTAAAATGGGGTTTTAGGTGCCCTGCACCGAAGCACAGCCCAGGGGCTCACTCATTTTAATCAGCCTTTGTCCCAACCAACAACTAAACATGAACAGGTTATATTTCCATCTACCGTACATACTATATGAAGAAACAGTTGCAAAGCTTCATACATCCTCTGTGTTGCATGATATGAAGAGTATAAGATCCCCTGCTGGATTCTTTGGTTTTAATTGATCAGAAGATGACTGTGTAATTTACACTTGGTCATTCAGGAGACATCATAAAGATTGTGTGATGTGACAGAATCACGGCACCACCTGTGGAGCTCAGTCTTCTTCTCTGGACTGTGATGCCAGTGAGAAGGCTGCTCACACAGACTTCTGTTCATCTGCAGCTGCAGTGTTTGACTTCTTCTCTGCCTCACTTTTGGGGTTCTTTATTTGGACAGGCTTTGTCACTGTGCTCTGTAAAAACATTAAAATGTTCCGTTTCTTTCATTCATCTGTATGCATTACGGACTTTACAGCAACTGCTTTTAGATTTGAATTACAGGAAGTGTTTAAACAAAATAAGGTCAGACTTTTTATATATGACATTAAACTGAATAAGTCACTTTCTCAATCAGAATGATGCAGCAAATAGCAGAACAATGACCTTGACCTTTATCTGTAAAAATGAAGTCATTAGCCTCACTAAGAATAAAATATTGGCTCTGGGGTTATTGTGAGGCTGCGGCGCATCTATGCTGTGCTTATTTACCATTCCAGCTGCAAACCCAAGAGGCGTCTGGAACGACTTCAGTGAGTTAAAGCGAGAAAATGTGGGAAAGTTCATCACGAGTTATTTCAGCTATGTGCAAGTCTCAAGCATCAGTCTCATTGAAGACCGAATGTATGTGATGACGGAACAGGAAAAAAACAGGCTGAATGTTGAAACTGGCTCAAAGATATATATTTTTAATTACTGTTGTGGACACTGTATGAAGCTAAATTTGCAGAGGTTGGAACTTTAAAGCATATAAACTTTCCTTCGAAGTCTGAATTCTGTTGAGGACAGTTTGACCAGGCTTTATTCAGATGTCAGTCTTGTTTTGTGGACCAGAACACTTTTTTGGCCTCTGTAACTAATAAAATGCATTCAAGCTTGAGTCATAAAAATATTGTTCCATTAAAGTTAACAGATTTTAAAGCCATGTGACTTAAAACCACATGGGACTTTTTCATGGGAGTTTGTCTTTAGAGCAAACGTGAAGACTGTGCGTGTTTGTCTGCAGATGCTCCAGTGTTTAGACAGAGCCAGCTGATGAGTGTGATGTTTTGACAGATGACTGACAGCTGCCGGCAGTGTGATCTTAACATAAATCTATATTTCAACACTTCAAAATGGACAAACTACATTTTAAGCTGAAATGGAAGTGGCGTTTATTTTTTTCTTTCTCCCCTCCTCCATAGACAAACTAAAGGGACTCTTAACACTGAGATGAATTACTTTACATCCCATTTCTGACTTTTGGAAACTTTATATGTTCTCTACAGCTAGTTTCTTTCAAAGTCATCAATGGACTAAACTGAATCACTTGTTAGGGCTAATTTTAGTTTATTGATATCGTTTCCACATAATCTTGTTTTTACTAGAAACATATTTTGCAAACCACCAAAATACAGATGCTGACATTACGATGTTTTAGCACAAATAAAAATCAGTTTCAAAAACTCATTGGAGTTATATACTGTAGTAATACCGCTGCCAACAAACTATGGTCCAATAAAGTTTTGAGTTGCTGACAGAACTGTGCACTGGGGTCCATAACTATTAGTATGTTTGTGTCCCTCTCTTTTCCTTGAACATATAAGCAGTGAAAGACACTTGAGATGAGAACAAAATACACACTTTCATGGTTGGATGCATCAGCAGTCAGCTGACATTATACATAAATGGAAACCTTATCAAAATGGTCACACTGAGCGGACTTGTGTTCCAGCGCCCTCATTTGGCAACAGTTGTCTTCAAAATGATAGCAGTTTGTGTTTAAAAATGTGAGTAAAGCTCAAAATCCTTACTCAGTACTTTTAATGTTTCCTATAATGCCCCTGTGCTTCCCACAATGCACCATGGTGCCAGCAGAGTTCCGGCATTTCAGAGCCATGTAAACAATGACTATCAAGGATGTGGATGGTGCTGATTCAGCGAGTTCATAACAGGGATCATGGATCAGTTTGAATACATCAGAATACTTGAAGAGGTCATGTTGCCTTATGCCAAGGAGGAAATGCTCTTGAAAAAGGTGTTTCAACAAGTAAATTACCCCAAACACACCAGCAAGTGAGTGACATCTTGGTTACAGACCAACAACATTAAAGTTATGGAGTGGCCAGCCCAATACTGGGACCTTAACCCAATAGAAAACTTGTAGGGTGACATCAAAAATGCTGTTTGAGGCAAAACCAAGACATTTGAAGGAATTGTGAAATGTAGTTCAATCGTGCTGGGCTGGAATATCTGACAGGTGCCAGACGCTGGTCGACTCCATGCAACACAGATGTGAAGCAGTTGTCAGCTAAATATGAATTCATTGATTCACAGGAAAGATAAATCTTCAAGCATTTTTCAGTTTATACAGTAAATGTTAGTTTGTAAAGAAAAATGCAAATACTGCTTTTTTTTTTAAAACAGTCTAATATTCCTCTTTCTTCCTGTGAAGTAATAACATTTAATAATTTTTTTCATGTTTTGATTTGGAATAGAATGTAGTGTTCCCAATGCATTTGCGTGTATAGAAAGAAAAGGTATTATAAGGATTTTGAACTTTACTCACTTTTAAAACACTTATTTTGAACACAACTGTACACACAGATTTATGCCTAGTATAGACTTTACCAACTTGTACCTCTGCTTGAAATATGCAAGTGTATGCACAGCTCTGGCCATGTGTGCACACAGCATCTAGTGGTAAAACATGGAAACTGTAACGAAAAAGTATTGCTGTCGCAGCATGCAACCTCTTCGACATACATTCTTTATTTTAAATTAATAAGTACACAATTGGTAATTATTTTTTTAAATGGAGACAGCCTTGTTAGTGTGAAAACCTACCAAAGACACTTGTGTGAACTAAACACCAGCTGCACTAAACATTTAAATAAGACTGCCCACAGCACGCACCTCTGTTACTATAATGCATCAATCAAATGGGTTTTCCTGCAATTTTATACTAAAAATGTGCCCACATTATTTTTGCGACTAAAATTTCTGTGATTCTGGGACAAATGTAATGATTGTCTAATTATAACTGTTACCGCTTGCACCAGCCCAGATCCAAGCTCTCCACCATGGGAGATGGCCCTTCCAGGTAGTCACCCCACAGCTCTGGAATACCCTTCCAGAGACCCTGAGGGCCCCACAGAGTGTGGGGGCATTTAAAAAAGGCCTCAAGACATTTTTATTTAAAAGGGCCTGTTAAAATGTTTAAAATGTTTGATTTTATCTGTCTGGTTATGTTTTATGAATAGATTTTATTGTTTTTGACCCTGTACATTGTTTGTTTTTAGTCTCTGCTCTGTAGTACTTTGAGATTCCATGAATGTAAAGTGCGTTACAAATAAAATGTATTATTATTATTGTTAGTTGGAAAGATCTATGCTAGTTATTGCAATGAGCATGTTAAAGCTGTTAAAGCTTCATATTATGTCCATAAGTGATCTAAATTAAGAAGCAACATGACACCATGAATGGTTGAGTTCAAAACCATTGGACTTGTTGCCACCTTGTAGTGCATTATTATTATTTTTTTTTCTCACTCCCATGTCCACACGTTTATTTTCTTTGATCTCCTCGCAATTTTTTTTTTTCTTTTTTTCAGTGAGGAACACGGGCAACAAACGAATGTTTTAACATACATAATCAATTGAGGGCGTTTCTGAATGCAAATAGGAACTTGCTCGAGCATGTGGTTTACATGTACATGACTGGTGTGCACCTTTTCGATATGATTTTTTTTTTTTTTTTTTTTTTTGCACCAATACTAAATTTTGTTTGTGAAACTGCATTTAGAATATTTTCTATGCACCAGTATTTATTTCAAATGTCTCCAAGATGATGAGTCACAAAAGCTGGTGAGGTGAGGCCCGAGCAGCTCTCACTTCTGGTGTGACACGCCTGGTCCCGCTTGGTGTGGAGTTTGTTTGGGACGATTCACCTGTCCACGTAGGTGTCAAACTTCATGTGTCAGGCCCTTAATGGCCTGGCCCCTGCATAACTTTCCGTGCTTATGCTCCGTTACACCCCAGCCAGAACCTTAAGGTCTTCTGACCAACTGTTGTTGGACAAGCCCAAAACTAGATTAAAGACTAGAGGTGACAGGGCCTTTGCGGCGGCTGCCCCCGGGCTTTGAAATGGTCTCCCCTTTTATATTAGAGCGTCTCTAACCCTTGAGACTTTTAAATCTTCTTTAAAAACTCAAATGAGTGAGTATTATTGTTGTTTTTAACCCTTATTCATTTATTATTGGGCATAACCCGGTGCCTATTTTTATTGTACACTTAAATGTGTCGATACAAAGTTTGAGTTGAGAAGGTATAAGTTGGTGACCTGAGATAGTCCACTGCATTCTCTCTTTCTCAGTTTCCTTTCATGCAGCCTAGTGGGTGAGAAGTTTGTGTTTTGGCTGACCCCTTCCTCTGGAGGATGTCTTTGCTGGCTTTAAAGCGGCGGCGAGCCTCTCACCGCAGCGGTGTGATTAGTGAGTGAAGCTCTTTCAGAGCACTCGGTGAAATGCCTGGGAAGAGGACCGCTGTTGGCACACGGTGCTTCTTGCTGCTCTGTGCTGGCAGGAACACTGCGGCCCAGTGAGCTGCAGAGACCTGCAGCTTCCATGACAGGGTCCTCTGTTCTGGTTTAGAGGTGCAGGGTGTTCCTGTATCAGGTGATCAGTCTCTCTGAAAAGCTCCCAAAAGGCTTTTCCACCCTTATTTTGGCTCTGTGGGTGAGGAGAGTGGGATGTGCAACAGGATCCCCTATTTTCCAGGGCGTAGAATGTCCTGAGAAAAAGCCCTCGTACAATGGTGACGCAGATGGCACAGGGTACGGAACAGTGCTGCACCTCTTTCCCCGTCACGTCACAAGGTCTGTCATTGTGTGATGGGAGCTGGAACAGAAGGGGAAGGAGCAAAGTGGACAGCATTTGGCCTGCCGACATTAGCAAACAGTACTTAAGTGTCATCAACTTTCCCACTACATAGCTCCTGTGCACCTTAAACACCAGAGAGTATTAATGGAAGACTTCTCTTTGCATTATAGCGCTTTGGGGTTTATGCCCCAAAATTTACTGCACAAGCTGTGTGTGTGTGTGTGTGTGTGTGTGTGTGTGTGTGTGTGTGTTTTTGGGGGGGTTTTTTGTAACTAGTTCTCCAATGTCTCTTGTATTCTGAAAAATTGCATGTTCCTTGTTGTTAACAGAATTGCTGTCTATGGGGCTTTCACAGCAATAAAGCACTAAACAAACTATCAAAAACCAACACAATTGAATGTTTTGCATAAATGTTGCAAATCCTGTCACCCCCCCACCCCCCCCCCCAAAAAAAATGGATATATATAACTGCAGGCAATAAGAAACAGTTGTGCTTGATTTCAGTCTTGATTTGTCATGCTTTTGATGTGATTGGCTGCATTTTCTCACCACCAACATCTAAACTAAGGAGGCATCCCACGTTCCTTGAAGCGGTGCATGGGACTTTCTAAATTGAATTGGTCTTAATCATCACGATTCAGGCTTTCTGTTTATATCATCAGGAAATGACCACAACAGGATCTACTGCAGTAAGCTGAGCCAAAACAGAAAACTTTTTTCCTGAGACTGGACCTCGTCACATTTTGTTTTCTCTGGGATTCTAGTTGCTGTTCTTTGAGGTTTTCAGGGTTCTCTTTACTGGGCTGTGTGAGATCTCTGCTGGGATGGTAACATGGATGTCTCACTTAGGTTTAGAGTGCCCCCCCCTCCCCCCATTTATTCCAGAGATCATGTGATGATCATCCATCTTAACACCTATTGACTGGTCTTCTGTCTTTTCATTTGGTGTTCTCCTTGCAGCCAGCCTGCCTGCACATTAATTGCCCCGTTCTATTCCTGAGGTTTTGTTGGATTGTGGTCATCTTGCTGGAGCAGAAATGGATGTCTGGCATGCACAAATAAACCTCTTCTTTTTTTTTTTTTTTTTTTTTGAGACAAATTTTATAGGTGGCACAATAAGGCATTTTACATTAAGATGGACACTGTTGGGTGACGCCGTGGAGGTAAACTCACTTCACACCAGCACAAAATCTATAGAGACATTGATGCGTTTTCCTTGACTATGTTGTAGAATGATGTACTATTTCAGGTCTGCCCTGAATGAGGCTGCTGTTTGGTTTGGCAGCATGGTGCCGTGTCAGGGGAGTGGTGCTGGCAGCGGCTCTGGCGGAGGCATGTTTTCTTCCTTCCCACTCCACAGCGAGCTCTGTGACTTGACACGGGCCTTTTCACGTGGACTCATAGCCGTTAAACTCTGGTTCTATTGTGGCTTCTGGATGGGCAGCATGCCTCTCCTCGTCCACACTCATCTATCCGCATGCCCATTTTTCTTTCCCCTGCAGTGGAAAAGCAAACTGTGCCGCTTTTGATTCCCTCTGGCTCTGCTGGCCTCAGGGTGCACTCATGGGGATGCTTAGCCTGCAGGTTTTATGGGGAAATGTTGGCCTGCTCAGACGGAGCTTTTCATTAGAAGGTGGCAGAGCAACATTCCACAAAAAACTGTCAAAGGATCTGTGTGTAGAAGTGCATCACTGTTTTGTGCTTGCAAAAACCAGACACGTGTGCAGATGTTGCCGTAGTTTGACTTGAACTAATGTTTGGAGGAATGCCACCGTGGCTGTGTTTTTGTTATGAAAGGTGGTAAAACAGACTAAGCATTTATGGTGCCTGAAAAGTAGTTTAGTGATTAAATGTTACCTACAGGACATGTTGAAGAATCAAAATTTGTTTCAGCCACCATTAACATCAATTCATGTAGCAATGCTCCAACAACTTGGCTCAACATGCAGCACGATGTGAAGTACTGCACTTTCTACACCTAAGAAAAATGGTCTGCTTACTAGTTTTGTAACGGTGATGTTTATTATCTGCTCTTTACGCAGAGTAATCACTTTTTTCTTTTATTTTGTTTTTCATGAAGGGATTTTCACATGAGCTGTTCAAATGGCATCATATTTATACCTCCCATCTCATGACTGTTTTGAGGCACACGGTTTAAATGCTGCTTATTTTTTATTGTTATTGACTTTTAATTTATATTGTTTGCTGTGCGTATTGAAGGATGGATCCAGGCAACCATTACATTTAAATGTATCATGAAGTCCAGCAACTTTCATCTGGTCATAATCCAGATGTGTAATGAGCTTGATGCACACTCAGAGCCTTGTGGGGAATTTAATAAAGATGAATAATGTATTGCTCGTAGTAGACTTGGACCAAAGTGTTTGTGTTCATTCCTCATTGTGTGTTAGACTTGTGGTGGCAGTGCAGACGAGGACTTCCCTCAGACCACCTGCAGTGGGATCACATGAGCCGGCTTTGGCTTGTCTCAGGTGTCTAAAAGTATTTAATGTACCAATGTTTCCTTCAGTGCACAGAGTCATCAACTTTGAATGCTGGAATCGTGTATGGTTAATTATTACAGCACAGAAAGATATAATTGTAACAGCCTATATTTACTGTGTTATACACTAAAATGCTTTGACATGTTCTTTTAATGTTGGTTAAATTTAGATGGTAACTTGCCTTTAATCTCAGGGAGAGGTTAAAACCCCTTTACAGCCTTCCACTGAGCTTGGTGGGGTTTTGCATAATATTTTGTATACATATTTAAACCAATACCTGCATGTTGTACCTCTTTAGAATCAGACGATCTCAAAGATAAAGACCATCAACTCCAGTCTAAGCTGACCATCCACCACAAACGCCAATAACTATTTGTCATCATATTAGAATTCCTAATTTTCAGTTCTTTCCTTGTCCTGGTCTTCTGGAGCCCCAAAACAAGTCGAATCTCAGCACAAGTGGACTCATTTTGTCCATAACTGGTTTCCGACACTTCTGGATTTTCTACATGACATGGGGTTATTATCTAACCCGTTTAGTCCCAAAATCCAGCATAAGCTCCATTCTAGGGGTGTGCATTCGTCTGTTGGATGCTTCTGAGTAAAACAAATGCTTTTCGCTGTGTCTCTAGTCTTGCGCGCGCGCGTGTGTGTGTACGCCTCTCTCTGAGCACAGGACAACGTTGATGTGAGTGCTGGCATCACTAGTATCTCTTTCAGTTAGATGTTATTGAATGCTGTATAGGGTAAGTAGCTTAAGCATCTCAGCCTCTTGGTGACTCAACAGAATGAATGAATGAATGAATTTATTCAGCACACACAGGTCCAGAACAACAAAAAACTTAGAAAGAAAATAGTCCAACAATGCACCCATGTGCCCAAAAGGGTGTAAGCAGAAACAAAAGCTTGTAAACGCCTACCCCTTTAACCAAAAATAAAAAATTATACATATGTATATAAAATTATACATATACCCATCATAACTAATACAAAGTATACATTGATCCATGACATTTTCAAAAAAATCACAAACATGCAAGCAGCATTGCACCAAAAAAAAAAAAAAAAAAAAAAACCAAAACACAATCAGTAAACCTAATTTAACATGCCATAGCAAGTAATCAATTTTTTAAATCCATTTAAAACAAAGTCCCTCATTCTAAACAGGTCCTGGACATATTGTGCCAGAAGTCTATTTTTTTTACTTTGAACATAATTTGTATTATGATGTAATCAATCAAGTCCCAAAATGTCAAAATATGCAAGTGGACAAACAAAGTAGTTGGCTCACAATAAGGTTTCTTAATTCTTATAGCTTTCTTTTGAAGTAAAACTTCAATACTGTAGGTCATATATGGAACAAATAATGAATGATATAAAGTAACTGAGTGTTGGGGGAGGACGTCTTGTCCTTTATACAAAATGGCAATAATCTTTGACAATTTAGATTTAACATAATTCCAACTTAAATTATTGTCAATAAAGACCCCAAGAAATTTAGTTTCATTGAGTTCAATTTCTACATGCTTTCCTGGGCTTATTACCAAATATGATGCACTTTGTTTTACCAAAATGAAGTGACAATTTGTTAGAATCAAACCATTCCTTGAACTTCTGTAGTTACCTCTCCTTCATGTCCAGAACCTGTCCCAAATTATCCCCACTACAAAACATAGTTGTCATTAGCACATAAAATACAACTCACAAACTTGGAAACCAAACATATGTCATTATATGGGTGCACATAACTGGTACTCGTGGTGCCTGTGTGTGCTAAAGATCATTGATGCACAGAAGAGGGAAACACTTTTCCTACAATCTGTCATTGCTTTCCTCTTATGAAGTGCTTCCCTTGTGTTTTCTGCTGCGCATCATTTATTTTTAGCATGCACAAGCACCATGAGTACCAGTTATGTGCATGCCTATATATAAACAGCAAAGCCCCTGGGGCATCCCACAAGTGCACCTCAAAAATTCTGCATTTATCCCACCCAAGTTAACATATTGATACCTATTGTACAAGTAATTGGCTATGCAATCATGTGCTAATCCTCTGCCATACTTCCATAATTTATCCAGTAACACTATGATCTATAGTATCAAATGCTTTCTGTAAGTCGGAAAATGCCCCTGAGGTATATCGTTCAACTGCATTTGTGATGTGTTCCACAAAATCAATAACCGCCAGTGAAGTGGTACGATTTTTTTTTTCTCCCCCCTAAATCCATATTGCTGCTCATTTAGTTGTGATTTTTGGATATAAAATCATCCATCCTCGTAATGAATACTTTATTCCAGAATTTTTGAGAATTGAGGTAGCGGTGAGCCTGTAGTTTGAAAAGTGTGTTTAGCACCAGATTTGAACAGCGGTACCACTTTAGCTGTTTTTATTTTGGAAGGAAATCTCCCAGTCATTAATGTCAAGTTACAGATGTAAGT